>NC_057794.1:338375252-338693945 GCF_018294505.1 Triticum aestivum
CCTACTCCCAGAGGGAGTAGGACTCCTCCTGGCGCGCCCCAAGGCTGGCCGCACCTCTCCCCCCTTGCTCCTTTATATACAGGGGCAGGGGGCACCTCTAGATACACAATTGATCCCCGTGATCATTCCATAGCCGTGTGCGGTGCCCCCTGCCACCATATTCCACCTCGATCATATTGCAGCGGTGCTTAGGTGAAGCCCTGCGACAGTAGAACATCAAGATCGTCACCACGCCGTCATGCTGACGGAACTCTTCCCCGACGCTTTGCTAGATCGGAGCCCGGGGATCGTCATCGAGTTGTACGTGTGCTAAGAACTCGGAGGTGCCGGAGTAACGGTGCTTGGATCGGTCGGATCGGGAAAACGTACGACTACTTCCTCTACGTTGTGTGATCGCTTCCGCAGTCGGTCTGCGTTGGTATGTAGACAACACTCTCCCCTCTCGTTGCTTTGCATCACCATGATCTTGCGTGTGCGTAGGAATTTTTTTGAAATTACTACGTTCCCCAACACCTTGTTCCAAAATCCATCAAATCTTTACCCAAAAACTTGAAAACTTCACAACACAAAACTCAACAGAAAATCTCATGAGCTCTGTTAGTATAAGAAAACAAACCACCACTTTAATGTACTATAATGAACTCATTATTTATTTATATTGGTGTTAAACCTACTGTATTCCAACTTCTCTATGGTTCATACCCCCCGATACTAGCCATAGATTCATCAAAATAAGCAAACAACACACGAAAAATAGAATCTGTCAAAAACAGAACAGTCTGTAGCAATCTGGAGGTTTTGAATACTTTTGTAACTCCAAAAATTATGAAAAATTAGGACGACCTAAATAATTTGTATATTGGTCTACTCTTATTGGAATTGGTATTTTATTGCTCTCTGGTAAAAAAATGAAAATTATTCTCGTGAGCACATACTTTCTGTTTTTTAGCAAGATCAAACAACAATCACCCAAGAAGATCCTAAAGGCTTTACTTGGCATAAACACTAATTAAAACATAAAAAACACAATCATAATAGTAGCACAATTGTGTTAAAACACAAAAACAGGAAGCAAAAAGGAAAAATAAAATTTATTTATTGGGTTGCCTCCCATAGTTTTACGCCCTTAGCTAGGCATAAGGCAAGGATCTAAGTGTTGTCATCTTTGGTTCGAGATCCATAAGATGCCCTCATGATTGATTCATAAGGTGGCTTAATTTTAGTTCTAGGAAATTGTTCCATACCCTTCCTAAAAGGAAATTTGAACTTAATATTGCCTTCTTTCATATCAATCACGGCATCGATTGTGCGTAAAAACGGTCTACCAAGAATAATTGGACAAGATGGATTGCAATCAATATCAAGAAAAATAAAATCTATGGGCACATATTTCCTATTTGGAAGAATAAGAACATCGTTAATTCTTCCCATTGGCTTTTAATAGTAGAATCCGACAAGTGCAAAGTCAAAGAACGTTCTTCAAGATGAGTAAGACCAAGCGCATCACATAAAGATTTCAGAATTGTAGAAACACTAGCACCCAAGTCACACAAAGCAAAACACTCATAATTTTTAATCCTAACTTCGATAGTAGGTTCCCATTCATCATGCAATTTTCTAGGAATTGAAACATCTAATTCCATTTTTTCTTCAAAAGCTTTCATCATAGCATCAACAATATGTTTAGTAAAAGCTTTCTTTTGTTCATAATCATGGGGTGAATTTATCATGGATTGCAACAAATAAATACAATCAATCAAAGAGCAACTATCATAATTAAAGTCTTTGTAATCCAAAAGAGTGGGCATGTCACTAGCTAAAGTTTTGAACTCTCCAAACCCACTTTCATCAATTTCCTCAACAAGATTTTCACCCTCCGAAATATTGGGACGCTTTATACCTAAAGTTGACTCTTCTCCAGTCCCTTTTTAATCAATATTAACTTTACAAAACAAGGAATCAATAGAAGAAACACCAATCATTTTAAGATCTTCATCACTTTTGCGAAAGAAATCACTAGAAAAAGATTTTTCTAAAAATTCTCTTTTAGCTCTAAGCATAGCGGTTCTTTTCTTACTTTCATCCATAGAAACATAAAGAGCTTTAATTGATTCATCTACTTTAGGCACACAAAAATCATCTTGAGATTCTCCACATCATGAGCAATTCTATCAACACTTCTATACAAATCATCAATCTTACTCAACTTTTCTTCAATATGGAAGTGTTGAAAGCTTTTTGAGTGTTGATAAATTCCTTAATATTATTCTCAAGATCAGAGGTGTTCCTATTATTATTATAATATTGATTTCCATAGGAATTACCATAATTATTAGAGGAATTACTAGAAAAAGGCCTAGGATTAAAATTACCTCTATAAGCATTGTTGTTGAAATTATTTCCAGAGATAAAATTCACATCTATGGAATCACTATTTTGCTCAATCAAAGTAGACAAAGTCATATCATTAAGATCAATAGGAGCACTTCTACTAGCAACCAATTTCACAAGAGCATCAACTTTTTCACTCAAAGAAGAAATTTCTTCAACCGAATTAACTTTTTTACTAGTAGGAGCTCTTTCGGTATGCCATTGCGGATAATTTGCCATAATATTATCAAGCAATTTGGTGGCTTCACCCAAAGTAATTTCCATAAAAGTACCACCCGCGGTGGAATCTAAAAGATTACGAGAAACAAAATTCAACCCCGCATAAAAATTTTGTATGATCATCCAATGATTTAACCCATGAGTTGGGCAATTCCTTAGCATCATTTTCATCCTTTCCCAAGATTGTGCAACATGCTTATGTTCAAGTTGCTTGAAATTCATGATCTGGGTTCTAAGGGAAATAATTTTTGCAGGAGGAAGATACTTAGTGATAAAAGCATCTTTGCACTTATTCCAAGAATCGATACTATTGCGAGGCAAAGAAGAGAGCCAAATTTTTGCAGAATCACGCAAGGAAAACGGAAATAATTTCATCTTGACCACATCATTGTCCACATCTTTTTTCTTTTGCATATCGCATAATTCCACGAAGGTATTAAGATGGGATGGATCATCCTCATTAGGAGTACCGGAAAATTGGTCTTTCATAACAAGATTCAGCAAAGCATTATTAATATCACAAGTCTCCGCACTAGTGGCGGGAGGAGCAAGCGGAGTGCTGATAAAATCATTGTTGTTGGTATTTGAGAAATAACATAACTTGGTGTTCTCTTGAGTCATGATGACCACACAACAAGATTGCACTCAAAAACATATCCACTAAGAAAACGACGAACGAAAAAGAGAGGCGAATAAAACGGCAAATTTTTGTGAAGTGGGGGAGAGGAAAAAGAGAGGCAAATGGCAAATAATGTCAATTGCGAGGAGATGAGATTTGTGATTAGGAACCTGGTATATGTTGTAGATCCTCCCCGACAACGGCGCCAGAAATTCCTTTTGATGTCACTTGAAGCTATGTTGGTATTTCCCCAAAGAGGAAGGGTTGATGCAGCACAACGGCTGTAGGTATTTCCCTCAGATATGAAACCAAGGTTATCGAACCAGTTGGAGAACCAAGCAACACAACATAAACAGCCCCTGCACACAGATAACAAATCCCCGTAGCCCAACGTGTTAAAGGGGTAGTCAATCCCTTTTGGGGTACGGTGCCTCAAGATAGGCAAACGGGCGTGAGAGAGTTGTAAATATTGATAGATCGAATGCCAAATAAAATAAATTGCAGGAAGGTTTTTTGGATTTTTGGTTTAATAGGTCTAGAAATAAAAGCAAATAAAATAGATCGCAAAGGCAAATAATATAAGAAAGAGACCCAGGGGCCGTAGGTTTCACTTGTGGCTTCTCTCGAGAAAAATAGCAAAGCGGTGGGTGAACAAATTACTGTTGGGCAATTGATAGAACTTCAAATAATTATGATGATATCCAGGCAATGATCATTATATAGGCACCACGTCCAAGATTAGTAGATCGACTCCTACCTGCATCTACTACTATTACTCTACACATCAACCGCTATCCAGCATGCATCTAGTGTATTAAGTTCATGTTGAAACGGAGTAATGCAATAAGAACGATGACATGATGTAGACAAGATCTATCTATGTAGAGATAGACCCCATCATTTGATCCTTAGTAGCAATGATACATACGTGTCGGTTCCCCTTCTGTCACTAGGATCAAGCACCGTAAGATCGAACCCACTACAAAGCACCTCTTCCCATTGTAAGATAAATAGATAAAGTTGGCCAAACAAAACCCAAATATAGGAGAAGAAATGCGAGGCTATAAGCAAGCATGCATGAAAGAGATCAAAGAAACTCAAATACTTTTATGGATATAAAAAGATAGATCTGGTCGTAAACTCGAAGTTCATCAGATCCCAACAAACACACCGCAAAAGAGTTACATCATATGGATCTCCAAGGGGCCATTGTATTGAGAATCAAGAAAGAGAGATGAAGCCATCTAGCTACTAACTACAGACCTGAAGGTCTACAAAGAACTACTCACGCATCATCGGAGAGGCACCAATGGAAGTGGTGAACCCCATCCGAGATGGTGTCTAGATTGGATCTGGTGGTTCTGGACTCTACGGTGGCTAGATGAATATTTCGTCGACTCCCCCAGGATTCTGGAAATATTGGGGTATTTATAGAACAAAGAGGCGGTCCGGGGGCACCCGAGGTGGGAACAACCCACCAGGGCGTGCCTGGGCCGACTGGCGTGCCCTGGTGGGTTGTCCCCTCCTTGGGACTCCCCCCAGGTGCAACCAAGGCCCAACATGTTCCTTTTGGTCCATAAAAAATCTTCGTAAAGTTTCGTGGCATTTGGACTCCGTCTGATATTGATTTTCTGCGATGTTAAAAACACGGAAAAAACATGAACTGACACTTGGCACTATGTCAATAGGTTAGTACCAAAAAATGATATAAAATGATTATAAAACATCCAAGATTGATAATATAACAGCATGGAACAACCAAAAATTATAGATACGTTGGAGACGTATCAGGTATCCTCCTCTGAATGTTCGAGTGGCTTGACTTGGCACATGTTCATGCATGTAGTTGAATCAAAAACAACATAACCTCTATGATATTTATGTTCATGGTGATCGTATACTACTCATGCTAGTGTCCAATGTTACTTATGCATAATGCATGATCATGATAGTTGTTGCTCTCTAGCTGGCCGCTTCTCAATCTAATTGCTAGCCTTCGCCTGTATTAAGTGGGAATTCTGCTTGTACATCAGAAACCTTGAACCCAAAGTTATTCCAGATGAGCCCACCATACCTACCTATATGCGGTATTACCCTGCCATCCGAAGTAAATTTGCATGTGCCACCTCTAAAAAACTTCTAAAAAATATCTGTTTGTGTGCATGGATCATTCATGGAACGACAGGAGGTAGTCGGTAGCTTCCATGCTAAGCGGGTTATTCTTAGGTCGAGTGTTTATTCACTCGCCATCGCACGAGAAAAGGGCGGTAATAGGGATGCACATTCCCAAACTGCAAAATACAAAAGGAGTTAATCGCTTGAATAATCAAACAAAAACTCCCAATGGAGTCAAAACCTTTACTTTTATCGCTTGGGAACCACCACTAGCTTGTTTAGCATGGGATATATTGATAATTGATGGTCGTGAAGTAAATGAGAAGGGTGCATGTCTCAGAATATCATTTATCTCTGTTTTAAAACTTGATCTCTGGCACCTCTACAAATCACTGCTTCCCTCTGCGAAGGGACTATCTATTTACTTTTATGTTGTGTCATCACCTTCTAAAACAAGCACTAGAACGTGAGAGCACAACTGTCATGACTTATGAATTGTGTGTAGCTAATGTTGGGTGCATCATGACTGGATCTTTTCTACCATGAATTACAATGTTTAGTCGCTGCTTGGACTATGGAGGTGCTCTACATTTATGTTTTGCGGTCTCGGAAAGGGCTAGCGAGATACCACTATTGTCATATTACATCATGGTTGTTTTGACAACGTGTTGCCATTTGAGATGTCTTATTATCGCTCGCTAGTTGATTATGTCATTGATATGAGTTGATATAATCTTTAAGAGTTATTGTAGGCATGGTTAGTTATAATGTTGTTTGAAAACCTGGGTGTTGTTTAAGCTTATTTATGCAAACAAGAGCAAAAGAGTTTGTAAAAGTTTTTCTTTTTCACTTTTAGTTTATCAACTGAATTGCTTGAGGACAAGAAAAGGTTTAAGCTTGGGGGAGTTGATACGTCTCCAACATATCTACTTTTCCTAAAGCTTTTCCTCTTGTCTTGGACTCTAATTTGCATGATTTGAATGAAACTAACCCCTGATTGACGCTGTTTTCAGCAGAACTACCATGGTGTTGTTTTTGTGCAGAAATAAAAGTTCTCGGAATGGAACGAAACTTTGCGAGAATTTTTTATATCAATAATAAGAATTTCTAGAGCCAAGACCCACCAGTGGGGGGCACCTGGGTGAGCACAACCCACCAGGGCGCCCCCCCCTCTCCTGGCACGCCCAGGGTGGCCCCACAGACCCTAAAACCTATGCTATAAAATCCTATTTTTTCACGAAAAAGAATTATCAGGATCCATGAGACGTAGCCTCCGCCACCTCCTGTTCTTCACCGGGAGGCAAGATCTGAAGTCCGTTTGGGGCTCCGGAGAGGGGGATCTTCATTCTTCGTCATCACCAACCCTTCTCCATCACCAATTCCATGATGCTCCCCACCGGGAGTGAGTAATTCCTTCGTAGGCTCGCTGGTCGATGAGGTGTTGGATGAGATTCATCGTGTAATTGAGTTAGTTTTGTTAGGGCTTGATCCCTAGTATACACTATGTTATTAGATTGATGTTGATATGACTTTGGCATGCTTAATGCTTGTCACTTTGGGCCCGGGTGCCATGATTTCATATCTGAACTATTTATGTTATCACCATTATATCCATGTTCTAGATCCGATCTTGCAAGTTATAGTCACCTACTACGTGTTATGATCCGGCAACCCCGGAGTGACAATAGCCGGGACCACTCCCGGTGATGACCGTAGTTTGAGGAGTTCATGTATTCACTATATGTTAATACTTTGTTCCGATTCTCTATTAAAAGGAGGTCTTAATATCCCTTAGTTTCCAATATGGACCCCGCTACCACGGGAGGGTAGGACAAAAGATGTCATGCAAGTTCTTTCCATAAGCACGTATGACTATTTACGGAATACATGCCTATATTATATCGACGAACTGGAGCTAGTGACGTATCACCCTAGGTTATATCTGTCTCATGATGGATATCATCCAACAAGTCACCGATCCAATGCCTATGAATTTATCTTATATTGTCTTGTTAAGTTACTACTGCTATCATCACAGTTCCACTTGCTACAAAACTATTGCTTTCATTGTTATCGTTACCGATACTGCTGCTACTATTATCAAAACTATCATACTACTTTGCTACTGATCACTTTCTTGCAGATAATTAATCTCCAGGAGTGGTTGAGTTGACAACTCAGCTGCTAATACCTTCAAATATTCTTTGGTTCCCCTTGTGTTGAATCTATAAATTTGGTTTGAATACTCTACCCTCGAAAACTATTGCGATCCCCTATACTTGTGGGTTATCAGGGTTCATCATCCTCATTGGTGCCTCTCCAATGATGCGTGAGTAGTTGGTTCTAGACCTACGGGTCTATAGTTAGTATCTAGATGGCTTCATCTCTCTCTCTCTTTTGATTCTCAATACAATGGTCTCTTGGAGATCTATTTGATGTAACTTTTTTTTCTGTGTGTTTGTTTGGATCCGATGAACTTTGAGTTTATGATCAGATTTATGTTTTTACCCATGAAAGTTATTTGAGTCTTTTGATCTCTATATGCATGATTACTTATAGCCTCGTATTTCTTCTTCGAATCTTTGGTTTAGTTAGGCCAACTAGATCGATTTTTCTTGCCATGGGAAGAGGTGCTTTGTGATGGGTTCAATCTTACGGTGCTTGATCCCAGTGACAGAAGGGGAACCGACATGTATGTATCGTTGCTATTAAGGATAACAAGATGGTGTTTATTTCTACATAAATAGATCTTGTCTATACCATGCCAACGTTCTTGTTGCATTACTCCATTTCTCCATGAACTTAATACACTATATGCGTGTTGGATAGCGGTCGATGTGTGGAGTAATAGTAGTAGATGCAGGCAGGAGTCGGTCTACTAATCTTGGATGTGATGCCTATATAATGATCATTGCCTGGATATCATCATGATTATTTGAAGTTCTATCAATTTCCCAACAGTAATTTGTTTACCCACTGTATGCTATTTTTCTTGAGAGAAGCCACTAGTGAAATCTACGGCCCCCGGGTCTCCTCTTTATTATATTTGCCTTCGCGATCTATTTTTATTTTTCCTTTTATTTTCAGATCTATTAATCTAAAAATACAAAAATACCTTGCTGCAATTCATTATTATTTATTCTATCTCGCGTTCCCATGAGATATATTTATCCAATCTACTACAATTTTACCTATCTTTTTACCCATGAGGGATTGACAACCCCTCTCTTACGTCGGGTTGCAATATTTGTTCTTTGTGTGCAGGAGCTGTTTACGTGGTGTTGCGTGGTTCTCCTACTGGTTCGATAACCTTGGTCTCATCACTGAGGGAAATACCTACTGTAGTTGTGCTGCATTCCTCTTTGGGGAAATACCGACGTAGTTCAAGCTGCATCACACCACTCCCACTACATCACCCTGGAGGTCTGCCATTATCAATATCGGCACCACCCCACCACCGTAGCCAGGATGTCGGTCAGCTATCGCCACAATGCCGGGGCCAGGGGATGCCCATGACGGCCATAGGAAGCGCCCACCATCGAGACGCACCTCACATACTCACAACCCCCGTAGGTGAAGCCAGTTCAGCGCATCAGCCATAAGCCCCCGCATGGGTTTGGAAAGAGCTCGTCCATGAGATGTTGCTCAACAACCAGTGCCGGCCGTCACCACCTTCTGCAAACCCACCTCGCATAGCTAAGCAACAATGATGCCCACAGCTTTCCGGCATGCCTAACCTACTGTCATCGCCACATCGTAATGCCATCGTACCTAGAGCCTGTAGGGGATTCAATGCCGGACACCTTTGGTGGCGACGATTGGAGGAGGAAGAGTGACATGCGACGAAGGGAGGTAGCAGCGGCACAACTAGGATTTCCTCTAGTCACTAGATAAGGGCCGATGAATGATGTCTACTACACAACCTTCTTCTTGTAGACGTTGTTGCGCCTCCAAGTGTAGAGGTTTGTAGGATAGTAGCAAATTTCCTTCAAGTGGATGACATAGGATGAAGATGGTCTCTCTCAAACAACCCTGCAACCAAATAACAAAGAGTCTCTTGTGTCCCCAACACACCCAATATAATGGTAAATTGTATAGGTGCACTAGTTTGGCGAAGAGATGGTGATACAAGTGCAATATGGATGGTAGATATAGGTTTTTATAATCCAAAATTATAAAAACAGCAAGGTAACTAATGATAAAAGTGAGCACAAACGGTATTGCAATGCTTCGAAACAAGGCCTAGGGTTCATACTTTCACTAGTGAAAGTTCTCTCCACAAGGATAACATAATTAGATCATATAACTATCCCTCAACATGCAACAAAGAGTCACTCCAAAGTCACTAATAGCGGAGAACAAACGAGGAGATTATTGTAGGGTACGAAACCACCTCAAAGTTATTCTTTCCGATCAATCCGTTGGGCTATTCCTATAAGTGTCATAAACATCCCTAGAGTTCGTAATAAAATAACAACTTAAGACACAAATCAACCAAAACCCTAATGTCACCTAGATACTCCAATGTCACCTCAAGTATCCGCGGGTATGATTATATGATATGCATCACACAATCTCATATTCATCTATTCAGCCAACTCAAAGAACTTCAAAGAGTGCCCCAAAGTTTCTCCCAGAGAGTCAAGACGAAAACGTGTGCCAACCCCTATGCATAGATTCCCAAGGTCATGAAACCCGCAAGTTGATCACCAAAACATACATCAAGTGAATCAATAGAGTACCCATTGTCACCACAGGTATCCCACGCAATACATACATCAAGTGTTCTCAAATCCTTAAAGACTCAATCCGATAAGATAACTTCAAAGGGAAAACTCAATTCATCACAAGGAGATAGAGGGGGAGAAACATCATAAGATCCAACTATAGTAGCAAAGCTCGCGTTACATCAATATCGTGCCACATCAAGAACACGAGAGAGAGAGAGAGAGAGAGAGAGAGATGAAACACATAGCTACTGGTACATACCCTCAGCCCCGAGGGTGAACTACTCCCTCCTCGTCATGGACAGCGCCGGGATGATGAAGATGGCCACCGGTGACGATTCCCCCCTCTGGCAGGGTGCCAGAACAGGGTCCCGATTGGTTTTTGGTGGCTACAAAGGCTTGCGGCGGCCGAACTCCTGATCTAGGTTATTTTCTGGAGGTTTGGGGATTTATAGGAGAGGTTGGTGTCGAGAACAAGTCAGGGGGCCCCACGGAGAGTCCACGAGGCACAGGGGTGCGCCCCAGGGGGGTGGGCGTGCCCTCCACCCTCGTGGAGCCCATGGCACTCCCCTCTGGTAACTCTTCGTTATAGTATTTTTTATATTTTCCAGAAAAAATCTTCGTCGATTTTCAGCGCATTCCGAGAACTTTTATTTCTGCACAAAAACAACACCATGGTAGTTCTGCTAAAAATAGCGTCAGTCCGGGTTAGTTCTACCCAAATCATACCAAAATCATGTAAAAATATTATAAACATGGCATGAATACATCAAAAATTATAGATACGTTGGAGACGTATCAGCATCCCCAAGCTTAATTCTTGCTCGTCCTCGAGTAGGTAAATGATAAAAACAGAATTTTTAATGTGGAATGCTACCTAACATATTTATCAATGTGATCTTCTCTATTGTGTCAAGAATATTCAGATCCATAAGATTCAAAACAAAAGTTTAATATTGACATAAAAACAGTAATACTTCAAGCACATGAACAAAGCAATCATGTCTTCTCAAAATAACATGGTCAAAGAAAGCTATCCCTACAAAATCATATAGTCTGGCTATGCTCTATCTTCATCACACAAAGTATTTAATCATGCACACTCCCGATGACAAGCCAAGCAATTCTTTCATACTTTTGATGTTCTCAAACTTTTTCAATCTTCACGCAATACATGAGCGTGAGCCATGGATATAGCACTAAAGGTGGAATAGAATGGTGATTGTGGAGAAGACAAAAGGAGAAGATAGTCTCACATCAACTAGGCGTATCAACGGGCTATGGAAATGCCCATCAATAGATATCAATGTGAGTGAGTAGAGATTGCCATGCAACGGATGCACTAGAGCTATAAGCGTCGGAAAGCTCAAAAAGAATCTTCACGCAATACATGAGCGTGAGCCATGGATATAGCACTAAAGGTGGAATAGAATGGTGATTGTGGAGAAGACAAAAGGAGAAGATAGTCTCACATCAACTAGGCGTATCAACGGGCTATGGAAATGCCCATCAATAGATATCAATGTGAGTGAGTAGAGATTACCATGCAACGGATGCACTAGAGCTATAAGCGTAGGAAAGCTCAAAAAGAAACTAAGTGGGTGTGCACCCAACTTGCTTGCTCATGAAGACCTAGGGCATTTGAGGAAGCCCATCATTGGAATATACAATCCAAGTTCTATGATGGAAAATTCCCACTAGTATATGGAAGTGACAACACATGAGACTCTCTACTATGAAGATCATGGTGCTACTTTGAAGCATAAGTGTGGTAAAAGGATAGTAGCATTGCCCCTTCTCTCTTTTTCTCTCATTTTTTTGTTTTCTCTTTTTTGGGGGGGGGGTCTCTTTTTTTTGGCCTCTTTTTTTATTTATTTTATTTTATTTTTCGTCCAGAGTCTCAACCCGACTTGTTGGGGAATCATAGTCTCCATCATCCTTTCCTCACTGGAACAATGCTCTAATAATGATGATCATCACACTTTTATTTACTTACAACTCAAGAATTACAACAAAATATGACTCTATATGAATGCCTCCGGCGGTGTACCGGGATGTGCAATGACTCAAGAGTGACATGTATGAAAAAATTATGAACGGTGGCTTTGCCACAAATACGATGTCAACTACATGATCATGCAAAGCAATATGACAATGATGAAGTGTGTCATAATAAACGGAACGGTGGAAAGTTACGTGGAAATATATCACGGAATGACTATGGAAATGCCATAATAGGTAGGTATGGTGGCTGTTTTGAGGTAGGTAATGGTGGCTGTTATGGTACCGGCGAAAGTTGCTTGGCACAAGAGAGGCTAGCTGTCGGTGTCAAAACCGGCGGATCTCGGGTAGTGGGTCCCAAACTGTGCGTCTAGGCCGGATGGTAATAGGAGGCAGGGAACACGATGTTTTACCCAGGTTCGGGCCCTCTTGATGGAGGTAAAACCCTACGTCCTACTTGATTAATATTGATGATATGGGTAGTACAAGAGTAGATCTACCACGAGATCAAGGAGGCTAAACCCTAGAAGCTAGCCTATGGTATGATTGTTGTATATGGAGTTGATTGCCTACGGACTACAACCCTCCGGTTTATATAGACACCGGATAGGGTTAGGGTTACATAGAGTCGGTTACAATGGTAGGAGATCTTGAATATCCGCATCGCCAAGCTTGCCTTCCACGCCAAGGAAAGTCCCATCCGGACACGAGACGAAGTCTTCAATCTTGTATCTTCATAGTCCAGGAGTCCGGCTGAAGGTATAGTCCGGCTACCCGAACACCCCCTAATCCAGGACTCCCTCAGTAGCCCCTGAACCAGGCTTCAATGACGACGAGTCCGGCACGCAAATTGTCTTCGGCATTGCAAGGCGGATTCCTCCTCCAAGTCCTTCATAGAAGATTGTAAACACCAAGAGTAGTGTCCGGCTCCGCAAAATAAGCTTCCACGTATCGCCATAGAGAGAATAATATTAACACAAATCAAAACTGCTGACGTATTCTGCAGTGTGTCATCACACTACGGCCAAGTCCTTTACTCGAATCGTTTTTACTTTTCCACCTCAGCATGTTTTGCGAGGCGGTTCCTTGGCACGTCTTGTCAAAGCAGAGATCGTGTACCCCCTTTACGGGATTCTCATCAATACGGATGTGGGTAACCCAACCGCGCCATTTATCACGGCGCTTGGGAGGCAAGCAAGTTTTACTAGGCTGGTGGGGACGCACAACCGCATCCGCCCATATAAGGGGATAAGGATCCACCTTTTTACCCATGCCTTCTTCCTCCTTTGCCTATCCATCTCCTGCGCACTCGAGCTCCAGCGCCCAAGCCTGCACTTCCCACCTCAACCTTCTCCAGCAATGTCCGGAGCGGGATGCAAGTGGATGGTCTCCTCCGTCACGGAGGGCCATGTCAAAAAACTAAGGAAGGCCGGATACTTGTCCAAAGACATCGCGCACCGGCTTCTCGAGGAGGGGCAGCTTCTCCCCACCCCAAGGCCCCATGAGAGGGTAGTATTTCTCCCCCACTTCCTCCGCGGACTGGGTTTTCCACTCCACCCATTTCTCCGGGGGCTCATGTTCTACTACGGCCTGGATTTCCACGATCTGGCCCCAAACTTCATCCTCAACATCTCGGCGTTTATCGTCGTGTGCGAGGCTTTCCTCCGCATCCGCCCCCATTTTGGCCTCTGGCTCAAGACCTTCAACGTCAAGCCCAAGGTGGTGCGCGGCAGCCAGGCGGAGTGCGAAGGCGCCATGGCGGGCAAGATGGCCAACGTCCTATGGCTCGAGGGCTCCTTCGTGGAGACCCTGAAGGGGTGGCAATTGTGGTGGTTTTACATCACCGAGCCACGCGATCCGAAATGGATCGCAACCCCCGAGTTCCGATCCGGACCCCCACGTGGCTTATGTCCTGGAAAGAGACGGGCCTGTCGTGGGGCGACGAAAAAGAAGTGAACAGACTGCAGACATGCATCCAGTCCCTGGTGAGCAAGCTGATCAAGCTTGTCAATGTAGTCCAGGTTATGCTCGTTCGCCGGATCCTCCCGTGTCAACAACGGGACTTTAATCTGTGGGAATTCGACCCGGCACAGCACCAAACCCTTAACAGGCTCTTCGACACGACGTATGAAGACGTCTGGAAGGTGCTAACCAAAGGCGCCGAGGCTCCCACATCCGCTTCCGAGGACCACGGATACAGCTCGCAGCGTCACGCTAGTGAGGTAAGCTATTTTCACCTTTTACAGGATGTTAAGTTTTTTCATAGTTTGACTCTATGCGGGATCTAAACTCCCTTACCTTTGACAGGCTTGGCGGGCGAAGTCCGGATCGATTAACTATCCGGCTCCCTTGCCCAAAGACCCAGCCCCTGCTCTCCTAGTGAAGCTGCTGGTTTCGGCGCCTTATGTGGTGCCAGAGAAGAAGGCCAAGAAGAAGAAGGCCACGGGGACTCGAAAGAGTGCCCATAATGTGGTGGTGTCGGACTTGTCATCTGACGAGTCCGAGACGCCCTCCTCCCGCGAAAACGAGGAGGAGGAAGAAGAAAACTCCCCCCCCCCGGCGGAGGGAGGAGAGAAGAGGAAGGCCGCCCCAACGGGGGAGGCCGAGGGGTCTAGGAAAAGGAAGACCCCTCCGCCGGACTATGCCCCCAACGCCGAAGAGGGCAAAGAGGAGTGGCCAAACAGGGCCAAGCGTCTGGCGAAATCGTAACTTCGGATATCAGAATAACTCATGATCTTCCTTTGTTGCACAGCTTTCCCTAATGTCGAACGTAATTATGCAGCCCGCCCCGGGCCGAACTCAACGAGTCGTCGAGCGGCTCCCTAGATTCATCGGACGTGAACTTAGTTCCGCCCATTGTCTCCCCCCACACTGCGGACGATGCCGAAGTGGCGTCGCAACAAGCTCCAGGGCAGGAGGAGGTGGTCCTGGAGGAGCCGCAAGGCGACCTCCCGGACCCCAGGAGTAAAGGGGACAAGACCCCCCAGGGCTCCAAGTCTGGCTTTGTGCCGGACACCGCGCCGGAATCTTCAACAGTTCCAGACCGCGGTAGGCGAACTCCTTCCAAGAGGAGCAAGCCTTCTGAGCCGGCGGCCTCCGTCCAACCGGAGGTGACGGACAATCTGCTCGAGGTGCTTGACGGCGCTTCCATCGATGAGGAGCACCGTACTATTATGAGTACGGTGATCCAGAAGGTTCAGTCCGCCAAGAGCGGACTGAGTGAAGCTTGCGCTAGCCTCCTAACAGGCTTTGAGGTAAGTAAAAATATGTAAAAATAAACCGCATAGACAGTAGCCCCTGATGCTCTGTTTGGCATTCGGAAAGAAAAGCCGAATAGAGGATCTATTAAATTTCACAGGAGTCTAACAAAAAGAGTCAATATGTGTATGCAGGCTTCACTGCTATCCACCGCCGCACTGACTGCGGAGGTGGGTGTCCTGAAACAGGACCTCAAGCGGACCGAGCAAGAGCTCAGCCTTGCCAAGCAGCAGCTCGAGGAAAAAAGAAGGTAGGAAATACCTTACAGAAAAAGTGCCTATAGAGAGGCTTGATTGCAAAAAATAACAGGATTGCACTGCTTATTATAGGGGCCACGACTGAGGTGGCGACCCTCTAGCAGGCGCTATCCGAGGCCGAAAAGAAAATGCCCGCGGAGCGCACCGAGCGATAGAAACTTGGGGCTCAGGTCGGCGAGGTGCAGCAAGAGCTTCAGGCTCTCATGAAAAAACATGAGAGTTTGGAGCTTGAGTCAAAGACCCAAGCGTCCGAGCTTGCGGCGGCCCTTGAGACTGCCAAGTCTGCCAAGGTCGAACCCAAAAGGCCCTCCAAGAGTTGGAGGAGATGAAGAAGATAGCAGCGGGTAAGGCATTCTTTATGCAAAGCAGAAATATAAAAGTAAACTACTTGTTACTTACCCGAATCTGGAGTTCTCCAGGAGCATTCGCAAATCTTCCCCGCAGCGTATCCGACGCCGCCGCATTCTACCGAGCTGAAGAGGGCAGCTCGACGGAGAAGGTGTTCTGGTCTCAGTATGCTGAGGCCGAACACCCTGTGCCCTTGAGCGACCAGCTGAAACAGCTGGTCGAGCTCCACAAGGCGGCCGAACAGGCCATGAAGGGCTTCGTAGTTCGGCTGTGGCCCGGAGAGGCCCTGCCTGGGAGCTACTTCGGGCTGGTGCGGCGGCTGGTGGAGGCCTGTCCAAGGCTCGAGGTCATCAAGTGCTCCGTCTGCATCGAAGGTGCCCGTCGGTCCCTTGCCCGTGCAAAGGTGCACTAGGGTAAGCTGGACGGTGAGAAGCTTGTGAAGGACAGGCCGCCGCCGGGGAAGGAGCATCGCAAGCCCGAGAACTATTACAAGGATGTTCTTGCGGGTGCCCGCCTTGTGGCGGATGAATGTACCAAGGACGTAATTTTTGAATAAACTCGCTCGTTTTTATCCTGTGCGCTGAAAACTTGTTCATAGGCGCTTAAGCAATGCTTGTTAAATTTAAAATATTATTTTCTATGCGGCCGTTTATCAAAAAATTGAGAGATGGCCAATCGTCGGCTTCTGCCCCCATGCCACTAGTGCTGGGGTGTTCGGGATAAACCTGAGCGCTCTTTTTCCCATAGTTGGGTCCTTCGAGGGAGGCGCTCAGCGCAATGAACCAGGAAATCGGACTATAATGCTTGAACACTCTCACTTAGCCATAGAACTTTATAATTTTAAATTTCGGCGAAGCCCCTAGTTCGAAAGACCGAGTTCGGGGCGCTATCCACGCCTTGGCCGGACAAATACGGCTCCTTGCTCGAAGCGGCATAAGTCTTTAGGGACTCGAAAAACCTCTCGAACAGTGACCGGTCTCTCGCCTCATCATGACAGTCAGTTTTAGCTTTCTCCACTGAGGTGCTTAACCCAGCTCAACCAGGGCACAATCGCAGTGGTTCTCCTAGTGCTACCTTAGCCGATATAGCGGAACGTAAGGCACCAAAACATAGGAGCCGGGCAAACCCAACTATTGACCCAAATCATGATTCGGAGCCGATGCATATAGTGCTATAAGTTCGGGGTGCCGCACTTGTGGAAGTGTACGGACTTCTCACACCATATTAAAGGGTACTGAAGCCCCTGGCGTACTTGCCGTACCATAGTGTACGGGTGCAATCATGTCATTAATGAACATATATAAAAGAGAGTAATGCAGAAAATAGACAAAAGCTATGCATTGTTTATAGAGAGGCTATTTATCAAAGCCGAACGATACAAATAGTGCGGTAAGCAAAAGATATTGGACTATTCAGTATGTCCTGACCAGGGGCAGGCCGCGGAATTGTAATTAAAACGGGTATACCGCTCGTAACAGAGACCACCTGGGAGTTCCATAATGCGGCATGGCTTGTCTGCCTCCCTGGATCTTGCATCGTTTGTGCGGCAGTCAAATTGCTGAACAGGTCGTCTGAAGTATGGAGTCCTGAAAGTAAGAAAAAATTAAAAAAAGGAATCTGGCAGCCCCTAGTACGTTTTAAGCCGTATTCTGGGCGTGCCGTTATTGTGCCCCTTCCCCTGTGCCCATGGTATTTCAAGGGCGTAGTTATGTAGGCGAGGTACTGGTTTCGCTATGTCGCGAAAGCTGGGGTTGGGGCCGCATTGCTACGCTTGCTTAGAGTGTGCCAGGCGGTCCTGCTGTGGGTTACTCCGGGCGCGCTTGGCAGTGTCTGGCTTTTTAATGGCCGGACTGGAGAATTGCCTGAGAAGGCTACTTTGTACCTCCGCTGCGAGAGCCGCCGTATGCTCCTCCGTACGGAGGGAGCGTTCGGTGTTTCCGTTGACCGTAATTACTCCTCGAGGGCCTGGCATCTTGAGCTTGAGATATGCGTAGTGCGGCACCACATTGAACTTTGCAAATGCAGTTCGTCCGAGCAGGGCGTGATAGCCACTGCGAAACGGGACTATATCGAAGATTAACTCTTCACTTCGGAAATTGTCCGGGGATCCGAAGACCACATCAAGTGTTACTGAGCCTGTACAGTTGGCTTCTACACCTGGTATAATGCCTTTAAAGGTCGTTCTTGTGGGCTTAATCCTTGAGGGGTCTATGCCCATTTTCTGCACTGTATCCTGATAAAGCAGGTTCAGGCTACTGCCGCCGTCCATGAGGACTCTTGTGAGATGAAATCCGTCGATGATTGGGTCGAGAACCAATGCGGCGAAGCCGCCATGACGGATGCTAGTGGGATGGTCCCTTCGATCAAAAGTGATCGGGCAGGAGGACCATGGGTTGAACTTTGGGGCGACTGGCTCTATCGCATATATGTCCCGTAGCGCACGCTTCCGCTCCCGCTTGGGAATGTGGGTTGCGTATATCATGTTCACCGTCCGCACTTGTGGGGGAAAGCCCTTCTGTCCATTGTTGTTCGGCGGCTTGGGCTCCTCGTCGTCGCTGTGCAGCCCCTTGTCTCTGTTTTCGGCCCTTAACTTGCCTGCCTGCTTGAACACCCAACAATCCCTGTTAGTGTGATTGGCTGGCCTTTCGGGGGTGCCATGTATCTGGCACAAGCGATCGAGTATTCGGTCCAAACTGGACGGGCCCTGAGTATTCTTTTTGAATGGCTTTTTCCGCTGACCGGATTTATAGCCTTTGAATCCGGCATTGACTGCCGTGTCTTCATTGCTGTCGTTGTTAACGCGGCGTTTTTGCTTATTCTGACGTGTCCTGCCACTTTTGTCTTTGGTATCCGAATTACCAGGGTTCTTTGATAAGTTGTTACTGCGAGCTAGCCAGCTATCTTCTCCCGCGCAAAAGCGGGTCATGAGTGTCGTGAGGGCTGCCATGGATTTCGGCTTTTCCTGTCCCAGGTGCCGGGCAAGCCACTCATCGCGGATGTTGTGCTTGAAGGCTGCTAGTGCCTCTGCGTCCGGACAGTCGACTATCTGGTTTTTCTTTGTTAGGAACCGTGTCCAGAATTGTCTGGCCGATTCCTCTGGCTGCTGAATTATGTGGCTTAAGTCGTCGGCATCCAGCGGTCGCACGTAAGTGCCCTGGAAGTTGTCGAGGAATGCGGCTTCCAGGTCCTCCCAAGAACCGATTGAGTCTGCTGGCAAGCTGTTAAGCCAATGCCGGGCCAGTCCTTTAAGTTTGAGCGGGAGGTATTTGATGGCGTGTAGATCATCGCCGCGTGCCATGTGGATGTGAAGGAGATAATCCTCGATCCATACCGCCGGATCTTTTGTGCCATCGTATGATTCGATGTTTACAGGTTTGAAACCCTCTGGGATTTTATGATCCATTACTTCATTCGTGAAGCATAGCGGGTGTGTGGCGCCTCTGTACTGGGCTATATCACGACGCAGCTTGGAAGAGCTCTGTCTGTTGTGTTCGGCCCAGCCGGATTTGTTGTATCCGGAGTGAAGATCATTGTCACATGCCGTAGGGCGCCTGCGCGATCCGTAGATCGATCTTGTTTGTCTTGCCTTATCCTCCAGTATGTCTCGCAGGTCGGGCGCATTTTCCCGTGCCTTAGTTGAGTGGCATCGGGGCATGGCTTGGGTGGAGGGCCGAGAGGCCTCTCTGTCGCGGCCGCGAGGTGGCCGGTCTGCCATGTCATGCACTGGTGATGTAGGTGCTTCCTCCTCTGATCAGGGTAGCGGCCTGCGTTTCGGGTAACTCTTGGAGGGGCGTTCGAGTTCATACTCTTCGGCCGCAAGGACTTCAGTCCATCTGTCAGCTAGCAAATCTTGGGCAGCTCTAAGCTGTTGCTGCTTTTTCTTGAGACTGCTTGCCGTGGCTAAAAGCCTGCATTTAAAACGCTCTTGTTCGGTGGGGTCTGATGGTATGACGAATTCGTCGTCATCGAGGCTTGCCTCGTCTTCGGAGGGAGGTGTATAGTTATCATCCTTGACCTCTCGGTCTGCCGCTCTCTCATGAGGGCTGGCTTCTCCATCTTCCTGTGCCGAATCTTGCTAAGGTGGGTGTTCTTCGGCGCTATCCGGGGTAGTATTATCTCCCGTGCCGGAATCACCATTTTTGCTTTGGCGGGATTTAGAGCGGCGCCGCTGACGCCGGCGCTTTGGCTGTTTCTTGGGGGCGTCATCCCCCACTGTTCCATCGCCATCTCCATCTTTTGGAGTATCCACCATATATATGTCATATGACGAGGTGGCCTTCCAGCGCCCTATAGGTGCTGGTTCCTGTTCGTATCCTACATCGTCGTCCATGCCGTCGATGTCTTCGGAGTTGAAGTCAAGCATGTCGGTTAGATCATCGACAGTGGCTACAAAGTGGGTGGTGGGTGGGCTTTGAATTTCCTCATCGCCCGTATCCCACCCTCGCCGACCGTAGTCTGGCCAGGGCTCTCCTGATAAAGAGAGAGACTTAAGAGAATTCAGGATGTCACCAAAAGGCGAACGCTGAAAGATGTCTGCGGCGGTGAACTCCATTATCGGCGCCCAATCGGATTCGATTGGCAGGGGCGCGGGGGGTTCGGATTCCGGGGAGGAGTCCAGATCCTCGGAGTCATGGGTCGTGCAGAGTGCGGGGCTAGCGTTCGGCTCGATCGCTTTTGGGATCGCAGCCCCTGAGATGACGTCCAACCGCTCATCCTCGATTGACGGAATAGGCTCCGAGTTAGGGGTCGCAACCGATGCGTGTGCAGCCTCCAGGACACTGTCCGGGGGCAGAGCTAGATCATGCCTCTCGAGATAGTGCGGCGCGCTTGGCCGTGGCTCGAGTCCGTCGAAGATCAAGTCTCCGCGGATGTCAGCCGTGTAGTTTAAGCTTCCAAACTTGACTTGATGGCCAGGGGCGTAGCTTTCGATCTGCTCCAGGTGGCCGGGCGAATTGGCCCGCAGAGCGAAGCCGCCAAAGACGAAGATCTGTCCGGGGAGCAAAGTCTCACCCTGGACCGCATCGTTGTTGATGATCAAAGGAGCCATCGGGCCTAAAGGCGACGACACAGAGGAACTCTCAATGAAAGCACCAATGTCGGTGTCAAAACCGGCGGATCTCGGGTAGTGGGTCCCGAACTGTGTGTCTAGGCCGGATGGTAACAGGAGGCAGGGAACACGATGTTTTACCCAGGTTCGGGCCCTCTTGATGGAGGTAAAACCCTATGTCCTGCTTGATTAATATTGATGATATGGGTAGTACAAGAGTAGATCTACCACGAGATCAAGGAGGCTAAACCCTAGAAGCTAGCCTATGGTATGATTGTTGTATATGGAGTTGATTGCCTACGGACTACAACCCTCCGGTTTATATAGACACCGGATAGGGTTAGGGTTACATAGAGTCGGTTACAATGGTAGGAGATCTTGAATATCCGCATCGCCAAGCTTGCCTTCCACGCCAAGGAAAGTCCCATCCGGACACGGGACGAAGTCTTCAATCTTGTATCTTCATAGTCCAGGAGTCCGGCTGAAGGTATAGTCCGGCTACCCGAACACCCCCTAATCCAGGACTCCCTCACTAGCAATGGTGGAAGGGTGAGAGTGCGTATAATACATGGACTCAACATTAGTCATAAAGGACTGACATACTTATTGCAAAAATCTATTAGTTATCAAAATGAAGTATTGTGCGCATGCTCCTAGGGGGATAGATTGGTAGGAAAAGACCATCGCTCGTCCCCGACCGCCACTCATAAGGAAGACAATCAATAAATAAATCATGCTCCGACTTCATCACATAACGGTTCACCATACATGCATGCTACGGGAATCACAAACTTTAACATAAGTATTTCTCAAATTCACAACTACTTACTAGCATGACTCTAATATCACCATCTTTATATCTCAAAACCATCATAAGGAATCAAACTTCTCATAGTATTCAATGCACTTATTATGAAAGTTTTTATTATATCCCTCTTGGACGCCCATCATATTAGGACTAAATGATGAAGCTATGTACCTAGGGTAGGGTCATGGACCTGTCCTAACTGCCCTACCCAAGGACATCTCTAGAAGAAATCACCTTTCAATCGACTTGGAGGTGTTCCACTCGACAAACTCAAAGACACTCGACCAAGAAGCAATCACTCGACCAAGATCCAACCACTCGACGGCCAGGAGACCTAAAGTCACTCCGCACACTAACGGTCGGTCATTAAGTAGCTTTTATGGTCATCATAGCACTTTATTACTAGCGTTACCAGTAACGCCCTGCCTTAATGTACATTGAACCCTTTGTAACATGGGCTGGCCGGGGTCCTGGTGCACTCTATATAAGCCACCCCCTCCTCTGAGATAGGGGTTCCCACCTCTGTAATTCATACTCGCATAATCCAGTCGACCGCCTCCGGGCTCCGAGACGTAGGGCTATTACTTCCTCCGAGAAGGGCCTGAACTCGTAAACCTTGCATTCTTACAACTTCTCCATTGCTAAGATCTTGCCTCTCCATACTTACCCCCTACACTACTGTCAGACTTAGAACCACGACAGTTGGCACCCACCATGGGGCCGGTGTTTTAGCGTTTTGTTGGAGGAGTTGCAATCTTTTCCGACCCTAATCATCATGGTTTTCGGCGGAGTTTTGGTGGAGGGCCGCAAGATCCATCTCGGCGCGCTCACGTTCATCGCCGACGACTCCGCGTGGCTTCAGGAGGCCCCGCTCGATGTGGACGCACTCCCTGTCCGCGGGGCAACGCACTTTAGCGCGTACGTCCGCGGCATTCTCCTGCGGCAACCGTCGACCCCCTATCGGTCGGCTCCTGTGTTGTCCTCCCTCCCTGTTTCCCGCCGGCGCAAGCGCTCCGGTCGGTCGAGACTTCAGCGGTGGGTGAGACACGCGGTGGCACGCTAGTCGGCCACCCCTCAAGTTGCGGCGATCAAGCCCGACGAATCCCTCTACGGCATGTTCGACTAGCTCCGCAGAGACCGCATCCGAGTGCGACAGCAGCGATCCGGCGGCGGAGGTTCTGATGGTCGATGGACCGCCTAGTCCTCCCGGTTTTACGCGCACCGACGGAGGCGCGGGTGGAGGCGGCCCGTCGCGTCCCCAGGAGGAGTATCTTCCCAAGCCTCTCACGTCGCTGCAGAGAGAAGAACTTCGCCGCCGGAACATGGATGCACTGCACACTCCTATCGTTGGAGAAACCCCCGAGGCTCGTGCCTTGGAAGACGCGCGCCTGGCAAACTTGGCTGAGCGCGCTCGACTGGAGAACCTCCAGCGAGTACTCGACGAGCGTGCGTGACAACGGGTTCCCGAATCCAGTCCACGTCAGCTCTTCCCGCCCCCGCGGGTATATCAAACTCCGATTCAGAATTTAGCAGCTGCAGCACGCATAGCGGAGTCGATTCAGCCTTCCTAGTCGGAGGCTGGTAGAGGCTTGCTGCAGATCAGCACGTTACTCCGGGCAGCAGGAGACCAAAATTCCGTTGTTTCTCAGTCGCGGAACAGGATTCATAGCAGATCCGTTGCTGCAGACACAGTCCAGTCGGCCCATAGCCTGAGATCGCCCCCGAGGCGTGAGGGACGTGGAGACCGACGTAATCCATATGAGAACCGTGAGCAGTATGATCACCGATTAGATCGTGATGACCGACGTCGAGTGCCCACCCCTCCCCCGAGGAGCGGGTCGTATGCGCCTCGACGGCAAGATGACAGGCGCCCTCATAGTGTTGGGCCAAGGATTCCAGTCGACCCCAGGGAACCAGGCTTTGATGCGAGATCCATTCTCGTTCAAGGTTTGGTCGACAGGAACAGGGCTCACCGAGAAGGTCACAACAGAGATGCACCTACCAGCGGCAGAGTACACGTTTCGGGGCCAGAGTGCTTTAGCAGAGCCATCAGGGCCGCTGTGATTCCCCCCAACTTCAAGTTGGCGACTGGAGTCAGTAAGTTCACTGGTGAGTCCAAACCCGATACTTGGCTTGAAGACTACCGAGTGGTCGTCCAGATCGGCGGCGGCAATGATGAAGTGACCATGAAGCATCTGCCTCTCATGTTGGAGGGCTCGGCCAGAGCATGGCTGAATCAGTTGGCACCCAGCAGCATTTACACTTGGGAAGACCTCGCCCGAGTGTTTGTCACCACATTTGAGGGAACATGCAAACGATCGGCAGGGCTGACGGAACTGCGGTCTTGCATGCAGAAGCCGAATGAAACTTTGAGGGACTACATCCAGAGGTGGATCACGTTGCATCACACAGTTGAGAATGTGCCCGACCACCAAGCGGTTTGTGCCTTCAAAGAAGGCGTTAAGTACAGAGAACTAAATCTGAAGTTTGGTCGAACCGGAGATATGTCTCTGAATTGGATGATGGAGATTGCCACCAAGTACGCTAATGGTGAAGATGAGGATCGACTCAGGAGTGGCAAGCTCAAGTCAGTCACTCAAGAAGCCGGAGGAAATTCCAATCGGAAACAAACGCGGAAAGCCGAGCCAGCTGCTCCTGGGGAAGCCTTGGCTGTGACTCAAGGAAAATTTAAGGGGAAATCCAAAGGACCTTGGAACCCCAAGAAAGTTAAAGACCAAGACGGAAATGATGTGTTGGATTTGCCGTGTCACATCCACACAAAGAAAGATGAAGAGGGTAATTTCATTTACCCGAAACATACCACTCGACAGTGTCGACTCTTGATCCAGTAGTTCCAGGGCAAGCAGCCCAAAGATAAGGAAAAGGAGTCGGACAAAGTTGAGGACAAGGAGGATAGTGATGATGGATACCCCCAGGTTAATTCCACCCTGATGATTTTTGCTGATGTTGAAAGCAAAAGTCGACTGAAAGTTATCAACCGAGAGGTGAATATGGTTGCTCCGGCGACACCCAATTATCTAAAGTGGTCTCAGGCTGCCATAACATTCGACCGGTCCGATCACCCAACGCACATCGCCACCCCTGGGAGGCAAGCTTTGGTGGTCGACCCAGTTGTTGAAGGCACTCGACTGACCAAAGTCTTGATGGATGGAGGCAGTGGTTTGAACATATTATATGCTGAGACATTGAAAGGGATGGGCATTCTGATGTTTAGACTCAGTGCCAGCAACATGAGTTTCCATGGAGTCATTCCTGGGAAGAAGGCTGAATCACTCGGCCAGATTGCTCTTGATGTGGTTTTCGGTGATTCCAAGAATTACCACAAGGAAAAGTTGACATTTGAAGTTATAGACTTCCAGAGTGCCTACCACGCTATTTTGGGCAGGCCGGCTTATGCACGCTTCATGGCCCGACCATGTTATGTGTATCTCAAATTGAAGATGCCTGGCCCCAAAGGTGTGATCACTATTACGGGCAATCGGAAGAAAGCGGAAGAATGTTTTCAGAAAGGTTCGAAGATCGTCGATGCTCAGATGGCAGTGGTGGAGTTACAGGAATACCAGAAGACTGCAGACCCGAGTGATTTGTTGCGAGCCAAGAAGCCTGCTACAGAATCAGCTTTTCAGTCGACTGGCGATACGAAGACGGCTCACATCCACCCGAGCGACCCCAGCGCTGCTCCAACTCATATCTCGACAACACTCGACTCCAAATAGGAAGAAGGCTCATCCAGTTCCTTCGTGAGAACTGGGACATTTTCGCATGGAAGCCTTCTGACATGCCGGGTGTTCCCAGGGGGCTAGCTGAGCACCGCCTAAGAGTTGACTCAAAAGTAAAACCTGTCAAGGAACATCTTCGACGGTCCGCCGTCCAGAAGAGAAAGGCCATTGGCGAGGAGGTCGCTCGGCTCTTAGCAGCGGAGTTCATCCGAGAAATCTACCACTCTGAGTGGCTCGCCAACGTTGTCATGGTCCCCAAGAAGGACAAGTCACTTCGCATGTGCATTGACTTTAAACATATCAATCGGGCCTGCCCGAAAGATCATTTTCCTCTCCCCCGCATCGACCAGATAGTCGACTCGACTACTGGATGTGAGCGACTGTCTTTTTTAGACGCCTATTCCGGGTACCATCAGATCCGTCTGTATGGACCTGACGAGATCAAGACAGCTTTCATCACTCCATTCGGGTGCTTCTATTATGTTACCATGTCGTTCGGCCTCAAGAATGCCGGAGCCACATTCATGAGGATGATTCAGAAGTGTTTACTCACTCAAATCAGTCGGAATGTGGAAGCATACATGGATGATATTGTGGTCAAGTCACGGAAGGGTTCCGACCTGCTGACTGACCTTGCTGAAACCTTTGCCAACCTCAGGAGGTATGATATCAAGCTTAATCCATCAAAGTGTACATTCGGAGTTCCTGGCGGAAAATTACTCGGTTTTCTCGTTTCCGAACGGGTAATCGACGCCAATCCAGAAAAAGTTGGCACTATACTCCGAATGAAAAGTCATGTGCGAGTGCACGATGTCCAGAAGCTTATTGGTTGCTTGGCCGCCCTAAGTTGATTCATATCTCATCTCGGTGAAAAGGCATTGCCTCTTTACCGATTGATGAAGAAGTCCGACAAGTTCGAGTGGACTCCTGAAGCTGATGCAGCGTTTGCAGAGCTCAAAGCTCTGCTCTCCACCCAGCCGGTGCTTGCTGCTCCAATCAGCAAGGAGCCTTTGCTGCTTTACATTGCAGCCACAGGACAAGTCGTCAGTATGATACTTACGGTCGAGCGGGAAGAAGAAGGGAAAACCTTCAAAGTTCAGCGCCCAGTATATTATATTTTTGAAGTCTTGACCCCATTGAAGCAAAGATATCCTCACTATCAGAAGCTTGTATACAGGATTTATATGACCACAAAGAAAGTTGCTCACTACTTCTCTGATCATTCCATTACAGTCGTCAGCGACGCTCCATTGTCAGAGATCCTGCATAACATGGATGCAACTGGTCGAGTGGCAAAATGGGCGATTGAACTCCTTCCCCTAGATATCAAGTTTGAGGCAAAGAAAGCTATCAAGTCCCAGGCAATTGCAGATTTCGTCGCCGAGTGGATTGAACAGCAGTTGTCGACTCAGGTTCACTCAGAGCATTAGACTATGATCTTCGACGGCTCCAAGATGCTGAATTGTTCCGGTGCCGGAGTGGTGTTGGTCTCCCCCAGAGGAGATAAACTCAGATATGTTCTTCAAATCCACTTTGATTCCTCCAATAACGAGGCAGAATATGAAGCACTTTTATATGGGTTGCGCATGGCCATTTCACTCGGCGTCCGTCGCCTCATGGTCTATGGCGACTCAGATTTGGTGGTTAATCAGGTGATGAAGGAATGGGACGTCAGAAGTCCAGCCATGACTGGTTATTGCAATGCAGTGAGAAAGCTGGAGAAGAAATTCGAGGGGTTAGAGCTTCATCACGTACCCCGACTGAAAAATCAAGCAGCTGATGATCTGGCAAAAATAGGTTCCAAAAGAGAAGCCATTCCCAGCAATGTGTTTTTGGAACACATCCACACACCATCAGTTCAGGAGGATCCCTTCACTGAAGAAGCCCCGTAGCCGAAAAGTGCCACGGATCCGATTGAAGTTGAAATTCCAGCTGTGGTCAACCTGATCACGGAAGTCTTGGCCATCACTCCCATCTGGACAGTACCTACATCGCGTACATCCTAAGGAAGGAACTCCTAGAGGACGAAGAAGAGGCTCGACAGATCGTCCGTCGATCCAAGGCCTTTACAGTCATAAAAGGACAGTTATATAGAGAAAGCGCGACTGGGGTCAGCTAGAAGTGTATTACACCAGAAGAAGGTCAGATGATCCTTGATGATATCCACTCGGGGACCTGTGGTCATCATGCGCCCTCTCGGACCATTGTGGCTAAAGCATACCGAGCGGGATTCTACTAGCCAAGAGCCAATGAAATGGCAAAAGAGATAGTCGACAAGTGTGAAGGATGTCAGTATTACTCCAATATGTCGCACAAGCCCGCGTCAGCCCTGAAAACCATTCCACTCGTCTAGCCCTTCGCTGTTTGGGGGCTGGACATGGTTGGACCACTGAGAATGGGCAGGAGCGGCTTCACTCATGTGCTAGTAGCAGTCGACAAGTTCACCAAATGGATTGAAGCCAAGCCTGTCAAGAATCTTGACGCTTGCACTGCTATCAGTTTTGTCAAAGGGTTGATATTCAGATACGGAGTTCCGCATAGCATCATCACTAACAATGGGTCAAACTTCAATTCTGACAAATTCAGGGCCTTTTGCGCCTCTCAGGGTACCCGAGTTGACTATGCTTCGGTCGCTCACCCCCAGTCGAATGGGCAAGCAGAAAGGGAAAACGGCCTGATTCTCAAAGGACTGAAACCCCGGTTGATGTGCGATCTGAAGCACGCAGCAGGTGCATGGGTCGACGAGCTTCCATCAGTCCTTTGGGGATTGAGTACAACCCCGAACCGATCGAGCGGAAGAACCCCATTCTTTCTGGTCTATGGAGCCGAGGCAGTCTTGCCGAGTGACCTGCGTCACAACGCTCCCCTAGTCGAGCTCTACTCTAAAGATGAAGCAGAACAAGCCCGGTAGGACGTAGTCGACCTCCTGGAAGAAGAAAGAGAAATGGCCATGATCCGATCGACCATCTATCAGCAAGACTTGCGTTGATTCCATGCCAAAAATGTGAAGAGTCGAGCCTTCCAAGAAGGAGACTTAGTCCTCCGAGTGGATCAGCAGAAACCACACAAACTCGCTCCTACTTGGGAAGGCCCCTTCATAGTCACCAGAGTCCTCCACAATGGAGCATACCACCTCTACAATGTCGATCGCCAGATTGATGAGCCGCGAGCCTGGAATGCGGAGCTCCTCCGCCCCTTTTATACTTGAATTCTCACTCGGACGAGATGTAATAAGAAAAACTCATGTAGTTTATTTATCAAAGGCAAGAGCATTATAATTTTCCTAGTGATTATTATTGTTTTTGTTTGCGTAAGAAATCCCCCAGTGGGTGGCTTAGCTGCGAATCCGCTTCGCCTAAGTTTGTAAAAACAATTTCCTACCGAGTGGCGAGCCAGCCTCCCACTCGGGGGCTTAGCTGCAAATCTGTTTCGCCTAAGTGTTCAAAAAATCCTACCGAGTGGAGAGCAACCCTCCCTCTCGGAGGCTTAGCTACAGTCCAGTACTCGCCTAAGTTCTCTCACTTGGAGACTTATCTGCAGTCCGGCACTCGCCTAAGTTTGAAAAAAATCCTACCGAGTGGAGAGCAATCCTCCCACTCGGGGGCTTAGCTGCAGTCCAGTACTCGCCTAAGATCTCTTACTTGGAGACTTAGCTGCAGTCCGACACTCGCCTAAGTTTGAAAAATCCTACCGAGTGGAGAGCAATCCTCCCACTCGGGGGCTTAGCTGCAGTCCAGTACTCGCCTAAGTTCTCCCACTTGGAGACTTAGCTGCAGTCCAGCACTCGCCTAAGTTTGAAAAAATCCTACCGAGTGGAGAGCAATCCTCCCACTCGGGGGCTTAGCTGCAGTCCAATACTCACCTAAGTTCTCTCACTTGGAGACTTAGCTGCAGTCCGGCACTCGCCTAAGTTTGAAAAAATCCTACCGAGTGGAGAGCAATCCTCCCACTCGGGGGCTTAGCTGCAGTCCAGTACTCACCTAAGTTCTCTCACTTGGAGACTTAGCTGCAGTCCGGCACTCGCCTAAGTTTGAAAAAATCCTACCGAGTGGAGAGCAATCCTCCCACTCGGGGGCTTAGCTGCAGTCCAGTACTCGCCTAAGTATCTGAAAATCCTACCAAGTGGTGAGCCGGCCTCCCACTTGGAGGCTTAGCTGCAGTCCAGAACTCGCCTAAGTACGAAACACATCTCAATCCTCAAGGACGACGAGGGGTAGGTCGACGGCCACCTTCTCCTGGGGAGCTTCGCCACAAATACAATGTGCGCTTCATCCCGATCTACAGTAACGAGGTGCGGGTCGACTGCCACCTTCTCCTAGAGAGCTTTGCCACAAATACAATGTGCGCTCCGTCCCGCTCTGCAGTAACAAGGTGTGGGTCGACCGCCACTTTCCCCTGGAGAGCTTTGCCACAAACACGATGTGCACTCCATCGCCGACCCGCAAGGGCGACAAGACATGGGTCGACTTCTTCCCTCTCCTTCGGAGCTCCGCTGCGAATACAAAAGTTGTCTCGAATGAAGAATGGGTTCACTCAGCAGGAGATTCATGAAGATATTCAACGATAAACCAAGTTCAGATAAATCCTAAAGGTTCCGGATCACAGATCGAAGTACTCGGGCATGCAGCCCGAAATAGTTTAACGGTTACAAAAACCACTCGGCATTCCGAGGCAAATTTAAGGTGGGACATAAGAGTTTGATTACTCCGCGGGAGGAGGGCTGGCAGGCTCGACGAACTCATCCAGGTCGATGCCGTCGGCTATCCGAGTGGCTGCAGCGATGAAAGTCTCCATAAAGGTTCAGAAGTCATGTTTCTGGGTGTTGGCGACCTTGATTGCTGCCAGTTTGTCTTGTCGCACCTCCTTGCAGTGGACACGAACCAAAGACAGAGCCACGTCAGCGCCACACCGAGCAGCAGACTTCTTCCACTCCTGCACTCGATCAGGGATTTCGTTAAGTTGAGTCATTAGGGACTCAAGATCATTTTGGGGCGTGGTCTCTGGCCAAAGTGCTGGGTCGATCCGCGACATGGTGACCTTCAGTCGAGCCAAGTAGTCCACGACACCATCGATGCGGGATTCCAGTCGGAGCAGATCCATGGCAGTTTCATCTTTTATGGGAGAATTGATTGGGTCCAAGCCTGGCTCAATCCGCCCAGTCTCCTCCTCAAAGTTCTGGCAAAATTCTGCATTCACAAGGATAAGTCAATTTTCGTACACTGAGTCGACATAAAAAAACATCAGTCGGAACTAAATGTGCACCTTCAAGCTTGATGAACAACTTCTTGGCAAGGCTCCTCAGATAGCTCTCCAGATCATCCCTTCTGCGAGCGATGCCTTCCATCTTCTCGCCCAGGTTGAGGTTATTCTTCTTCCAGCGTGTACACTCCCTGTTGGCTTCGTTCAGAGCTGATTTCAGCTTGGTATTCTCTTCTTCCAACTAGCCGACCGAAGCCAGTTTCTGTTCAGCCAGAGCGGTCCTGTCGTCAGCCTCCTTATGAGCAGCAGCCAAATCCTGATCCTTCTTCGCCAGAGCTTCTCTCAGTTTTTCTGCAAAGAAATGATGATGGATTCAGAAATAGCAGAAGGGTACTCAAGCCTAAAACTGACAAGTCGACAAACTCGTCTTACCAGCGGCGCTGTCTCTGACCTTTTGTAGCTCTGTCCTGGACAGCTCCAAGTCAAGGTTCAGTTGAATTTGCTGCCTCTCCAAATCAGCAAAGCGAGCTCCAAGATCACAAGATTTCTGAAATCAAAGGGGAGAAATTATTTCACGGCAAAAAACGACAAATACATTAAGTACTAAGACTACGGTCGACTGCCCGCAGTCCACCATAGTCTCGGGGACTACACCCAGTGGGTGCACTTTGCGTGCCCCCACCGATTCTGATCCCACTCGACCGGCCCGCCGGAGTCGAGTCCAAAAAAAGAGAGAGAGAAAGTAGAACTCAGACTATAGTCGACTGCCAGCAGTCCACCGTAGTCTCGGGGACTACACCCACTGGGTGCACTCAGCGTGCCCCCACCGGTTCTGATCCCACTCGACCAGATCGAGTGGAAGAAACAAACTACCAATTCGGTTTTCACTCGACAAAATACAAAGACTACAGTCGACTGCCAGCAGTCCACCGTAGTCTCGAGGACTACACCCGGTGGGTGCACTCAGCGTGCCCCCACTAGTCCAAAAATTCAATCGACGGACCGAGTGGGTGTACAGATGCAAAGATTTTCGAAAAGAGTCTTCAGATAGCCGACTAACCTGAACGTTGCTCTGGAGAGCCGAGCTGGCATCATAGGCGGCTTGGCTGGCGTCCCGCACCGTCTTCATCTTCTCCATCATAATGCCCGCCTGGCGTATGGCTTCCCTAGCAGCATTCACCTCGTCCTCTGGGACATGATGAGTCGCAAAAACTGAAGGCGGGTCGACAGGGGCCTGAGCAGTCGACGAAGAAGGCAAGGCACTCGACAGTGGCACGGCGAAGGTAATAGAACCCCGATTGACGTCACCAGTGTCCTGAACGACTGGTTCCGCCCTCGGCGTCGACTGTAGCGCCTCGCTTGCAGGAGCTCGCCTATTCTTCCTCGTCAAAGGCCTCTCGGGCTCTTCATCATCATCAGGGAGGTCAATAATGTTGGGAGCTACGCAAAGTTCAATTGCCAAAATCACGTTACCCAATGATGCACATTGCAATTGAATCGACTGAACAAAGACATTATGGCCGAAATCATACCCAGATTAGAAGTGACCGCATCCTCCATCACCTCATCATCGTCCCTATAAGCTGAGGTCCCGGAGGTGGCAGCACTGACAGTTCCAAAGTTCGTCCAGTTAAAACAAGAAAAACAAACAGCGCGGAGCGTCGAGTGAATACAAAGAGAGACACTCACGCGAAAGTGACGAGGATATCAATCTTGATCTTCGGCAACGCCTTTCGAGTCTTCGGCTCTGCAACTTTGGGGTGCTTTGGCGCCTTCTTAGTCGGGGTTGGGGAAGAGATCCGAGGACGCTTCAAAGACTGACCAGCCTGAGCAGTTGCCTTGTCGCGGGCACTCGGTCGTTCTTGGTCAAGCTTGGATCGCCTCTCCCTGCGAGGGGGCGACTCGACTTCTTCTCCATCGCTTGAGTCACCGCTTCCTCCATCCTCTTCACCGTCGGAAGTCTACTCGCCACTGTCGCCGCCACTCGCCTCGCCTTCCAGAGCTTGCTCTTGCTCCCCGTTGGGCATTGAATACATTCAATAATTGCCTGAAAGAAAGCAGAGAGAATAAAGTCAGTCGATGCAGTCTAGGCAGCTGCGCGAGTGAATTCAGATTACAAGCAAAAACTCAGAATCAGACCTTCTCTGGTGCATGAGACTGGTCGAATGGAGGGACTCTCCTAGCTCCCCTGGGGTTGTCCTTGTTCCCGGTAATGCCTGACAGCCACTTCTCCAGGGTGTCGTCGTCAACCTCCTCCGGGTGGATCCGAGTGGAGTCTTCAAGACCCGAATACATCCACATCGGATGGTCTCGGGCTTGAAGAGGCTGGATGCGCCGCTGAAGGAAGACCTCCAAGAGATCCATACCGGTGACCCCGTCATGGATAAGCTGGACCACTCGATCGACCAGCACCCTCACCTGCGCCTTCTCCTTCGGGAGCACCTTCAAGGGGGATGGTTTCCTCACTTGGTCCATGGTAAAGGGAGGGAGGCCAGTCGACTGCCCTGGTTTCAACTGGTCTTTACAATAAAACCAGGTCGACTGCCATCCGCGAACTGAGTCGGGAAGAATCATGGCCGGAAAGGAACTTTTTCCTCTCATCTGGATACCAAGACCCCCGCACATCTGGATCACTTGGGTCCTCTCGTCACTCGGATTAGCCTTTTTCACTGTCTGGGAGCGACAAGTGAAAATATGCTTGAAAAGACCCCAGTGAGGCCGGCAACCCAGGAAATTCTCACACAAAGAAATGAAAGTGGCGAGATAAACGATTGTGTTGGGAGTAAAATGGTGGAGTTGTGCCCCAAAGAAGTTCAGGAATCCTCGAAAGAAAGGGTGAGGAGGCAAGGAAAATCCACGGTCGACGTGGGTGGCAAGAAGAACGCGCTCACCCTCCCGGGGTTGCGGCTCGGATTCCTTCCCCGGAAGCCGCGCCGAGTCGTAGGGGATCAGCCCTCCCTCGGCCAGGTCGAGGTCTTCTTGGGAGATCTTCGAGTGGATCCAGTCGCCCTAGATCCAGCCCTTCGGCAGGCCGGTTCGCGAGGAGGATCCGCCCCGACCGGTCGCCTTCCCCTTCGACCTCGCCGTCACCTTCTTTGCCCGCTCTAGAGCCGCCGTCTTCTCCTTCCCCATCGTCACCGGCGAGACGCGTACAGAACTGCGGCGCGAGAGCGAGAGTGGGCGCAAAGGAGGAGCATGAAGAGGAGAAGAGATAATGGGGATGCACTGTTCGGGAGACCTCGGTCCAACGCCTTATATGAGGCCGCTTCCGAGTGGCTGACTGGTAGGCCCGGGTGGTTCTGTCAAATCCCGTAATGATCGCGCACGCGATACGTGGTGAAAAAGGTGGCGCGGGGATCGAGGCGGCTCCGCTCTATCCCATCCAATTACTGCGGCCTCCCCCGTCCCACGCGCTTCCCAAAATTCGGATCCCGCAAAATCTGCGGGCAACAAACAACTTGTCGGACCAAAGACCTCCTCCGCACCGTCACTCGGAGCCTTACAAGTAAATAAACTCACTCGACGAAAACTAAGAATGGATCAAGGCGACTGAAAAGGAAGTTGATGTCATCGCTCAGGTCCGTTGATCCGAAACAAGATATGCTCATGGCATGAAAAACGAGTCGGAGAAGTTCTCAACTCCTTCCCCACTCAAACCTCGATCCATTCGGGGGCTAATGATGAAGCTATGTACCTAGGGTAGGGTCATGGACCTGTCCTAACTGCCCTACCCAAGGACATCTCTAGAAGAAATCACCTTTCAATCGACTTGGAGGTGTTCCACTCGACAAACTCGAAGACACTCGACCAAGAAGCAATCACTCAACCAAGATCCAACCACTCGACGGCCAGGAGACCTAAAGTCACTCCGCACGCTAACGGTCGGTCATTAAGTAGCTTTTATGGTCATCATAGCACTTTATTACTAGCATTACCAGTAACGCCCTGCCTTAATGTACATTGAACCCTTTGTAACGTGGGCTGGCCGGGGTCCTGGCGCACTCCATATAAGCCACCCCCTCCTCCGAGACAAGGGTTCGCCCCTCTGTAATTCATACTCACATAATCCAGTCGACCACCTCCGGGCTCCGAGACGTAGGGCTATTACTTCCTCCGAGAAGGGCCTGAACTCGTAAACCTTGCGTTCTTACAACTTCTCCATAGCTAAGATCTTTCCTCTCCATACTTACCCCCCTACACTACTGTCAGACTTAGAACCACGACACTAAATTCATAACCTAAGAAAATTACCATCTTGTTTACTCAAAATAGTAAAAGTGAAGCATGAGAGTTCAACAATTTCTTCAAAATAAAACTACCACCGTGCTCTAAAAATATATAAGTTTAGCACTAGAGCAAATGACAAACTACACCAAAGTATATAAGTGAAGATCAATGAGTTGTCATAATTATGTAACTATGTGAAGACTCCTTCTCATAAATAAAATTTCAGATCTTAAGTCCTTTATTTAAACAGCAAGCAAAACAAATAAAATGACATTTCAAGGATAGCACATATCATGTGAAGAAGCAAAAACTTATGCTCAACCAAAACTGACCGACAGTTGTTGAAGAAGAAAGGTGGGATGCCAACCAGGGCATCCCCAAGCTTAGATGCTTGAGACTTCTTGAAATATTGACTATGGATGCCTTGGGCATCCCCAAGCTTGAGCTTTTGTGTCTCCTTAATTCCTTTCATATCGCGGTTTCCCTAAATCTTAAAAAACTTCATCCACACAAAACTCAACAAAAACTCGTGAGATAAGTTAGTATAAATCCATGCTAAACCTTATCATTCTCTACTGTAGAAAATCACTAAAATTATAATTTGACAACGTGTACTAAATGCCTTTGCATATTTAAGAGTCCTATCCTTAAATAGAATCATTAAACAAGCAAACATATGTAAACATTGCAAACATAACAGCAATCTGTCTAAACAGGATAGTCTGTAAGGAATGCAAGAGGAATCATACTTCCTAACTCAAAAAATTCTGAAAAATTACCACACTGTAGATAATTTGTTGTTGCTGATTGTTTAAAAATTTGAAGATTTTATCATGTTCTGACCATTCACAAATATTCAAAACATAACGGCAAACTTTCGGTTATCTAAAACAGCAACATAAGGACTTGAAAAATAAGCATGGTAAAGGCTATACTTGACCTTTTTATTGAACTAAAAGATGCAAAACATTACTCTAAATAGAAGAAAGCAAATACTAATAAAATAAAATGACGCTCCAAGCAAAACACATATCATGTGGTGAATAAAAATATAGCTCCAAGTAAGTTTACCGATGAACGAAGACGAAAGAGGGGATGCCATCCGGGGCATCCCCAAGCTTAGGCTCTTGGTTGTGAATATTACCTTGGGGATACCTTGGGCATCCCCAAGCTTAGGCTCTTACCAGTCCTTATTCCATAGTCCATCAAAACTTTACCAAAAACTTGAAAACTTCACAACAGAAAACTCAACAGAAAACTCGTAAGCTCCGTTAGTATAAGAAATCAAATCACCACTTAGGTACTGTTAAGACAAGATTCATAATTTTTCTCACATGATGCCTACTGTACCATATCATTTCTACAATTTATATTAAGCAATATAAGCCATAGAAACTAGAAAACAAGCAAACTATGCATCGAAAACAGAATGTGTCAAAAACAGAACAGTATGTAGTAATCTATAACTCTCGAATATTTCTGTAACTCCAAAAATCCTGAGAAATTAGGAAGTCCAAGGAAATTTGTTTATAAATCCTCTGCAAAAAGAATCGGTACTTTATCGTGCTTTTGTTAAAAATGAAAACTAATCTCCTGGGCACAAAAGTTTCTGTTTTTCAGCGAGATCAAATCAACTATCACCATAGATCATCCCAAAGGTCTTACTTGGCACTTTATTGAAACAAGAGCTATAAAACATGATTACTACAGTAGCTTAATCATGTGAACACACAAAAACAGTAGGTAAAGGTGTTGGGTTGTCTCCCAACAAGCGCTTTTCTTTAATGCCTTTCTAGCTAGGCATGATAATTTCAATGATGCTCACATAAAAGATAAGAATCGAAACATAACGGGAGCATCATGAAGCATATGACAAGCACATTTAAGTCTAAACCACTTCCTATGCATAGGGATTTTGTGAGCAAACAACGTGTGAGAACAAGAATCAACTTGCATAGGAAGGTAAAACAAGGATAACTTCAAGATTTTCAACACATAGAGAGGAAACTTGATATTATTGCAATATGTAAAAGCATATGTTCCTCTATCATAATAATTTTCAGTGGCATCATGAATTAATTCAACAATATAACCATCACATAGAGCATTATTTTCATGATTCATAAGCATAGAAAACTTACTACTCTCCACATAAGCAAAATTCTTCTCATTCGGAATAGTGGGAGCAAATTCAACAAAATAACTATCATGGGATTGAAAATTGAAATCAAGATGACAAGTTTCATTGTTATCATTACTCTCTATAGCATGCGTGTCATCACAATAATCGTCATAGATAGGAGACATTCTTTCATGATAGTAGATTTGCTCATCAAAACTTGGGGGACAAAAAGTATCATCTTCATCAAACATAGCATCCCCAAGCTTGTGTCCTTGCATATCACTAGTATCATGGATATTCAAATAATTCGTACTAAAAACATTGCAATCATGCTCATCATTCAAAGATTTAGTGTCAAACATTTTAATGCATTCTTCCTCTAGCAATTGAGCACAATTATTGGAATCCTTATTTTCACGAAAGACATTAAAAAGATGAAGCATGTGAGGCAACCTCAATTCCATTATTTTTTTGTAATTTTCTTTTATAAACTAACTAGTGATAAAACAAGAAACTAAAAGAATCGATTGCAAGATCTAAAGATATACCTTCGAGCACTAACCTCCCCGGCAACGGCGCTAGAAAAGAGCTTGATGTCTACTACACAACCTTCTTCTTGTAAACGTTGTTGGGCCTCCAAGTGCAGAAGTTTGTAGGACAGTAGCAAATTTCCCTCAAGTGAATGACCTAGGGTTTATCAATCCGTGGGAGGCATAGGATGAAGATGGTCTCTCTCAAACAACCCTGCAACCAAATAACAAAGAGTCTCTTGTGTCCCCAACACACCCAATACAATGGTAAGTTGTATAGGTGCACTAGTTTGGCGAAGAGATGGTGGTACAAGTGCAATATGGATGGTAGATATAGGTTTTTATAATCCAAAATTATAAAAACAGCAAGGTAACTAATGATAAAAGTGAGCACAAACGGTATTGCAATGCTTCGAAACAAGGCCTAGGGTTCATACTTTCACTAGTGAAAGTTCTCTCAACAAGGATAACATAATTAGATCATATAACTATCCCTCAACATGCAACAAAGAGTCACTCCAAAGTCACTAATAGCGGAGAACAAACGAAGAGATTATTGTAGGGTACGAAACCACCTCAAAGTTATTCTTTCCGATCAATCCGTTGGGCTATTCCTATAAGTGTCACAAACAACCCTAGAGTTTGTAGTAAAATAACACCTTAAGACACAAATCAACCAAAACCCTAATGTCACCTAGATACTCCAATGTCACCTCAAGTATCCGCGGGTATGATTATACGATATGCATCACACAATCTCAGACTCATCTATTCAACCAACACAAAGAATTTCAAAGAGTGCCCCAAAGTTTCTACCAGAGAGTCAGGACGAAAACGTGTGCCAACCCCTATGCATAGATTCCTAAGGTCATAGAACCCGCAAGTTGATCACCAAAACATACATCAAGTGAATCAATAGAATACCCCATTGTCATCACAGGTATCCCATGCAAGACATACATCAAGTGTTCTCAAATCCTTAAAGACTCAATCAGATAAGATAACTTTAAAGGGAAAACTCAATTCATCACAAGGAGATAGAGGGGGAGAAATATCATAAGATCCAACTATAGTAGCAAAGCTCGCGTTATATCAAGATCGTGCCACATCAAGAACACGAGACAGAGAGAGAGAGAGAGAGAGAGAGAGAGAGAGAGAGAGATGAAACACATAGCTATTGGTACATACCCTCAGCCCCGAGGGTGAACTACTCCCTCCTCGTCATGGAGAGCGCTAGGATGATGAAGATGGCCACTGGTGACGATTCCCCCCTCTGGCAGGGTGCCGGAACAGGGTCCCAATTGGTTTTTGGTGGCTACAAAGGCTTGCGGCGGCGGAACTCCCGATCTAGGTTATTTTCTAGAGGTTTGGGGATTTATATGAGAGGTTGGCGTCAAGAACAAGTCAGGGGGCCCCACAGAGAGTCCATGAGGCACAGCGGACGCCCCAGGGGGTGGGCGCGCCCTCCACCCTCGTGGGTCCCACGGGACTCCCATCCGGTAACTCTTCATTCCAGTATTTTTTATATTTTCCAGAAAAAATCTTCGTTGATTTTCAGCGCATTCCGAGAACTTTTATTTCTGCACAAAAACAACACCATCGTAGTTCTGCTAAAAATAGCGTCAGTCCAGGTTAGTTCTACCCAAATCATACCAAAATCATGTAAAAAATATTATAAAAATGACACGAATACATAAAAAATTAGATACATTGGAGACGTATCAATGACCCATAAGTATATGGGATTGAAACAGTTTTCGAGGATATTGTTTCACCCAAATTTATTGATTCGGCACAAGAGGAGCTAAAAAATATTTATAAGCCTTAGCAACTGAGTTGTCAATTTAACTACACCTAAGAAGTCACTTCCTTGCAGCAATTTATTAGTAGCACAATAATTTGATAGCAATGGTAACAGTAGTAGCAATAGTAACACTAATAGTAGAAGTAATGACAATTTTGTAGTAAGTGTAATAGTATGAGTAGTAATAGCAATTCGAGCAAAGACAGTATTAACAAAGCGTAGGCATTGGATCGGCAATAGATATTTGGATGAAATCCAATATGTAACAACGGTAGCCATAGTAACTGTAATAGTGGCATTAACGACAATTTTGTAGCAAGTGTAGCAGTAGTAATAGTAATTCGAGCAAAGACAATATTAACAAAACGTAGGCATTGGATCAACGACGGATATATGGATGAAATTCAATGTGTAACAGTCACAACCTAGAGCGATAAACAATAGCTCTAATTCATCAATCGTATGTAGGCATGTATTTAATATATAGTCATATGTGCTTGCAATAAGAACTTGCATGTCATCTTTTTTCCTACACTCCCATGGCAGCGGGGTCCTAATGAAAACTAAGGGTAATTAAGGCGAAACTTTTAATAGATAACCAGAACAAATCATTAATACATAGTGAATACATGAACTCCTCAAATTACAGTCGTTCCGGAGAGTATCCCAATTATTGTCACCATGGGGTCTACGGTTCAAAACAATAACATGTGCATATAAGTTGCAGATAGGATCAAGAACTCAAATATAGTCATGAGAACATAATCGGTTCAAATCTGAAATCATGGCACTTGGGCCCTAGTAACAAGCATTAAGCAAAATAAAGTCATGGGAACATCAATCTCAGAACATAGTGAATACTAGGGATCAAACCCTAACCAGTTGACTCGATTACATAAGAAATTCCATCCATCTCCATCACCGTCCAGCAAGCCTATGAAGGAATTACTCACTTGTGGTGGTGAGCATCATGGAATTGTTGATAGAGAAGGGTTGAAGATGACGGCGGCAACGAATCCACCTCTCTGGAGCCCCGTGCGGACTCCAGATCAGGCCTCCCGACAAAATATAGGAGGTGTCGGTGGCTCCGTATCATAAAACGTGGCGAAACTTCTCTCTGGCTTTTTTGGGAAGACGGTATATATGGAGTTGGAATTAGGTCAGACGACCACCCGTGGGCCCCACAAGGCAGCCAGGCACGCCCCACTGCCTCGTGGGCAGCTGGTGGCCCCCCTTCGGTAGATCTTTGCACCAATATTTTTATATATTCAATAAAAATCTTCGTGAAGTTTGGTCCAATTCTAAGAACTTTTATTTCTGCATAAAAACACCAAGATAGTTATACTGAAAATAGCGCCAAACCGGATTAGTTTCATGTAAATTAGAGGGAAACACAAGAGTAAAAGTGTTTGGAAAAGTAGATATGATGGAGACGTATCAAGGGCCATGTGAGAGGCGGGGCTATCTAATGTGTGCCAACAACTGAAATTTGAATAAAGTTCGATGGATAAATCATGCAATGTCTGCACGATATTTAAGATTTATACATAACTATAGTGCTTGTTTTTAGGGGATTTTTAGTGAAAAACATATGTTTCGTGTGATTAATAAATTACCCTAAAATGTACATATTGAACTAACTTGCTAGCTGGAATAATTATATTGGTTTTCTTTATCAAGAAGTAAGTCTTATATGGTTCTATTTCACTACGAAAAGCTGAAATGGCCAATGAAAAATTGACATCTCATTTAATTCAAGTACCCCCTTCCCCGCGGCTAGGACACGGGATCACGGATCACGTCGAAAGAGATCAGCGAGTTAGATCATCTACACTCGTGCGCCTCAAACCCGCTTCATATGCCCGGGCAGGCCACCCGGTCACTGTCCGGTCACGTTATTTTCGACCCAGACGAGCTCCTTAAACGGGCCTCAAACGCCTAGGCTGACCGGCACCCGCCATATCCAGCCCAAATATGGGGCGGATATGGGGGCACCCGGGCACGCCCGCGACGTCGGTCCCGACAACCCAACCTCACCCTAAATTACACCAAAACCACCAAACCCTTTGTCCTCCTCCCGCCGCCCTTCAACCTTTCCCGCGCCCGGACCCTCGCCGTCCTCCACCCTTACTCCCAATCCTCACCTTCGGTTTCGATCCACTGCCGAAGATGTCGTCTAGCTCGACCCACACTGCCGCGACGGAGACGCAATCCACCTCGTCTGTCTGCGGGGTCAATTCGTCGGCTGCGACTTGCAAGGCGGTGAACGTCGCCTGCAAGTTGCGCCGACGCCGACAGCGAGAGACGGAGGCGACGACGGCGTCGTAGGAAGGTTCATACATGGTGAAGCAGTTGTCTCCTCCGCCGCGCGTGAATCCCTACTCCCATTCCCTCCGAGCGCCAATGCGGATTACGCCGTCTGACCCCCTTGGGACAGAGGATGATGCGACTGCCGGCTGAGCCATTCCGGATAGCTTTCGGCCCACGCAGATGCCGTCGGTCGACGTGTGTGACTCGCCGCAGCTCGTTCGGGCACGGATGAGCACGGGCACCGGCACTGCCCGAGCTGCCCTCGACATGTTCGACGGAATTACCGAACAAGAATCGATGTGTTTTCTTTGCTCTTGTCCGATCAGTTTTTAGCATAGACCATCTTGGATGAGCATGCGAAGAAGTGGCTTGCGGACAAGAAGGTGAAGATCAACGACCGTAGGAAGTACGAGGCGACGAGGACGACTGCGGCCCGGATGCAGGGGGAGGAGGCAGACCGGATGCAGGCAGAGCAGGCAGCCCAGATGCAGATGGAGGAGGCTGTCTGTATGCAAGCGGAGGAGGACAAGTAGGACGCATTCCGTCTGGAGCACGACACATTCCACTCGGAGCAGGCGCCCAGCCGCCATACAGCACGCTCAGACATTGATTTCATTTTGCCATGTCCGATTTGTTGAACTATGATTTGCTTCACTTTGTTTGGAATTTTGGCATTTTGAACAGTTTGTATCGTATGATCAATATGTATAAATTTTATGGATTTGAGAATCAAAATTTGTGATATGCGAACGTGCGACACAATATTTTAGAGGTGGACGTGTTCGTGGGCGTTTGAGAGTGGCGGATTTGTCGAGTCCGACTGTAGATGCTTTTTACGTCTGCGCGAAGCACGCACGAAAGTGAGAAGCCAGCAAATAGTAAAATCTTGGTCCCAACGCAAGCCACTTGCTGCCACCGTAGCGTGTTGGATGGTTAGTGCGTGCGTCGTCCGGGTTCACATAACTATCAGCGAGGGAGGGGAGACTGGTGGGTGCGCAGCAGCACGTGCACGGGGACCCAGGGCCATGCTTGATCAATGCGAGTAACCATGTAACGGTTTGCCTCCCGACTTATGCATGAAAAGGAAAAATGCAAAGTAGGCCATTTCTAGTTGAAAATGTTAAACGAAGACCGAGCTTTATGAAGGCCTTAATTTGGAAACTTTAAATTTTAATATATTGTTTTAGTTTCAAAAAGTTCTGAAGATAAATAAAGATACGCTTAGATAGATATAATGTACATGTGTACAAATTTTCAGGTCAAAATACATTAAAATGAGAGCTATACAAACAAGACAAATCTGGGGCTTTTTAGCATATGTATTGTTCATTCTCAAAGTCCATGATTTTGTTTTCTTTGTGCAGCTCGCAATTCAATGTATTTCATTCTAAACACACATTGAAAATTTTGCCCTAAAAAAAGAAAATTTTAAATTTTGATTTTTTTCAAAATAAATGGCTCTACGGAGCTCGGTCTCCAAAATGCCCTACTCATTTCTAGTTAACTTTTCTATTCTCAAAAAGGAAAATAGTAGTAGTTAACTTTGTGTTTTTACTGTTTTACATGGCCATTGGTTTGCCACGGGCGACCAGTGCTCAGCAGCGGCACATAGACCCATTAAGTTGGTCATAGTGGGAGTAACTTAGCTAGTAACAAAACACTCTAGAAGGCAAATTTACTTATGTGGCAGATAGTTAATGCGAAAAGAGATGTTTGTGGTAACATAATGTGTTACCGTAACATAATGCACCTCCAAGGGAAATGAATCTACATCTGAATAAATAAAAGTTTGTATGATACTACACTTATGCTACTATCCACTATGAAGGTAATAATATAGACTAGTGTCAAATGCATGACACTAGTCTTAGTTACTCATCATTGTGGCTAGCCTTAACTAGATGGTGCTTGGGACATGAACACTCAATTTCTTTCATTTAGGACAGGCACGCTCGAACCCCAATTCCTATTTGCCGCCCTCAGCGCTGGTTATAGGCAAGTTTACAAACCAGAGCATGCCCCCTTTCCGTCCTAGGTTCGCCCACCCTCTAACCCCAACTTCTATTTGACGCCGTGAGCGTCAGTTAGGCAAGTCTACAAACCGGCATACCCCCCTTCTGTATTGGGTTCGGCCCGTTTACTTTCTTTCCATTTCTTTATGCTTCAAAAAAATGGGTGCGTGCGTGAGATTTGAACACCCGAGCTCATGGTTTAGTACAAACCACAGTAACAACACATAAAGGGTACGTACCGTGTCTACTTATTTTCTTTCTTTCTTCCTTGTTGTGAGTCAAATGTAACAGTAGAAAACCACAGCGCCATTACTACCTAGTTTTCTTTTTTTTCTTTGCGGTTATGTTTTATTTTCTATTTTCTTCTCTCCTTTTCTAGATACGCTCACTCTTTTAAAAATAGTGAAGATTTCAAATTTGTGAAGAAAAAATTAAATCCGTGATTTTTTTCTTAAATACATGAAAATTTCAAAGCCATGATATTTTTGAATCCATGAACTATTTTATCAAATGAACGAATGTTTTTCAAATGCATCTTTTCAAAATTGATGGACCTTTTCAAATCCATGAACATCTTTTTCAAAATCTATGAACGTTTTTCATTTTTTATGAACATTTATCCAATATCATGAATTTTTAAAAAAAATTGTGAACTTTTTTGAATTCATGAACGTATTTTCTGAACTTTGGTGAACTTTTTCAAATTTCACAAACTTTTTACAAATTCATAAACTATTTTTAAATTCATGACTCTTCGCAAATTCATGAAATTTCTATTTTCTGCAAAAAAATATGTACTATTACAAATTTGCAATCCTTTCCCAAATCAGTGAATTTTTTAAAAAATCCATAAAGTTTTCTATTTCAATTTTTTCTCCAATATTATTAAAAACTGGTCGCGTTTTTTTCTACCTGTCCAACATCACAAAAAATGAAAAACAAAGCTAGCAGGTGAGATGAGCGGGTGAAGCAAGCGAGTAGCTGGAATAAAGTTGTGCAGCGGCTCACTCGCATTCACGCGAGGGCTAGCTTACTAGTTGGCGCTTTAGGCGCTGACGACGACCTCTCCACTCAAACTTAAGACATCGGGGGAGCTCCTTGTCAGAACCTCAGGCGCCAAGGAAGCTCCATGGCGCCCACGGGTATGCGCTGGTGGGCTAGCTGATAGAGGCAACGGTGTCCCGTCTTTCGATGAGATGGTGATTATCGTTTCGGATGAGTAGACTTTAAAGATCCGACTACGAGCATGCGAGGACATTATGCCTTAGCAATCGCTAAACCAACTCCGAGAGGTTATTGACCACCCAGGAGCACGATCAACCCGACCACGAAGGTCTATTTCCTGCACGCAAACGAAGAACAAGCAAGAAACTAAGATTGCAATCTGGATATTGTGAATTTAAGATGAAAACTTTATTGATCAAGGTGGGGTTCTATGATGTCTTGGTCTGTCGTTGAACACAAACGAAGTACACGAAGTTGCAGCTATGACGAGCTTTTAATCTAAACAAAACACAAAGTCTAAACAACGCCCTAAGGGGTTGTATATATGAAGGAGTAGGAGGGAATTTCATGACCCCTTGTAGGAGGGGTCCGAAACCAACCCTAACTTTGTTTTCCCCACACATACGGACTCTAAAAACATGCTATACTTAAGTATTTCGAAATTACATGGCCTGGCCCAATAATAAGGTGACGCAACACCTATAATAGTCTCTGGACGAAATTTATGGCATCTTATATATTTTGTCCAAGACTTCATGCACTCATTACGGTGGCTTCAAAGTGCTGGAATCATCACTTGATGCTCCGTTCTTGTTCCCCCTGCACATGCCATCATCTCCATGCTTGTTCTTACTCCAATGTTCATCTTTCTCCAAGCTAGGCCCTTCATTTGTAAGCAAAACAAATATATATAATTTAGGCATCATATTCTCATGAACATTAGAATCATTACCAAGAAACGACAATACCTGTTAATTTAATTGGTGCGCGCGAGTTCTAGTAATTGGTCCAATATGTGTAGTAGCAGGGGTTGTAGGTGTAACAATAGTATTGACGTCCTCATCACCGGCCCATGTACACAATCAGATTTGAGAAAGAAAGAAAATAGAAAAGGGGGGAAAACGAAAAACCGAAAACATTCGTGAATTTGAAAAAGTTCACGGATTTGGAAAAAAGTTCACAAAATGTAAGTAGAGAAAAAAATAAAAGAAAACAAAACAAACAAAACAAAAAGAAAGAAGAAAAGATAGAATTTAAAACAAAAAAATGTTGTGGTAGGCATGGTTAGTGTAGTTTATCAGGGGCAAGAGATCCCGGGTTCGATTCTCACTCCATGCTAGCTTTTTTATTTTGTAGACAGACGATAAAATAATTTAGATGGGTCATGGACCGAGAACAATACGAGTTAAAGGGCTGAAATCCATAAGTCCCATGGGCGAAAGCTATAGGACTCATAGAGAGCTCCTAGTTGACTCCTACTGGCGTCAAATAGAGGAGCCAAACCATGAACCATTTTTTTATTCTGTTTTTCTTTTCGATCTTCTAGGCAGATTTTCTCCTCACACAAAAAGATCGCTGATGATTATTTTATGAATCTAAATAACTAAAAGGTAAAAACAATACACAAAATGTCCATCCTACATTCCAAAAATATGACTGTTTGTTTTAGCAAAATTTCACTGTATATACAAATTTTCACCATGTATTTAAAAAATGTTCACGTATATTATAAAAAATGTTCAGCTTACACACACACACACACACACACACACACACACACAGGGATTGACTATTCGTCACCCTGGGTGAGGAAAAATTATTCTTCTCACCCCTCTATTTTACCATCAATACACCGTAATTTTACGTTCGGTAAGTTTTGTCTTATTTTCGACATAAAAAAAGACCGTAAGAAAATATATAATCGTCGTAAAAAATATTTTATGTAATGTAAAATTACAAACCTAAAAACAGTGTAAAATACACATAAATTATAAATTTTCTTGTCTTATGAACTATATTTTTATTTTCTTATGCCAAATTTTACGTAATGAATCAATAGGAATGTAACTATTTGAATTCCAAACGTAATTTAATTATGAAATGATCGTAAGATTACCTCAGGTGAAGAATAACTTATTCTGCACCCTAGGTGACGAATAGTATCACTACACACACGCGCACGCGCGCACACACAGACACGCACATATATATATAAATATATTTAAAGTATTCATTGTGTTAAGTAAAAAATGTTCATCTTATAATTTTAAAAAATTCTACTTATATAAAAATTTGTTCACCATGTAACTGAAAAATGTTCATTATGTATTGCAAAAAATGTTCATCGTATATTAGAAAATATTCACTATATTTGAAAAGAAATCACTATGTATTTGAAATATTTAATGTATAAAAACTTATATTTCAAAAATAAATCAAGATAAATAAATAAAGTAAAGAAGACGTAAAAGACCACCAAAACCAAAGAAATCGAAATAAAACCAGAAGAAAAAACAAACACGGAAAGGAAATATAAAAAACATCTAGTTGGACATAAAATCAAAAAAGAGAAATGAAAAAGGAACCAAATGAAAAAATGAATCAACACGGAAGAAAACACATGTACCGGAACAAGTTTCGATCCCGCCCGACGAAATGCTACTAGGACGGCCCGTTCTGCCTCGCTTCAGGCACAACCTTCTCTATTTGTCACTCACGGGGAGCAGATAGGACCCCCCATCATAATGGACCAAAACACTTATGGATGAAAAAAAACATAGACCCACATTGGGGGGAAATCTGTATGGCCCATAACTCTTTGGGTTGGCCTAATTAATACAGCAGGCCATTGCTGGGCCAAACTAAGTATGGTCCTATAATGGGCCAAAATACCTTCGTCGGGCCAACACTTCCGTGATGCTTAGGAAGATGACTAACGGCGTCGTTGATGGTATAGATCCCCACAAGTGAAATTTGGTACATAGCCTACTGAGTGAAGTGCTAGTAACAATTTTTGTTACCTTGAAAAATTACCCACCCTTGTTCTGTTCTTGCGTCCCCTTCTCTTTCTAATGTTCTTGTTGCTATCTAGGTGACTCCCTTTATTTTGCACTTGTTGATCCTCAGGTTGCCCTTGATTGTGATGTTGAACTGGAGCAATCCATTTCTTTTTTTTGTGGATGAAACATTGGCAGAGGTGGATATGGAGGGTAGCCACCGGGAAACTTCCATGGTGGTGCTCCAAGGTAGTCATAGGGAAGTGGTGGTGGATAACCAAACTGCGGGCGGCAGCGCATTGCTACCTCTTGAGCATGCGTTGGTTTTCCCTTGAAAAGAAAAAGGTGATGCAGCAAAATAGCGTAAGTATTTCCCTCAGTTTTGAGAATCAAGGTATCAATACAGTAGGAGACAACACACAAGTCACCTAGTACCTGCACAAACAATCAAGAACCTTACAACCAACGCGATAAAGGGGTTGTCAATCCCTTCACGGTCACTCGCAAAATTGAGATCTAATAGAGATAGTAAAGTAAATATTATTGGTATTTTTGTTGTATAGATTGGAAAGTAAAGATTGCAAAATAGTAAATGAGATGCGATGTAAATAAAAGAGATGTAATATAATAGGAAAGAGACCCGGGGGCCATAGGTTTCACTAGTGGCTTCTATCAAGATAGCATGTATTACGGTGAGTGAACAAATTACTGCCAAACAATTGATAGAAAAGCACATAGTTATGAAGATATCTAAGGCAATGATCATGAATATAGGCATCACGTCCGTGTCAAGTAGGTTGAAACAATTCTGCATCTACTACTATTACTACACACATCGACCGCTATCCAGCATGCATCTAGAGTATTAAGTTCATAAGAATGGAGTAACGCATTAAGCAAGATGACATGATGTAGAGGGATAAACTCAAGCAATATGATATAAACCCCATCTTTTTATCCTTGGTGGCAACAATACAATATGTGCCTTGCTTCCCCTACTGTCACTGAGAAAGGACACCTCAAGATTGAACCCAAAGCTAAGCACTTCTCCCATTGCAAGAAAGATCAATCTAGTAGGCCAAACTAAACCGATAATTAGAAGAGACTTGCAAAGATATCAAATCATGCATATAAGAATTCAGAGAAGAACCAAATAATATTCATAGATAATCTTTTTCATAAATCCACAATTCATCGGATCTCGACAAACACACCGCAAAAGAGTATTACATCGAATAGATCTCCAAGAACATCGAGGAGAACTTTGTATTGAGAATCAAAGAGAGAGAATAAGCCATCTAGCTAATAACTATGGACCCGAAGTTCTGTGGTAAACTACTCACGCTTCATCGAAGAGGCCATGGTGTTGATGTAGAAGCCCTCCGTGATTGATTCCCCCTCCGGCAGATCGCCGGAAAAGGCCCCAAGATGGGATCTCACGGGTACAGAAGGTTGTGGCGGTGGAAAAGTGGTTTCGTGGCTCTCCCTGATGTTTATAGGGTACATGGGTATATATAGGCGAAAGAAGTACGTCGGTGGAGCTACGAGGGGCCCACGAGGGTGGGGCACGCCTACCCCCCTGGGCGCGCCCTCGTGCCTCGTGGCTTCCTCGTGAAGTTCCAGACTTCGACTCAGAGTCTTCTGGATTGCTTTCGGTCCAAGAAAGATCATCGCGAAGGTTTCATTCCGTTTGTACTCCGTTTGGTATTCCTTTTATGCAAAACTCTAAAATAGGCAAAAAAACAGAAACTGGCACTAGGCCTCCAGTTAATAGGTTAGTCCCAAAAATAATATAAAAGAGCATATTAAAGCCCATTAAATATCCATAACAGATAATACAATAGCATGGAACAATCAAAAATTATATATACGTTGGAGATGTATCACACATCACCCAGAACTCTAGCAACCCTTTATGATATTATTGTTGCAGCCCATTGGCACCATGACCCCTACCTCTACCCCCGCCTCCATCAGCCATCTCGCACTTCTATGGAATCAATCGGAAATAAGGCCTTGCGCCTCTAAACCAGGACAAGCATGAGCAACTGAAATTCACCAGTGAGCCAAACAAATTGCCAAAGCCTTTCGTCGAGAAGCAGTCAACCACCCTAAACTTCACCTCCACGAGCAACTTCCATGGGATCTAGACGATCGTCGATTCCCTCTTCCTAAGGTTAGGGTGGTTGAGCTTTGTAGGGGAAAGTTGATCGATCCCTCATGACTTTGCAAAATAGATAATGCCCACCTCATCTTCCTTGCTGACGACGGGGCCCACTGTGCAATGACACACCTTCACCTAGTTGAATTGTCCAATCTTCCTTCTCCCTCTAAAATCTCATTGTAGTTTGAAACCGAAGCCCCCATCATCCTCGAGAAAAAACAATGGAGAATGAGGCATACCCAACCCATCAGAGCACCTCTTAGAAGCAATAAAACGATAGTTCTTCTCATATCCACTTGAGTCAGCACAACCAACGTGGCATAAAAATCATCAAGCTCTCTAATTTATCTCCACTCTGAACATCCTCCATCTTGCTCTCTGCACTTGAGAGGCCAACACAACCTCTTCCGCTGCCCATGCGAGAATTAGCTCTATCGATAGTGGTGGACCCATTGCAAACAAAAGATCCCTCTATTCCTGATTGGTTCTCGACATGACACCAAGTGTTGGCCCGAGCCGTGCATTCTTTGATGTGTGCTCTACCCTCTCCACCGCTCTCTCCACTCGAATCCTCCTCCACTGGAATCTCCTGATCCAAGGTTGCCCCCTCTATTGTGGATCTCGCTAGTGGCATGGCGGCAACCAACGCCTTCAAATCTTTGGATCTCACTGATACCACCTCCAAGGCCACTCTAAGCCCAACTCCTTGTAGCGACCAGACCTCAAACAGTCTGATCTCTGTGCTCCGGTGTCATCCCTAGATCAGTAATGCTGACACCACACAGTACTCGGAGGATTTATAGTAGAGTAGCAATCACACACTTATTACATTGAGTGTCTCAAAAGAGAACTTATTACAATAAATATGGCTTAAGGCCATCTAATAACGATAACAGCGGAAGGCTTGGAAGATAAGTGAGTCCATCAACTCCAACGGCATCACTGAGTATAGAACCACGACCTAAAAACTCCTTAATCGTCGTCTGAAAAGTCTGCAACATTAACGTTGCAGCCCAAAAACGGGTCAGCACATGGAATATGCTGACAAGGTAACACATAGAGAGTAATGGAATGAAACAGCTATACTATATGCATATTTGGCTGGTGGAAAGCTCTATGGTTACAGTTTTTGCGTAAAGCCAATTTTTCCCTACTTCAAAGGAATAATTTTATTTAACTATCATGGTAGTTGTTAAACATTGAGAATGGTTGACAGCATTCTCAATCCCAATTAAGCATCGTCATTAAACATAACCCAACAAAATTAATTTAGAGTAACATGTTGAGATTCACATGATAATCCAGGTACTAGATACTCAAGATGTCCATAACCGGGGACATGGCTAACCATGATTAGTTTATTACACTCTGCAGAGGTTTGCGCACTTTTCCCCACAAGACTCGATCACCTCCGTTTGGTTTCTCGCACTACATGGTGTTTGAGAAGACGGATGACCGAGACATAGTCTTTCAGAAGCGCTAGCACCTTACGATCGGGTAGACCGTACCACCTACATCCCCTACATCTGCTAGTCTACCACTATAAGAGTTCGCACAACTTAGTCAACTATGCTAGAGCCCATAATAGCTTGTGGCTGCACACAGAAGTTTCTAGCATGAATAGTCTCATGATCCCTTTGAGCCTGGGTGGCGGTCCAAAAGAAAACAGGCAAGTCCTGGAATACCCAGGTGCCTCAATCCACCCAGATGTGTGTTTAAGTTGCTACCTTAGATAAACCATTAATTAACAATCTCACATCTGTCATGGATTTCACTCACCCAATCCACGTCTACTAGCATAGCATGGCATGATAAGCAAACGTAGAAGTAACTCCCAAAGGTTTGAAAAATAAACTGGTAATAGGTACTACCTCATCTACTTCCCATCCCACAATTTAATTAGATCCTAATCATGCAATGTGTGAGGTTTGATCTAATGCAATAAAACTGGGTAGTAGAAAATGTATGATCAAAGTGTTACTTGCCTTGCCGATGATCCGGGAAACCTAGCGATTCGAAGTAACAGGCGGCGCACTCCGGATACTCTATCGCAAACAAACAAACGAGCATGCAATAAGTACTCATCTAATGCACAGGTAAAACTCAAATAAGAGATCTAACCAGAAGGTTCAACTTAAGAACTCCGGTTGGCAAAAAGAATCAAATCGAACGAAGCAACGAAAGTCAAACGGCGAAAGAAAACAACTTCGTTCTAGTAATCTGGATCTAGGGCACATTTTACAGTAGCAAAATCTTGTTTAAGTTGGTTAAACGGATAGAGGGTTTCGAGACGAAACTCTAGGCGCTTGAATCGCCTGATTCCGATAAACGAGCGAAAAGTTATACTAAAACGAAAATCGAATCAGGAATCGCGATCAGAAAAATTGCGGATTTAATCCGAGAAAAAGGAAAACGGCGAACACTCGCTAAAAAACGGAAAACCGATCTATTTAAAAAAACCGAAACTAATAAACCGGCGAAAACTTGGGATGTTACACTCCTGAGCGCGATGAGAGAGAAAGTTAAAGGGGGGCTCCTCTAGACATTGAAAAGGGGGTGATGGAACTTGTTTGAGTGAGAGGAGAGGTGGCGCACTAGTGGGCTATGCAGTAGGGTGGTGTCGGTGGGGTATGGAGCGTAGCAAGAGCAGACATGGTATAGACATAGTATGTGTTGGTTACAATATTTCCTCTAATATTGTTAACTTAGTGTTTGTGTTTAAGCAAGTTAGGTAATTATTAGTGTGTTTGCTAATCGGTTTAGGTGTCGTATGTGGTAGAGCTAATGTCTGCTTGCCATCTCATGCATGCTAGTTCGTATAGGAAGTGAACTTTAAGTCCAATAGTGTCCGAGTCGTTCTTTAGTGCTGGATGACATGTATATTATACATGCGTATATATAATTATTTTTATTTTTATGAAGAATGTATATGTCTATCAAGAGTTTATATTAATTGTTGAGGATATGCCCTAGAGGCAATCATGTATGATGATATTTCCTATACATTTATGAATAAAGATAGTCCTTGGACATTATCAGTGATGTGTATCAACAAGTATGTGACTTGTTTGTGAGACTATGCATTGTATGATGAGTGTCCTAAAGGTCCCTAGCCGAAAGGGTTGTGTGCACGCGCAGCCGACTAGACTAGCATATGACACAGTGGATTGCTCGGTCTCACTAGCCATGTAGCATTGGAAGCTAGCTGGATAATATGGACTCGGAAGGATCTGATCGGATTCGACGTAGTCGGATCCGAGTCGAGATAAGGTCCGAGTCAGACAGACCCAACTATGAGACGTGACGATATGTCATCTGTGAGTCTCTAGTACAACATACGTTCTATGTCCTAAGACCTAAGCTGGCGCATGTACTCGGGATGGTGACCGACCTACTTTGGGCCGACCAAATGCTACTCCATGACTAGGTAGTTACGAAGGTAGGTGATGACCCACAAGTATAGGGGGTTAATTGTAGCTCTTTTCGATAAGTAAGAGTGTCGAATCCAACGAGGAGCAGAAGGAAATGACAAGTAGTTTTTCAGTAAGGTAATGTCTGCAAGTGCTGAAATTGTAAGTAGTGGAATAGTTTGATAGCAAGATAATTTGTAACGAGCAAGTAACGATCGTAGTAGCAAAAGTGCAGCAAGGTAGCCCAATCCTTTTGAGGCAAAGGACAGGCCAAAACGGTCTCTTATGATAAGCAAAGCGTTTTTGAGGGTACACAGGAATTTCATCTAGTCACTTTCATCATGTTGGCTTAATTGGTATTCGGTACTTTGATAATTTGATATGTGGGTGGACCGGTGCTTAGGTGTTGTTCTTACTTGAACAAACCTCCTACTTATGATTAACCCTCCAGCAAGCATCCGCAACTACGAGAAAAGTATTAAGAATAAATTCTAACCATAGTATTAAAATTTTGGATCCAATTGGTCCCTTACGAAATAGCGCATAAACTGGGATTTAAGCTTCTGTCACTCTCGCAACCCATCATCTAATTGCTACTCCACAATGCATTCCCTTAGGCCCAAATATGGTGAAGTGTCATATAGTCAATGTTCACATGACACCACTAAGGGAATCACAACATACATACTATCAAAATATCGAACACATATCAAATTCACATGATTACTTGCAACATGATTTCTCCCGTGACCTCAAGAACAAAGGTAACTACTCACAAATGATAAACATGCTCATGATTATAGGAGTATTAGTTAGCATAATGGATCTGAGCATATAATCTTCCACCAAATAAACCATATAGTAATCAACTACAAGATGTAATAAACACTAGTAGTCACCCACAAGCACCAATCTATAGTTTCGCTAACAAGATTGAACACAAGAGATGAACTAGGGTTTGAGAGGAGATGGTGCTGTTGAAGATGTTGATGGAGATTTCCCTCCCCAAGATGGTAGAGTTGTGACGATGATTTCCCCCTTAGGGAGGGAAGTTCCCTTGGCGGAATCGCTCCCCAGGAGGGAAAAAGTGCTCCTGCCCAAGTTCCGCCTCGAGGCGGCGGTGATCCATCTCGAAAGTCCTCTCCTGATTTTTTTTCTAGGTCAAAATGACCTATATACCAAAAGATGGGCACCGGAGATGGGCCTGGGTGAGCACAACCCACCAGGGCGCGCATGAGCTCCCTGGCGCGCCCAGGTGGGTTGTACCCACCTGGTGGGCCCCTCTGGTAGTTATGTGCTCCAATAATTCTTGAATATTCCATAAAAAATCTCCGTGAAGATTCAGCTTGTTTGGAGTTGTGGAGAATAGGCAGCCTAACGTAGCTTTTACAGGTCCAGATTTCCAGCTGCCGAAATTCTCCCTCTTGGTGTGTACCTTGCAAATTATGAGAGAAAAGGCATTAGAATTACTCCAAAAAGCATTATTATGGATAAAAACATCATAAAAACAATAAGAAAACATGATGCAAAATGGACGTATCAGTAAGTTTCAGGCTTGTCCAGAGCCATGCTACGCGACATGGTCGAGCAAGATGAGATTTGCCCCTCCGATCAGGAGAGATATACTCTGGGCACCTCGTGTGATCCGACCAAGATAAGTATGGCCATGCAACAAGGATTATGAGATAGTCTGGTTTATGTTCGACATCACTGGAACGAGAAATAGGTTGGGCTAGCACAAGGATGACAGACTCGCCTTGAGCCCGACAACATGTATCGTGTGCGAAATGGAACAGAAGTGTGACATGTTGTACAGGTTCGCCAACTGGCCTCATTATCTACTTGGTTGTCCACACGCCTTGCTAGAGGCCGCTACTAGCCGAGCAGGTCAGAGGCGATCCGACCTGCGACCAAGCCGACTTGAACCTAAGGGGTCGAGCACTTAAGGGAAGGAACATGTGAGGCCCGATCCGACTCCATGAGTCAGAGGTGATCCTACTCGGACTTGGATCTAGGCCGAACATACTTTGGGCTTTAGGATCCGTGTGATGCCCAAGTGTTGAGCCCGCGACAGATGCCTATATAAAGTGGGGGATGCGGCACACTCATTTGGTTGATCGCTTCGGCGCAGTCACTAGGTTTTGCATGTGTTGCGAATAGCCACCTCCACTCGCCGCCGACTGTGTGATTGGACCTAGCAGTCCGCCGCACGATGTTCCTCGTGCACGCGCGGATACCGTTAGAGGTAGTGCACTTGCGCCACTCCGGCGAACAAGTACGTGGGATCCGACGACCGGCTGTTCGAGGGAGATCGAACGAGGAGGAGATGAACCACGCGGACGCCCTGCCCTAAATCTTCTTCCGCTGCATGGCCCTGCGCGTCTAGTGGTAACGTCCGTGATCCATTCCTGTAGCATGTTTTTGGTTGTTCTGCGTGTAGGAAAATTTTAATTTGCAGGCGACGCACCCTACCATAGAACCCAACATATATATAAGAAAATGTCGATTGATGTTGGCCAATCACCCGAGGGGCCATCGACAACAAGCAGGAGGCGAAGCCCTTAGAGGGAAATTTAGCAATGTTGTTAATTAGAGCTATCGAGCGAAACTGTTGAATTGAGTCAATACCCTTAACCTTAGGGATGAGAGAGATATCAACATAATTTAGCATAGAGATGTCAACCGTACCAAGGCAAAAACCATGGATGATTGCATAAACTAAAATTTTAAGCATCAGCCAAGATTTTTTAAAGAACGAGATCGAGAAGCCATCTGGGCCCGGGGCATAATTAGACTTGATGAGGCCACCACCTCATCTATTTCATCCGTAGAGAGGGGTATCATGAGTGTCACATTCTTGTCCAGAGAAACATGTGAGGCCTCCGACCAGGGATGGGGTGAAATGGGGAGGCCACTGGAAGGAGCAGCCACAAGAAGGGTGGCGAAGAACGCGCGCACATGATCCATAATGATAGTCGGGTCAGCCAGACAGCCCCAACCGCTCCATCATTGATTAGTCTATAGAAAGAACACCTACGAAGTCTACCATTGGTGATAGAAAAGAAATAGGTCGTGATGGCATCCCCCTTAAGGAGCCATGAAAGTTCCCCCCTTAGTTGCCAATAGGCCTCCTCTTGCCGGTGGATATTAAGTAGAGCATTCTCCAAAGCATAATGATGAGCCCATTCATCCTGAGATAACCTACAATATTCGCGCATAGATTGAGATATTTAATTTGCAGCGAAAGCTGCTCCTTTTCATGTCTACTCTCAACCGAGCGATTAAGATTCCAGCCCCTCAAGAATTATCTAAGGTGTTGGGCACAAAATTCCCATCCATCTTACGGTCCATAAGAACGATGGGGATAAGATAGTAAGGCTGCAATTTTGTTAGAGATAAGAGGCACGAACCCATAAATAAGAAACCAAGAAGAATCAAAATGGAACATGTGCCTAGTCCCCATAGCAAGGCATCCAGAATCTAAGAGCAGGGGTGTGGTCGCTCCCAATGTGGGACTTAGCAATAAGAGAAGATCTAGGGAAGATAGCCTCACAATGTGTGGAAACTAAAACACTATGCAAAACAAACCGGACTGGCTCTAGATGGTGGTTGGACCAAGTGAAACGGGCCCCAACCCGGTGTAACTCTCACATCACAAAATTAGAAATGAACTCATTAAATGCCTCAGCCCTGGCCCAATGGAAGTTCGAGTTATTCTTATCTGCCAGCCCACGTAACAACTCAAAATCACCTCCGGTGATCAGAGGTAAAGTGGAATTGGACACCTTGAGAGAGAGCTCATCAAGAAAGGACAAGGAGAGAGAGAGAGAGTGTGATCAGCCGGGCCATAAACCCCAATAACCTCCTAAGTTTTGTCCACTGGCCGCTGGTGGACCACCATATTAGCAAAAAAGCTAACCATCTTAAAAGAAATGAGATCTAAAACATCTAGCCTGGCCCAAGAAGGATTCCAATGGAGTGGGGTTCATCCTTGATGGGATCTGGTGGCTTCATGAGATTGTCCATGATCTCCGGGTCAAAATACCAAGGTCAACCATCATCCTTAAACTTGATTTTGAAAAGGTGTATGATTAAGTCAGTTGGCTTGTCCTTATGGATGTGTTACATGACAAGGGTTTTGATGGGGCGTATGTTCACAGACTTATGCAATTGATGTGTGGTGGGAAAAAGTCATAATCTGAATCAACTACATTGAGTGAAAGAGAAGGGGAACAATGCAATTGATCTCCATGTTTGATCATCTCACTACACCCACAGATCATGAAAAGTCATAACAAAAGTTTTGAGTGACATAATTAGGACTGACAAGACTCGCAACAAGACAAACTTCATGAAAAAGAACATATCCTGAATCAACTACACTGACTGGACTAGAAACTGGTACGTCTCCAACGTATCTACTTTTCCTAACACTTTTCCTCTTGTTTTGGACTCTAATTTGCATGATTTGAATGAAACTAACCCCGGACTGGCACTGTTTTCAGCAGAGCTACCATGGTGTTGTTTTTGTGCAGAAATGAAAGTTCTCAGAATGGAATGAAACTTTGCGAGAAATTTTTATACAATAAACTAGAATTTCTAGAGCCAAGACCTACCGGAGAGGGGGACCTGGGTGGGCACAATGTCGGTGTCAAAACCGGCGGATCTCGGGTAGGGGGTCCCGAACTGTGCGTCTAGGATCGATGGTAACAGGAGACAGGGGACATGATGTTTACCCAGGTTCGGGCCCTCTCTATGGAGGTAATACCCTACGTCCTGCTTGATTGATCTTGATGAATATGAGTGTTTACAAGAGTTGATCTACCACGAGATCGTAATGGCTAAACCCTAGAAGCCTAGCCTGTATGACTATGGTAAGGAGTATATCCTTTCTGGACTAACCCCTCCGGTTTATATAGACACCGGGGGAAAATTTAGGGTTACATAGAGTCGGTTACATAAGAAGGAATCTTCATAGTCGGTCGGCAAGCTTGCCTTCCACGCCAAGGAGAGTCCAATCTGGACACGGGTATAGTCTTCAGCCTTCATGTCTTCACAACCCATCAGTCCGGCCCATGGATAACAGGCCGGACGCCCGAGGACCCCTTAGTCCAGGATTCCCTCTGTAGCCCCTGAACCTGGCTTCAATGACGAGGAGTCTGGCGCGCAGATTGTCTTCGGCATTGCAAGGCGGGTTCCCTTCTATCTGAACTTCAAGATTGTATTTGGATGCAATGATAGTATCCGGACCTGTCACGCACACACACACCATACATAACCTACAGAGAGAATATATTTTTACACGAGTCTAATCTGCTGACAGCTTTTTACAACATGACATCATGTCTGCCCGGTCACAATTCCAAGCCGCTTTCACGTTTCGACGCCCCACGTCTCGAGACGCGGTTGCCATTGGCACGTCTTGTCAAAGCAGAGATCGTGTCCCCTTATCGCGGGATTCTCATCAATGCGGGCATGGGTAACCCAACCGTGTCGTTTATACAGCCCTTGGGAATGGGCGAATCTTAAGGCGAGTGAGGAGGTATTTAATATTCGTTGCCTTCATAAGGGGATAAGGATTTCATCTTCCTCTCTCACGCCCTCTCTCTGTCTCCGCCTTTCCAATCTCGAGCTCCAGCACCCAAGTTCTCATGTCCTTTCCACTCAAGCAAACATGTCTGGATCCGGAGGTCAAGTCAAGTGGATGGTCTCCTCTGTCAAGGAGGAGAACATTACGGAGCTTCAGGCGGCCGGATACTTGGCGAAGGAGATCACTCACCGCCTGCCGACCGAGGGACAAGTCGTCCCCATGCCGAAGCCCACCGAGAGGGTAGTGTTCCTCCCCCATTTCTTCCGCGGGCTAGGGTTTCCACTCCACCCTTTCGTCCGTGGGCTGATGTATTATTACGGGATAGATTTCCATGATCTGTCCCCGAATTCCTTCCTTAACATCTCGGCGTTTATCGTCGTGTGTGAGGCCTTCCTCCGCATCCAATCCCACTTCGGGCTGTGGCTCAAAGTCTTTAACGTGAAGCCGAAGGTGGTGGATGGCTAGCACGCGGAGTGCGGAGGAGCCATGGTGAGCAAGCTGTCCAACGTCTCCTGGACCAAAGTTACTTTTGTGGACATGGTAAAGGAGTGGCAGAAGCAGTGGTTCTACATCACAGAACCTCGCGGCACCACCTGGGCCGCAACTGCCGAATTCCGCTCCGGCGCTCCCATGCGACTCACCTCCTGGGTCAAGAAGAGTCCGGACTGGGGTTCCCCTGACGAGCTGATAACGCTACAGACGCGTGTTCAAAGTATTGTAACCAATAACATCAAGCTCATTGATGTGATCCAGGTGATGCTAGTTCGCTGGATCCTTCCGTGACAGTGCCGAAGCCATCCTCTGTGGGAGTTCAACCCGAAGAAGCACTAGAACCTGGTGAGTCTCTTCGAGACTACTCACGAAGGTGCATGGAAGTTGCTTTTTAAGGGCAACAAGAAACCGCCGGCCGCAGATTCAGATCGCGGGCACAACGCTAAACACCTCGCTAGCGAGGTATGTCTTTTTATACATTCTCCACTTGTTTGTTTCAAGGATGATGCCTCGGCTTTTATTGTTGCTTTTTCAGGACTGGATGGAGAGGGCGAAGCGGATCCAGTGTCCAGCTCCGCTGCCTAAAGAACCGGTCATCCCGCGTCTAGCGAAGATGCTGGTGTCGGGGCCTTATAAGGCGTCGGAGAAGAAGGCCAAGGGGGCCAAGAGTGGCCCCCGTCGCAAGGGCACTTCGGACGTGACATCCGAAGACGACAAAGCTCATTCCTCTATCCTTGAGGACAATGGCGAGGAAGATGAGGAGGAGGAAAACAATCCTCCCCCTGAGGAGAGGAAGAAGAAGAGGGCGTCTTCGGCGCATCCGGAGGCGGAAACGCCTAAGAAGGGGAAGGGTGCCCCAGCGATCAACACTGCGTGGGACATAGACAGCAGTCCGAAACGATGCCCCCGCACTAAGCCCCAGGCCGCATCGTAAGTGACATGGCTCGCTCATGTGCGCATCCGGCCTTTTCTCTTCATTATCTTGACATAGTTAATTGTACTATTGCAGTCCGGCCCGCGACCTTATCCAGCGATCCTCATTTGGAGGTTCGTTGGCTCTGTCGGAGATGGCGAGCATGTCGCCACCGCCTGCTCATTCCCCCGGGGCTAGGGACGACACCAAAGTGTTATCCCGAAGGACCACTCCGAACCGGGGAGGAGCCCAGTACATCATCCGGGAGGCGCCAAAAGGCGAGACCTCCACTGCCGGATAGATGGAGGAGCCGATCCCCATGGAGACTGGCGAAGAGGGCCGCATCCAGTTCGGCCCTCAACTGAATACGATTCTGGAGGCCCATATGGCTCTGGAGTCGGGCGAGCAGCCCCCTTTGAAGGAGGGGGATGTGCTGCTTCCACTGGTGGCCCCTGTTCATCCAGGGGCGCCGGATAACCCGATGGAGGCGCTTCGAGGCGCCTCCATCGTGGATGAGCATCGTGTCCTTATGGGTGTGGTGATCGAGAAGATTCAGTCCGCCAAGAGTGGACTGAATGAAGCCTGCAGCAGCCTATTGACAAGTTTCGAGGTAAGAAAGAGAAAAAACCCCGTGTAGACAGTAGCCCCTGGGACACTGTCCGGTGTTCGGCAAGAAGAGCCGGACAGAGGATAAATCTTTTGTTATAGGAGACTAACGTAATATGGATGGATAAGCAGGCGTCTCTGTTGGCCGCAACCTTGTTAAGGCATATCCCTCTCAATGTAGTTTTGGTGATTGATGACAACATGTTTGCAGAATAATCGTGTGCTTTGAGCATTTCAGAGATTTATCCTTTGGCACGAGTTGATTTCTTTCCCCTCGGAGTGTTATTCAAGATGGTGTAGCTCTTTCGTTTCTTGTTTGGTGGACTAGTTTCGTAGGAGTCACCGTACTATCAAGAGGGGGTCCGCTTTGGTAAGGCTTGGGTGGAATCAACACGTACACATCCTTTCCTCACCCTCTAAGCCGTTCCGCTTCAATGGAGTGCTCTTTCCCCTTTTAGTGTGCGGTTTTGGGTCCAAGCGGTAGTACCGCGGTACCCAGTGGTAGTACCGCTTGTGGTTCTCAGCCGTAGTACCATTGCGGTACCGGGCTCCTTCCGCATTGACTCGAGGGGGTCGCCTCTCGTGTCGGGTTGTGCGGTACTTGGAGAGGTAGTAGAAGCGGTAGTACCGCTCGAGAGAGGTAGTACCGCCCTACCACCGCGATAGTACCGCACTGGGCTCGACTCCTGTACCGCACGGTAGTACCGCTGGGTCCAGCGGTAGTACCGCTGCTCCCTGTGGTAGTTCCGCCCTCTGCGGGGCTGTTTTGGAGGTAACGGTTGGATGGGATCCCCTTCTATAAAAGGGGGTCCTCTTATTCTTCGTTGACTCACCTCTTCCCCCAAAAGCTCCATTAATGCTCCAAGCTCCATTTTCGCCCGATCTCTCTCCCTAGCCAATCAAACTTGTTGATTTGCTCGGGATTGGTTGAGAAGACCCCGATCTACACTTTCACCAAGATAAATTTGATTCCCCCACCAATCCCTAGCGGATCTTGTTACTCTTGGGTATTTGAGCACCCTAGACGGTTGAGGTCACCATGGAGCCATAGTCCATTGTGGTGAAGCTTCGTGGTGTTGTTGGGAGCCTCTGATTAAGTTGTGGAGATTGCCCCAACCTTGTTTGTAAAGGTCCGGTCGCTGCCTCCAAGGGCACCAATAGTGGAATCACGACATCTCGCATTGTGTGAGGGCGTGAGGAGAATACGGTGGCCCTAGTGGCTTCTTGGGGAGCATTGTGCCTCCACACCGCTCCAACGGAGACGTACTTCCCCTCAAAAGGAAGGAACTTCGGTAACACATCCTCGTCTTCACCGGCTCCACTCTTGGTTATCTCACACCTTTACTTGTGCAAGCTTATTAGTGTTACTTCCCGTGCTTGTTTGTGTGCTTGTTGTTGTCGCATGCTGCCGAAGTCTCTGAGCTGAGGCAGAGGCTGGAGCGAACCGAGAGCGAGCTCGACGAGGTTAGGGTTCGGCTCCAGGAGAAGCAAGGTGAGTGATGACTTGCTGTGTGTTCGGAAAGAGTAGGCGCTGTATATTGACCGCGGTGTCGTAATATGTGCAGGAGCCGCGGCCGAGGTCGAGGCCCTGAAGAAGGCCCTGGGCGAGGCCGAGGAGAAGGTTGTCCAGTAGCAAGCCGCCCGTAAGAAGTCCAAGGCCCGGGTCAAAGAAGTCCAGCAGGAGCTCCAGGATGCGGTGAAAAAATGCGAGGCCTTGGAGCATGATGCGTCGGTTCAAGGGGACGAACTCGCCAAGGCTCGTCAGAGCGCGGAGACCGCACGAATGAGGCCCAGGCCGCCCTCCAGGAGATCCAGGAGGCCAAGAAGATCACGGCGGGTAAGGCATTTAAGATGCAAAGCAAGTATGCGGAAAGCAGTACCTTTTACTAACCCGGGTTCGGAGTTCCCCAGGAGCTTTTGCAGATTTACCACGCAGTGTATCAGATGCCACGGAGTTCTATCGAGCCGAAGGAGGGGGTTCTACGGAGAAGCTATTCTGGTCGCAGTATGCGGCGCCAGAGCATCCCGTGTCCTTCACCGATCAGTTGGAACAGCTGGTGGAGCTGCATAGGGTGGCCGAACTAGCCATGAAGGATTTGATAATCCCGCTATGGCCAGCCGAAGCTATGCCAAGCAGTTACTTCGGACTGGTGAGGCGGATGGTGAACGCCTGTCCTCGGCTGGACGTCGTCAAGCGCTCGGCCTACATTGAAGGTGCATGATATGTCTCCGTCGTATCTACTTTTCCAAACACTTTTGCCCTTGTTTTGAACTCTAACTTGTATGATTTGAATGGAACTAACCCGGACTGACATTGTTTTCAGCAGAATTGCCATGGTGTTGTTTTATGTGCAGAAAACAAATATTCTCGGAATGACGTGAAACTCCACAGAACATCTTAGAAAAAATAATAAAAAATCCTCGCCAAAGATGAAGACCAGGGGGCCCACGCCCTTCTCACGAGGGTGGGGGGCGCCCCCAGGGTGCGCCCCCGACCTTGTGGGCCCCTTGGATGCCCTCCGACGCCAACTCCAACTCTATATATTTGCTTTCGGAGAGAAACAAATCAGAGAGAAGAAATCATCGCATTTTACGATGCGGAGCCGCCGCCAAGCCCTAAAACCTCTCGGGAGGGCTGATCTGGAGTCCGTTCGGAGCTCCGGAGAGGGGGATTCATCACCGTCGTCATCATCAACCATCCTCCATCACCAATTTCATGATGCTCATCGCCGTGCGTGAGAAATTCCATCGTAGGCTTGCTGGACGGTGATGGGTTGGATGGGATTTATCATGTAATCGAGTTAGTTTTGTTAGGGTTTGATCCCTAGTATCCATTATGTTCTGAGATTGATGTTTCTATGACTTTGCTATGCTTAATGCTTGTCACTAGGGCTCGAGTGCCATGATTTCAGATCTGAACCTATTATGTTTTCATGAATATATGTGAGTTCTTGATCCTATCTTGCAAGTCTATAGTCACCTACTATGTGTTATGATCCGGCAACCCCGAAGTGACAATAATCGGGACCACTCCCGGTGATGACCATAGTTTGAGGAGATCATGTATTCACTATGTGCTAATGCTTTGTTCCGGTTCTCTATTAAAAGGAGGCCTTAATATCCCTTAGTTTCCAATAGGACCCCGCTGCCACGGGAGGGTAGGACAAAAGATGTCATGCAAGCTCTTTTCCATAAGCACGTATGACTATATACGGAATACATGCCTACATTACATTGATGAATTGGAGCTAGTTCTGTGTCACCCTATGTTATGACTGTTACATGATGAACCGCATCCGACATAATTATCCATCACTGATCCGGTGCCTACGAGTTTTCCATATACTGGTTCTCGCTTATTTACTTTCCCGCTGCTACTGTTACAATCACTACAAAAATACCAAAAACATTACTTTTGCTGTCTTTACTTTTGTTGCTGCTACCACCACTATCATATTACTTTGCTACTAAACACTTTGCTGCAGATACTAAGTTTCCAGGTGTGGTTGAATTGACAACTCAACTGCTAATACGTGAGAATATTCTTTGGCTCCCCTTGTGTCGAATCAATAAATTTGGGTTGAATACTCTACCCTCGAAAGCTATTGCGATCCCCTATACTTGTGGGTTATCAAGACCAATTTCTAGCGCCGTTGCCGGGGAGCATAGCTCTATTCTTTGAGTCACTTGGGATTTATATCTGCTGGACACTATGAAGAACTTGAGAGATCCAAAAACCAAGATCTATCCCTCAACTACAAGGGGAGGTAAGGAACTGCCATCTAGCTCTGCACTTGATTCACCTTCTGTTATGAGTAAGTTTGCGACACCTACACCTACTTCTGCTATTCGTTCTGATATGTCACATGTTATTGATGATGCCACTTCTGCTATGCATGATACTTATGATGAAGCTGATTCTATGCCTGATACTACTGTGCCCCTTGGTGAATTTCTTGATGAACAAATTGCTAGGGCTAGAGAAAAAGAAATTATTGAATCTGAATACGATGATGATAGTGATGATGAAAATATGCCTGTTATTCCTGAGGGCTATCTTTTTGATATGGAATCCTCTGCCGCTATTTTAGCTTGCAAAGATAGATATGAGCTTAAGAGGTTATTAGTTAAATGGAACAAAGAATCACTTAGAGAAGAATGGAACCCGACCCTGCTTTTGCTACTTCACCTATATGTGTTCCTGATAAGGATTATGAATTCTCTGTTGATCCTGATATAATTATTTTGGTTGAATCTGATCCATTTTATGGTTATGAATCTGAAACTGTTGTGGCACATCTTACTAAGTTAAATGATATAGCTGCCCTGTTTACTAATGATGAGAGATTGCATTACTTTTATATACTCAAAATATTTCTGTTCTCATTAAAGGGTGATGCTAAGATATGGTTTAATTCTCTTGATCCTGCTTGTGTGCGTAGTCCCCAGGATATGATTTATTACTTCTCTACTAAATATTTCCCTGTTCATAAGAAACAAGCTGCTTTGAGGGAAATATACAACTTCGTGCAAATTAAAGAAGAGAGTCTCCCACAAGCTTGGGGGAGGCTTCTCAAGTTACTTAATGCTTTGCCTGATCATCCTCTTAAGAAACCTGAAATACTTGATATCTTTTATAATGGACTAACCGATGCTTCCAGAGATTACCTGGATAGTTGTGATGGTTCTCTTTTCAGGGAAAGAACACCGGATGAAGCTGAAATCTTATTGAATAATATGTTGACAAATGAAAATAATTGGGCACCTCCTGAGCCAGCTCCTGAGCCAACTCCTGCTCCAATTACTGAGCCTATTCTTAAACCAACTCCGAAGAAGAGAGGTGTTCTATTCCTCAGTCCCAAAGATATGCAAGACGCAAAGAAATCTATGAAAGAAAAAGGTATTAAAGCTGAAGACGTTAAGAATTTACCTCCTATTGAAGAAATACATGGTCTTAATTCACCGCCTGTTGAAGAAACATATGATCTCAATTCTTTATTTACTGAAGAACCTCCTGATCCCAATATCCTGACACAGGTAGTAAAGGTAAATTCTCTCTATAGATATGACAAAGCTGAAATTCCTCCTACTAAAATTGCTAGTCAGTGCTTGGATGAGTTTGATAACTTTATGTTTAAGCAAGACGACTTCAATGCTTATTTTGGTAGACAATTAAAAGAAAATTCTTATATGATTAGACGCTTGGGTGATTATATGGCTAATATTAAAGGTGAACTTAAACTTGTTAGCAAACATGCTTCTATGGTTACCACTCAAGTAGAACAAGTACTTAAGGCTCAAAAAGAAGTGCTTGATGAAATGAATAGTAAGAAAAATGACTATGCTGTTAGAGTGGCTACTAGAACTGGTAGAATGACTCAGGAACCTTTGTATCCTGAAGGCCACCCTAAGAGAATCAAGAAAGATTCTCAAAAAATAATATTGATGTTCCTAGTTCTTCTAAGACGAAGAAGAAGAAGAGAAATGATAGAACTGTGCAAACTTCTAGTGAACCTATTGCTGAACCACCTGATAATCCAAATGATATTTCTATGTCTGATGCTGAAACACAACCTGGTAATGAACATGAACCTAATGAAAATATTAATGATGATGTTCATGATGATGCTCAACCTAGTAATGATAATGATGTAGAAATTGAACCTGTTGTTGATCTTGATAACCCACAATCAAAGAATCAACATTATGATAAAAGAGACTTTGTTGCTAGGAAACATGGTAAAGAAAGGGAACCTTGGGTTCAGAAACCCATGCCTTTTCCTCCAAAACCATCCAAGAAAAAGGATGATGAGGATTTTGAGCGCTTTGCTGAAATGATTAGGCCTATCTTTTTGCGTATGAGATTAACTGATGTTCTCAAAACAAATCCTTATGCTAAATATATGAAGGATATCATTACTAATAAAAGAAAGATACCGGAAGCTGAGATTTCCACCATGCTTGCTAATTATACTTTTAAGGGTGGAATACCAAAGAAACTTGGAGACCTCGGAGTACCTACTATACCTTGCTCCATTAAAAGAGAAATTATATTAAAACTGTTTTATGTGATCTTGGAGCCGGTGTTAGTGTTATGCCTATCTCTTTATATTGTAGACTTGACTTCAATATGTTGACACCTACCGAAATATCTTTGCAAATGGCTGATAAATCAACTACTATACCTGTCGGTATTTGTGAGGATGTGCATGTTGTGGTTGCAAATGTTACTATTTTAACGGACTTTGTTATACTTGATATTCCCGAGGATGATAGTATGTCTATTATTCTAGGAAGACCTTTTCTTAATACTGCAGGGGCTGTTATTGATTGCAACAAAGGCAATGTCACTTTTCATGTTAATGGTAATGAGCATACGGTACACTTTTCGAGGAAACAACCTCAAGTTCATAGTATCAACTCTATTGGAAAAATTCCATCGATTATATTTGGAGGTTTTGAATTTCCTATTCCTACTGTCAAAAAGAAATATGATATACTTATTATTGGGGATGTGCATATCCCCGTTGAGGTAACTTAGTGCTATTTGAAATTTCTCCGGTTTCACGATTATCGGAATGAGTTTGTTAACAAGACTTGATCAACCTTGTTAGTGGATTCTTTTTGATGAGCATGAGATGGATGAAACTAGAAGCACAACCTTCTGTACCCTCTCTATACTTTCTGTTATTTATATTAAATAAAGTAAAAATAGTATTTTTCTGTCTGTTTCCTGACTTATCCGTGCAACATCCGTGCAACATAAAAATATCCCGAAACTAAAAGTCCTCAGAATGACATGCCAATTTAATATGATTTTTTCGGGAATATTTAAGGATTTACCGTGCAAAAATTACCGTGGGAGGAGCTGCCACCTGACCACGAGGGTGGTGGGCGCGCCCCACTGCCTTGTGGGCCCACGGTGGCCCTCCTCCACTTATCCCAGCACCCATCTTCTTCCTCTGTCTCACACAAACCCGAAAAACCAACTCAAGCACGAGTTCCAGCCACTTTTGCTGTGATTTTCGATCTCCTTTCTCAAAGCACCTCTCGCAAAACTGCTTGGGGAGATTGTTCCTTGGTATGTGACTCCTCCATTGGTCCAATTAGTTTTTGTTTTAGTGCTTTATTCTTTGCAAATTTGTGCTGCATAGGTGACCATATTCTTGAGCTTGCATGTCAAATTTATATGGTTCCAAGTAGTTCTAATGCTTGATATAGGCTCCAGGCACTTGTAGGAGTAGTGGCTATCAGTTTTATTGAGTTTGGTTTACTTTTATTTTGAAGTTACTAAAAATTTCAGAATTTTTCAGAGAAAACAATATGCTTAGGAAGATGTTCCAAGGTGGTTCTTCTAAGAAGTAAGGACCCAGGATTGCTATGCGCGATGCTGACGATGATCCACCAAGAGACGCTCCAGTACGGCCTTGCGAATGGCCGTCGGAAAATTTTATGGACCGTGCGGGAATTAAAGAAGAATTCAAAGCATATTTGCGCAATGCCGGTCTTGAGGATTTTGAGGCTAACAAATGCCCCCAGTATCATGATCTCACAAGTTCATTTGTGAGGAGGTTTGAGTATTCATCTTCGCGTAATTCTCCTTCAGTCATGTTTGATCTCTATGACAAATCTTATACCATGGACTTAGAGGATTTCACTTCTGCTTGCAAACTTCCATCATGGGGTAGTGTTAGGGATCCCCCTAAATCTGAATTTATAAACTTTCTTGCTAGTATAACTGTGGGGGAATCTAGAGATATAACGCAGGCTACCATAGGGAGCATTCACTTTCCTGCTATACATTATTTTGCTCTCTTCGTCGGTAGATGCATAAATGCTAAGGATGAAGCATGTCACATGTGTGTCCCTGATCTTAGCATTCTTAGGAGTGCTGTGTTAGGAGACCAATCTTACCATACGGGAGCCATTGTAGCTCGTAGGTTGCATCATAATAGATATAATGGAGATTTCGTTGGAGGAATTTATGCAACCCGCTTAGCCCATTTTCTTGAGATAGACATTCATGAGGGTGATATGGAGTTGCCTCCTGCATATTTAGATTATGACTCTATGGCTTCGCACCAGTTTGTCGAGAGGCCTGAATCACCTCTCTTATATCATTTAATTTTTGATAAACGACGTGTTTTCTGTATTACTCTCCCTGCTCCTGCCTTCTTCGATTCACAGACAAAAAGAAGATATGTTATTACCAGAGAGGAGGCAGAAGAGTACGAGAGGAGAGCGGAGGCAGCTCGACTCCACGCTGTAGCTTAGCAAGCGATAACCGCTGCACATCAGTATGATCCCAACTATTCTTCGTCGCAGTACGACCCCAGCTACACTTACGGGTATTCGCCAGGCTATCCCTGGCAATAGACCAACTTAGGCCAAAAGCATAAGCTTGGGGGAGTACGTATTTCTCACCGACATTACATTCATGTTCACACACACTCGTTGTTAGATGTCGGTGCTCATACTTTTTCACTGAAATATCCATGCTAGTTTATTTTCTTTTTCCTGCTCTCTTCTTGTGTGTTTGCTAAACCTTAAGAAAAAAACAAAAAAATTAGTAGTAGTTTATTCTTCTTCTGTAGTAGTAATAATTAAAAATAAAACCGAAAAATATTTCCCGTTCTTCTTTTGCTTGTTGGGAGCTTTCCCGTGTAAATAGTTTTATTTCTTTTCTTTTCTTTGGGGGTCAGAGGAGAAGACCATAATTAAATTGTTGAAGTGGCTCTTTTATGTATTATTGTTGAATTAACCCAGAGCCCATATTGCCTTGTCTTCTCCTGTTTATTGAATGCTCGCAGATTCCAGCTTAGTCCAATGCACGTGCACTCTTATTATTATTCACACCGTTCGGTCATGCAAGTGAAAGGAAATTATGATGATATATGATGGACTGACTGAGATGAGAAAAGCTGGTATGAACTCGACCTCTTTTGTTTTTGTAAATATGATGAGTCCCTCGTTCTTGATTCAGCTTATTATGAATAAACATGTTTGCAATGACAATTAGAGATCATAGTTGCTTGTGCCATGCTTGATTAGCTATGAGTTATAATGACTAGCACATATGCTCGTGCGTTGCAACGGGAGGAAAAAATAGTATGCATTTAAAGTTAGTGAGAATTATATGTGCAAGCAAAACCATGTGTGTACGTGAAAAAGGAACATTTACCTTCTCGGTTTCGCCGGGTGTGAAGTAATCAATCACTATTTTTCATTAATTTCTCGAGGGCATTTAAGAGTTTTGTTACGTCATTGTACCCCAGAAAAGGCCCATGAAGTATTCAATCTACCTCTCCTTTCAATCGAGGAGATTTTACAGTATGAAGTTTCTAAATATTGTAGGAACCATTTTTCTAATTTGAAACAGGAACATCTTTTAAAATTCATAAACATTTTTTTAAAATACAAAATTATTTTATTAAAACATGAACATTATTTGAATTTGTGAACATTTTTTTAAACCAGGAACATGTGTTGAAAATTCATAACATTTTTTGAAAATGTGTATTTTTTAAGATTATTTGTAATTGTGGCAATTTCTATAAAACAAGAATATTTTTAGAATTTGGAGCATTTTTTAAATTTACATTTTATTTTTATAAATCTCGAGAAATTTTTAAAAACAAGAAAAGTTTTTGATAAAATGAGAAACTTTTTTCAAGCTCCGAATATTTTTCAAAATAGCATCAAATTTTGGAGTTCTGAACATTATTTAGAATTTGATTTTTACAAAAAAGCTTAACGTTTTTTTAGAATTTAGAATTTATGAAATAAATTATATAAGAAAAATAAACTTGGAAGGTAAAAAAGTCATAGTGGAAGGAGAATAAAAATATAAGTGAAACACAGAAAGAAAGAAAAATGGGTCAGCCAATTATTGGTTCTCCTGTGTGAAGCTCCAACTATTTGTCGCCCTGTGCAGAAAATGAAATTTTCCCAGCTGCTTGAGCAGAAAAATAAGTGGGCTGGTAGGCTGGGCCATGGCGTGCGGCCCATGTACGAAATTTGGAAAAACTTTTTTCTCTAGTAGACAAATGCATAAGAATTTAGTACCACCTCAGATAGCAAAAATTTCATTTCGGTGGTGAACGGATGAAAAAATTGATGAAACGCACCTTGCTTTATTAGTAGGTATAGATTTACCTTGTGTGCCAACATGCTATTGAGATGATTATGATGTGGTATGATGGGGTGGTATCCTCCTTTGAATGATTTAAGTGACTTGACTTGGCACATGTTCACGCATGTAGTTGAAACAAAATCAACATAGCCTTCGCGATATTTATGTTCATGGTGGATTATATCCTACTCATGCTTGCATCCAATGTTTATTAATTTTATGCATGTACATGGCTGTTGTCGCTCTCTATTTGGTCGCTTCCCAGTCTTTTGCTAGCCTTCACCTGTACTAAGCGGGAATACTGCTTGTGCATCCAATCCCTTAAACCCTAAAGTTATTCCAGATGAGTCCACCATACCTTCCTATATGCGGTATCTACCTGCCGTTCCAAGTAAATTTGTATGTGCCAAACTCTAAACCTTCAAATAAACATTCTGTTTTGTATGCTCGAATAGCTCATGTATCAACCAAGGTTGTCCTTATCTTCCGTGTAAGGCGGGCTATTCTCAAGAGGAGTGGACTCCGCTCTTCACTCACGAGAAAATGGCTGGTCACTGGGATGCCCAGTCCCATGCTTTATGCAAACTAAATCAAAATTAATTGCAAACAAAACTCCCCCTAGGACCTGATGTATGTTGGAGGCACTCGTTGTTTCGAGCAAGCCATGGATTGATGCTTGTTGGTGGAGGGGGAGTATAAAATTTACCATTCTGTTTGGGAACCGCCTATAATGTGTTTAGCATGGAAGATATCGCCATCTCTTAGTTGTTACGTTGACAATGAAAGTATACCGCTCAAAATACAATTTATCTCTATTTCAAAACCGAGCTCTGACACCTCTACAAATCCCTGCTTCCCTCTGCGAAGGGCCTATCCATTTACTTTTATGTTGAGTCATCACCCTCTTATTAAAAAGCACTAGCTGGAGAGCACAGCTGTCATTTGCATTCATCACTATTAATCTATGTTGGGTACGACTATGATTGGATCTCTTTTACCATGAATTACAATGTCTAGTCAGTCCTTGATCTTTAAAGGTGCTCTGCATTTATGTTTTGCGGTCTCAGAAAGGGCTAGCGAGATACCATCTTGTTATATCATATTATGATTGTTTTGAGAAAGTGTTGTCATCCGAGATTTCTTATTATGGCTTGCTAGTTGATTATGCTATTGATATGAGTAATTATGAGACCTGAGAATTATTGCAAATGTGGTTAGTTATGATCTATGCTGAAAACTTGAATGCTGGCTTGACATAGTTGCAACAAAAAGAGCAAACAGAGTTTGTAAAAGTTTTTCTTTCTTTCTTTCAATTTGTCAACTGAATTGCTTGAGGACAAGCAAGGGTTTAAGCTTGGGGGAGTTGATACGTCTCTGTCGTATCTACTTTTCCATACACTTTTGCCCTTGTTTTGGACTCTAACTTGTATGATTTGAATGGAACTAACCCGGACTGACGCTGTTTTCAGCAGAATTGCCATGGTGTTGTTTTATGTGCAGAAAACAAATATTCTCGGAATGACCTGAAACTCCACGGAACATCTTAGAAAAAATAATAAAAAATCCTCGTCAAATATGAAGACCAGGGGGCCCACACCCTTCTCACGAGGGTGGGGGGCGCCCCCCCCTAGGGCGCGCCCTCTACCTCGTGGGCCCCCTGGATGCCCTCCGACGCCAACTCCAACTCTATATATTTGCTTTCGGAGAGAAAAAAATCAGAGAGAAGAAATCATCACGTTTTACGATACAGAGCCGCCGCCAAGCCCTAAAACCTCTCAGGAGGGCTGATCTGGAGTCCGTTCGGGGCTCCGGAGAGGGGGATTCGTCGCCGTCGTCATCATCAACCATCCTCCATCACCATTTCATGATGCTCACTGCCGTGTGTGAGTAGTTCCATCGTAGGCTTGCTGGACGGTGATGGGTTGGATGAGATTTATCATGTAATCGAGTTAGTTTTGTTAGGGTTTGATCCCTAGTATCCATTATGTTCTGAGATTGATGTTGCTATGACTTTGCTATGCTTAATGCTTGTCACTAGGGCCCGAGTGCCATGATTTCAGATCTGAACCTATTATGTTTTCATCAATATATGTGAGTTCTTGATCCTATCTTGCAAGTCTATAGTCACCTACTATGTGTTATGATCCGGCGACCCCGAAGTGACAATAATCGGGACCACTCCCGGTGATGACCATAGTTTGAGGAGTTCATGTATTCACTATGTGCTAATGCTTTGTTTCGGTTCTCTATTAAAAGGAGGCCTTAATATCCCTTAGTTTCCAATAGGACCCCGCTGCCACGGGAGGATAGGACAAAAGATGCCATGCAAGTTCTTTTCCATAAGCACGCATGACTATATACTGAATACATGCCTACATTACATTGATGAATTGGAGCTAGTTCTGTGTCACCCTATGTTATGACTGTTACATGATGAACCGCATCCGGCATAATTATCCATCACTGATCCGGTGCCTACGAGTTTTCCATATACTGGTTCTCGCTTATTTACTTTCCCGCTGCTACTGTTACAATCACTACAAAATACCAAAAACATTACTTTTGATGTCTTTACTTTTGTTGCTGCTACCACCACTATCATATTACTTTGCTACTAAACACTTTGCTGCAGATACTAAGTTTCCAGGTGTGGTTGAATTGACAACTCAGCTGCTAATACTTGAGAATATTCTTTGGCTCCCCTTGTGTCGAATCAATAAATTTGGGTTGAATACTCTACCCTCGAAAGCTGTTGCAATTCCCTATACTTGTGGGTTATGAGAGCACGCATGGCCTTCGCCCGTTGCAAGATGTGGTGGGAAAAGATGAACACCGTCGAGGTGACTAGAGGGCCACCGGAGGGCAAGGAGCACTGCACACCCGAACGGTATTTTGCGGATGTCCTGGAGGGGTCTCGCCTTGCGGCAACACAATGTTCACAGGACATTGTATTTGAATAAATGTATTCATGTTGCCTTTGCCTTGTATTATAAAAAACAAAGCCTGTTTTGTGATGTAATTTTGATATGCTTTAACTGTTTCCTCCTGTGCGACCGTGTTGTATGTAATCTGAGGGTTGGCCAGTCGTCGGCTTCTGCCCTCACGTAGGTAGTATGGAGGTGTTCGGGATGGAATCTAAACAAGCTTGATCCAATTATATGGTCCTTGAAGGAGTTGTTTAGCGCAACGAACAAGGCAATCAGACTATACGGCTTAAACACCCTCACTTAGCCATAGGAGTTTTATAATAAAGCATGGGCGCAGCCCCTGGTTCAAGCCAGGGTGCTGTCAGCATGTGATCGGGAAGTGCCGATCTTTCGCATAATGTGAAAAAATCTCCAACGATTTGTAACCCTCGAACAGCTGACCGGCTCTCGCCGTATCATGACAATCAGTTTTTGGCTTTCTCTACTGAGGTGCTCATCTGGTCAAGGCCAGGGCACAATCGCAGTAATTCTCCCTTTACTACCCTAGCCAATTTAGCGGAACGTAGGGTAGCAAGCACAGGAGCCGGGCAACCCAACTATTGACCAAAGACATGATTTGGAGCCAATGCATATAATGCTAAATTCGGGGTGCCAAACTTATCTTTAAGGATTGTTTGGACTTTGTTGCCGTATCATGGGGCGATGGGGAGCCCCTGGCAAATATGAAACGTACCAGAGTGTACGGTTGCTAGAAAATAAGTAATTTAAAGGAAAACAGAGGGAGAACAGAGATAGGATCTGGGTCCCTTGAACTTGGATCATGAATTGTTTCCATTATAGTTGGGTTAATGCGTCCAAGCACATTAGTACAAAATAATGCAATAAGCAACCGGCTGTTTGACATGCCACGACCAAAGGCGAGCTACGTGTGGGTCCTAAAAACGGATATAGCAATCGTTTAGTTGGCCTTAGGGCTTCCCATGTACGCATGTGCTCCGTGTCAATCTGGTGTGTTTATCCTTTGACAGGACCATTAATCAGGCTGTCGAAGGAGGCCCGCATAAGAGAAACCTGAAAAAAGGGAAAAGGAGATAGTAAAGTTATATGTGTGTCCGGGATCGGTCTAGCCGAACTGTAGATCCCGGGCTCGCTTGTGCCTCCGTCGATGTCCATGGAATTTTGAGTGCGTAATTATGTATGTGTGGTACGAATGCCACTACTTCATCGGGACTGGGACGGAGGCCGAATTGCTAATCGAGCTCTTGACGAGCCGCGTTGTCCTGTTGCAGTGTAGTCTGGAACCTCTTAATGATGTACAGGGGCTCGGCAGCCGTACTATGGTCCTGCTTGAGAAGGCCGCTCTGTAGCTCTGCTGCTAGGGCGGTGGTGTGCTCCTCTGTTCGGAGGGAGCGTTCAGTATTGCCATTGACTGTTATGACGCCGCGTGGACCGGGCATCTTGAGCTTGAGATAAGCATAGTGTGGTACTACATTGAATCTAGCAAACGCGGTTCATCCAAGCAGTGCGTGGTAGCTGCTGCGGAAGGGGACGATATCGAAGATTAGCTCTTCGCTTCAGAACTTGTCCGGAGAACCGAAAACCACCTCCAGCGTGATTGAGCCCGTACAGCGGGCCTCTACGCCTGGTATGACTCCTTTAAAGGTAGTCTTTGTTGGTTTGATTCGTGAGGGGTTAATGCCCATCTTCCGCACTGTGTCCTGATAGAGCAGGTTGAGGCTGCTACCACCGTCCATTAGGACTCGTGTTAGGTGAAATCCGTCGATGATTGGGTCGAGGACCAGTGCGACTGTAGCGCCATGCCAGATACTAGTTGGGTGATCTCGACGATCAAAGGTGATCGGAAATGACGACCACGGATTGAATTTTGGGGCGACTAGCTCTACCGCGTAGACGTCCCTAAGTGCTCGCTTACGCTCCCTTTTGGGGATGTGTGTAGCATATATCATGTTCACCATTTTGACTTGAGGGGGAAATTTCTTCTGCCCCCTAGTGTTCGGCTGCCGGGGCTCTTCATCCTCGTACTCACTTTGTGATCCCTTTTCTTTGTTTTCAGCATTTAACTTGCCAGCTTGTTTGAAAACCCAACAGTCTCTGTTGGTGTGATTGGCTTGTTTATCTGGGGTACCATGTATCTAGCACGGACGATTGAGTATGCGATCCAGGCTGGATGGTCCCTCACTATTCCTTTTGTAGGGCTTCTTTCTCTGGACGGACTTGGAGCCGCTGAATCCGGCGTTAACGATGGTGTCATCGGTGTTGTTGCCATTGCTTTGGTGTTTGTGTCTGTTGCACCGGAGCTTGCCGGAGCTATTCTTGGCCTCAGAGGGCCCTGTCTCGCTGGCTGTGTTTTTACTACGAGCCAGCCAGTTGTCTTCACCCGCGCAAAAGCGGGTCATGAGTGCCGTAAGGGCTGCCATGGACTTCGGCTTTTCTTGGCCAAGGTGGCGTGCTAGCCATTCGTCACGGATGTTGTGTTTAAAGGCCGCTAGGGCTTCGGCATCCCCGGACAGTCAATGATCTGGTTCTTTTTAGTTAGGAACCTAGTCCAGAATTTTCTGGCTGATTCTCCAGGTTGTTGAACTATGTGGCTTAAGTCATCGGCATCGGGTGGCTGGACATATGTATTTGATAGCGTGGAGGTCATCTCCTCGGGCCATGTGGATGTGGAGAATAAAATATTCAATCCACACTGCGGGATCGGTTGTTCCGTCGTATGATTCAATATTGACGGGATTGAACCCCTCGGGGAATTCGTGATCCAGCACCTCATCTGTGAAGCAGAGAGGGTGTGCGGCGCCTCTATAGAGGGCCGCGTCACGGCGCACCTCCGATGAAGTCCGTCTGTGGTTATCAGCCCGGGTGTGATTAAGTTTGTCGCGTCCGAGTAGGTGGCTGTCATCCCGAGTGGGGAAGCGTCCTCGCGATCCGTAGATTGATCTGGTGTGTCCTGCTCTACTGTCCCTATTTTTGTGAGGCGGTGGGGCCGCTTGTTGTTCGGCCTGAGTAGCTGTTTTATCCCGACCACGGGGTGGTCGGTCTGCCATATTATCCCGACCGCATGGTGGTCGTTCCGCATTACGCAAGGGAAGTATGGGATTTGGTGCCTCCTCATCGAACTGAGGTAGCAGTCTGCGCTTTGGGTAACTCTTGGCTGGGCGCTTGCGGCCGTTTTCTTCGGCTACCAGGACATTGTTCCATCTGTCAATGAGTAGGTCTTGATTGACTTGGAGCTGATGCTGCTTTTTCTTTAGGCTTCTTGCAGTAGCTATTAGCTGGCGCTTGAAGCGCTCGTGCTCTAGGGGTGCCTCAGGAACGATGAAATCCTCGCTGCCGAGGCTCTCCTCATCCTCGGAGGGTGGACGATAACTATCGTCGTCTGGGTCGCTCGGCGTGTCCTGTTTATCAGGGTTAGCTTTCTCATTGTCTTGTTCCTCCCGTTTGGATGCTACCCCAACAGGGTCTTTGTTGTTTTCGGCGTCGTCCGGAGTGCTATTTTCTCCGGTGCCAGTGTTGCCATCTTTTGAGCAGCATGGCTTAGAGAGGCGTTTAGGGCGCCGACGCTTGGACTGTGTCTCAGAAGGTTTATTCACATCTGGGTCTTCTTTGTCATCGCCGCTAGATTCTTTAGGTGTATCAACCATGTACACATCGTATGAAGAGGTGGTCGTCCAACATCCCATGAATTGCGGGTCTTGGCCTTGCTCCTTATCAGCATCGTCGTCCATACCGTCGATGTCTTCGGAGTCATAATCCAGCACGTCGGTTAAGTCCTCAACGGTAGCTATGAAGTGGGTGGCGGATGGGAAGCGAAATTCTCCGTCGTCAGCCCCTAGTTCGAGCCGGACATAGTTCGGCTGCGAGTCTCCCGTGAATGACAGGTTCTTTAAAGAGTTTAGCACATCGCCCAAAGGTGAGTGCTGAAAAATGTCTGTGGTGCTGAATTCGAATATCGATAACCGATCTAGCTCGGTGTCCGCAAGCGTACATGGTTCGAAACTTATAGCCGGAGATGAGTCCGGAGTTCCATTGGCGCAAATATTGAAGGGTGTCGAGTCTGCGTGCGGCTCTAGCGCCGCGGACTCTGTGGCCTCGAATGGCACGACCTGCTCTGGTTCTAAGGCCATTGCAGCAGTGATGTCTACTACACAACCTTCTTCTTGTAGACGTTGTTGCGCCTCCAAGTGCAGAGGTTTGTAGGACAGTAGCAAATTTCCCTCAAGTGGATGACCTAAGGTTTATCAATTCGTAGGAGGCGTGGGATGAAGATGGTCTCTCTCAAGCAACCCTGCAACCAAATAACAAAGAGTCTTTTGTGTCCCCAACACACCCAATACAATGGTAAATTGTATAGGTGCACTAGTTCGGCGAAGATATGGTGATACAAGTGGTATATGGATGGCATATAAAGGTATTTGTAATCTGAAATTATAAAAACAGCAAGGTAACTAATGATAAAAGTGAGCATAAATGGTATTGCAATGCTAGGAAACAAGGCCTAGGGTTCATACTTTCACTAGTGCAAGTCCTCTCAACAATAATAACATAATTGGATCATATAACTATCCCTCAACATGCAACAAAGAGTCACTTCAAAGTCACTAATAGAGGAGAACGAACGAAGAGATTATGGTAGGGTACGAAACCACCTCAAAGTTATTCTTTCCAATCAATCCGTTGGGCTATTCCTATAAGTGTCACAAACAGCCCTAGAGTTCGTACTAGAATAACACCTTAATACACAAATCAACCAAAACCCTAATGTCACGTAGATACTCCAATGTCACCTCAAGTATCCGTGGGTATGATTATACATTATGCATCACACAATCTCAGATTCATCTATTCAACCAACACATAGAACCTCAAAGAGTGCCCCAAAGTTCTACCGGAGAATCACGACGAAAATGTGTGCCAACCCCTATGCATAGGTTCATGGGCGGAACCCGCAAGTTGATCACCAAAACATACATCAAGTGAATCACGTGGCATCCCATTGTCACCATAGATACGCACGACAAGACATACATCAAGTGTTCTCAAATCTTTAAAGACTCAATCCGATAAGATAACTTCAAAGGGGAAACTCAACTCATTACAAGAGAGTAGAGGGGGGAGAAAACATCATAGGATCCAACTATAATAGCAAAGCTCGCGATACATCAAGATCGTATCACCTCAAGAACACGAGAGAGAGAGAGAGAGATCAAACACATAGCTACTGGTACATACCCTCAGCCCCGAGGGAGAACTACTCCCTCCTCGTCATGGAGAACACCGGGATGATGAAGATGGCCACCGGAGAAGGATTGCCCCCTCCGGCAGGGTGCCAGAACGGGTCTAGATTGGCTTTTGGTGGCTACGGAGGCTTCTGGCGGTGGAACTCCCGATCTATTGTGTTCCCAGATGTTTTTAGGGTATATGGAGATATATATAGGCAGAAGAAGTACGTCAGGGGGGCCACGAGGGGCTCACGAGGGTGGAGGGCACGCCCAGGGGGGTGGGCGCACCCCCCTACCTCGTGACCTCCTCGCAGATCCGCCGACATGCACTCCAAGTCTTCTGGGATTCTTTCCTTCCAAAAAAGAGTTCCATGAAGTTTCAGGTCAATTGGACTCCATTTGGTTTTCCTTTTCTTTGAAACCCTAAAACAGGGTAAAAACAGAAACTGGCACTGGGCTCTGGGTTAATAGGTTAGTCCCAAAAAATGATATAAAAGTGTATAATAAAGCCCATAAACATTCAAAACAGTAAATAATATAGCATGGAGCAATCAAAAATTATAGATACGTTGGAGACGTATCAGCATCCCCAAGCTTAATTCCTGCTCGTCCTCGAGTAGGTAAATGATAAAAACAAAATTTTTGATGCGGTGTGCTACTTGGCATAATTTCAGTGCAATTCTTCTTAATTGTGGTATGAATATTCAGATCCGAAAGATTCAAGACAAAAGTTCATATTGACATAAAAATGATAATACTTCAAGCATACTAACTAAGTAATTATGTCTTCTCAAAATAACATGGCCAAAGAAAGTTCATCCCTACAAAATCATATAGTTTAGTCATGCTCCATTTTCGTCACACAAGAATGCTCTCATCATGCACACCCCCGATGACAAGCCAAGCAATTGTTTCATACTTTAGTAATCTCAAACCTATAAACTTTCACGCAATACATGAGCGTGAGCCATGGATATAGCACTATGGGTGGAATAGAATAATGAGGGGGTTATGTGGAGAAGACAAAAAAGGAGAAAGTCTCACATCAATGAGGCTAATCAATGGGCTATGGAGATGCCCACCGATTGATGTTAATGCAAGGAGTAGGGATTGCCATGCAACGGATGCACTAGAGCTATAAATGTATGAAACCTCAACAAAAGAAACTAGTGGGTGTGCATCCAACTTGCTTGCTCACGAAGACCTAGGGCACTTGAGGAGGCCCATTGTTGGAATATACAAGCCAAGTTCTATAATGAAAAATTCCCACTAGTATATGAAAGTGATAACATGAGAGACTCTCTACTATGAAGATCATGGTGCTACTTTGAAGCACAAGTGTGGTAAAAGGATAGTAACATTGTCCCTTCTCTCTTTTTCTCTCATTTTTGGGGCCTTTTCTTTTTTTTATGGCCTTTCTCTCTTTTTTGGGCCTTCTCTTTTTTATGGCCTTTCTTTTTTTTGTTCCTCACTTGGGACAATGCTCTAATAATGATGATCATCACACTTCTATTTATTTACAACTCAATGTTTACAACTCGATACTAGAACAAAGATGACTCTATATGAATGCCTCCGGCGGTGTACTGGGATATGCAATGGACCAAGAGTGACATGTATGAAAGAATTATGAACGGTGGCTTTGCCACAAATACTATGTCAACTACATGATCATGCTAAGCAATATGACAATGATGAATGTGTCATGATGAACGGAATGATGGAAAGTTGCATGGCAATATATCTCGGAATGCCATAATAGGTAGGTATGGTGGCTGTTTTGAGGAAGATATAAGGAGGTTTATGTGTGACAGAGCATATCATATCACGGGGTTTGGATGCACCGGCGAAGTTTGCACCAACTCTCATTGCGAGAAAGGGCAATGCACAGTACCGAAGAGGCTAGCAATGATGGAAGGATGAGAGTGCGTGTAATCCATGGACTTAACATTAGTCATAAAGAACTCACATAGTTATTGCAAAAATCTACAAGTCATCAAAAACCTCGGCACTACGCGCATGCTCCTAGGGGGATAGATTGGTAGGAAAAGACCATCGCTCATCCCCGACCGCCACTCATAAGGAGGACAATCAAATAACACCTCATGTTTCAAATTTGTTACACAACGTTTACCATACGTGCATGCTATGAGACTTGCAAACTTCAACACAAGCATTTCTCAAATTCACAACTACTCAACTAGCACGACTTTGGTATTATTACCCCCATATCTCAAAACAATCATCAAGCATCAAACTTCTCTTAGTATTCAATACTCTAAATGAAAGTTTTTACTAATCTTGTATACCTAGCATATTAGGATTTTAAGCAAATTACCATGCTATTTAAGACTCTCAAAATAATCTAAGTGAAGCACTAGAGCAAATGACAAACTACTCCGAAAGATATAAGTGAAGATCAATGAGCAGTCGAATAATTATGCAACTATGTGAAGACTCTCTAACATTTAATAATTTCAGATCTTGGTATTTTATTCAAACAGCAAGCAAAGCAAAATAAAATGACATTCTAAGAATTACAAACATCATGTGAAGAAGAAAAAACTTAGGATCAACCGATACTAACCGATAGTTGTTGAAGAAGAAAGGTGGGATGCCAACCGGGGCATCCCCAAGCTTAGACGCTTGAGACTTCTTGAAATATTATCTTGGGATGCCTTGGGCATCCCCAATCTTGAGCTTTTGTGTCTCCTTAATTCCTCTCATACCATGGTCTCCCTAAATCTCAAAAGCTTCATCCACACAAAACTCAACAAGGACTCGTGAGATAAGTTAGTATAAACCATTTCCAAAACCTTATCATACTCTACTGTAGTAAATCACTAAAATTATTATTCAACATTGCATACTAAATGTCTCTGCATATTTAATAGTCCTATCCTCAAATAGAATCATTAAAGAAGCAAACATATGCAAACAATGCAAACATAACAGCAATCTGCCTAAACAGGATAGTCTATAAAGAATGCAGCAACATCCATACTTCCCTAGCTCCAAAAATTATGAAAGAAAATTCCCACTGTAGTAAATTTATCATAGCTTAATATTCAAAAGGTTTCAACATTTTATCACATTCTTACTTTTCTAGGGAATTATTGCAACAGCGGTAAACTTTCTGTTTTCAAACAGCAACATGAATACTTGTAACATAGGCATAATAAAGGCTATCAATGCCACTTTTATTGAAATAAAAGATGCAAAACATTGTTCTAAATAACAGCAAGAAAATCCTAACAAAATAAATCAATGCTCCAAGCAAAACACATATCATGTGGTGAATAAAAATATAGCTCCAACTAAAGTTACCGATGAACGAAGACGAAAGAGGGGATGCCTTCCGAGGCATCCCCAAGCTTAGGCTATTGGCTATACTTGAATATTACCTTGGGGTGCCTTGGGAATCCCCAAGCTTAGGCTCTTGCCACTCCTTATTCCATAGTCCATCGAATCCTTACCCAAAACTTGAAAACTTCACAACACAAAACTTAACAGAAAACTCGTAAGCTCCGTTAGTATAAGAAAATAAATCACCACTTTAAGGTACTGTAATGAACTCATTCCTTATTTATATTGGTGTTAAACCTACTGTATTCCAACTTATCTATGGTTCATAACCTCCGATACTGCTCATAGATTCATCAAAATAAGCAAACAACACATCGAAAATAGAATCTGTCAAAAACAGAACAGCCTGTAGTAATCTGGATCAAACGTATACTTCTGGAACTCATAAAATTCTCAAATAAATTTCTGGACCTGAGGAATTTATATATTAATCATATTCAAAAATAATGAACTAAATAGCACTCTCGAAATAAAAATGGCAGTAATTCTCGTGAGCGCTAAAGTTTCTGTTTTTTACAGCATGATCACAAAGACTTCCCCCAAGTCTTCCCAAAGGTTCTGCTTGGCACAAACACTAATTAAAAGCATAAAACCACATATAAACATAGGCTATATTAATTATTTATTACTAAACAGGAACAAAAAGCAAGGAACAAAAATAAAGTTGGGTTGCCTCCCAACAAGCGCTATCGTTTAATGCCCCTAGCTAGGCATGATGATTTCAACGATGCTCACATAAAAGATAAGAATTGAAAGATAAAGAGAGCATCATGAAGAATATGACTAGCACATTTAAGTCTAACATACTTCCTATGCATAGGGATTTTGTGAGCAAACAACTTGTGGGAACAAGAATCAACTTGCATAGGAAGGTAAAACAAGCATAACTTCAAAACTTTAAGCACATAGAGAGGAAACTTGATATTATTGCAATTCCTACAAGCATATGTTCCTCCCTCATAATAATTTTCAGTAGCATCATTAATGAATTAAACAATATAACCAGCACATAAATAATTCTTATCATTATCTACAAGCATAGAAATTTTATTACTCTCCACATAAGCAAAATTCTTCTCATTCGGAATAGTGGGAGTATCATAGGAAACTCGAATACTATAAATTGTTTCCACATTAAAAGAGTAATGTTCATAAAAGGGGTAACCATAATCATGACAAGTTTTATAAATATAATCCTCACTACTTTTTATAGCATATGTATCATCACAATAATTATCATAAGTAGGAGGCATGCTATTATCATAATAAATTTGCATATCAAAACTTGGGATACTGAAAATATCATCTTTATTAAGCGTAGCATCCCCAAGCTTGGGACAAACATTAATTGTAGCAAATATATTATCAAAAACATCATCTTCATCAAACATAGCATCCCCAAGCTTCGGCCTTTTCATATTATAAGCATAATCACTCTCATCATTAATAGTATGGATAGCACCAATAGTATAGCAATTATCATTTTCTTCCAAGAAAGTGCCACAAAGATTTTCAAGATCATAAGAAGTATCATTATCTTCCACAATTATATTTTCATGAGGCACAATAGTAATAGGAGAAACATTATTTGAGAGAGAGATATTTTTACCTCTCTTCCTTTTTTTCCTTCTTCTTCACCACATCATGTGTGGGTTCAATCCTCTTTTTGGAGCTCCTTATTAATGAGATTGGTTGAATAGGAGGCTCCTCCTCGTTACCTGATTCATCATAAGAAATAATAGGAGGGTATTGGGAAGCCTCTTCCCTTTCATTAGTATTCTCTTCATCTTCTATTTGTTTTATTTTCTTTATGTAGTTGGCAATATAAGGATTTCAATACAATTCACCGCACAATACATATAAATTTTCTCTAGATCAAAATCAAGAAATCTATCAAGATTAAACTTTGGAATACCCTCAGTTATATGTTTCATTTCCTCATACCCCAAAAGAAGACTAAGCTCTTTATGATGCTCAAGGGTAATCAAATTATCACAACTTTTGGATACGATTCGGTCATGAAACAATTTGCATTGGAGATTTAAATGACCATGTTCATTGCAAAGTTCACAAGGGGCGCGAAAAATATTGAATTTTTCAGCACAATCATCAAGACTTTCTTGCAACAATTCAGTTTCTAAGTACTTATGCCTCTTGCAATATCTATCTTCCCTATTTGGTGTGTACTTACAACCCCAATGCACTCCACAAAAATTGACATGTTAATAGGAGACATTTTCATCATAACTAGTGCAATCATCATTAGTATCATGGGTATTCAAAGAATTCGTACTAACAACATTGCAATCATGCTCATCATTCAAATATTTAGTGCCAAACATTTTATAGACTTCTTCTTCTAGCACTTGAGCACAATTATTGGAATCCTTATTCTCACGAAAGACATTAAAAAGGTGAAGCGTATGAGACAAACTCAATTCCATTTTTTTGTAGTTTTCTTTTATAAAATAAACTAGTGATAAAACAAGAAACTAAAAGACTTGATTGCAAGATCTAAAGATATACCTTCAAGCACTCACCTCCCCGGCAACGGTGCCAGAAAAGAGCTTGCTGTCTACTACACAACCTTCTTCTTGTAGACATTGTTGGGCCTCCAAGTGCAGAGGTTTGTAGGACAGTAGCAAATTTCCCTCAAGTGGATGACCTAAGGTTTATCAATTCGTAGGAGGCGTAGGATGAAGATGGTCTCTCTCAAGCAACCCTGCAACCAAATAACAAAGAGTCTCTTGTGTCCCCAACACACCCAATACAATGGTAAATTGTATAGGTGCACTAGTTCGGCGAAGAGATGGTGATACAAGTGGTATATGGATGGTAGATAAAGGTATTTGTAATCTGAAATTATAAAAACAGCAAGGTAACTAATGATAAAAGTGAGCGTAAACGGTATTGCAATGCTAGGAAACAAGGCCTAGGGTTCATACTTTCACTAGTGCAAGTCCTCTCAACAATAATAACATAATTGGATCACATAACTATCCCTCAACATGCAACAAAGAGTCACTCCAAAGTCACTAATAGCAGAGAACGAACGAAGAGATTATGGTAGGGTACGAAACCACCTCAAAGTTATTCTTTCCAATCAATCCGTTGGGCTATTCCTATAAGTGTCACAAACAGCCCTAGAGTTCGTACTAGAATAACACCTTAAGACACAAATCAACCAAAACCCTAATGTCACCTAGATACTCCAATGTCACCTCAAGTATCCGTGGGTATGATTATACGATATGCATCACACAATCTCAGATTCATCTATTCAACAAACACATAGAACCTCAAAGAGTGCCCCAAAGTTCTACCGGAGAATCATGACGAAAACGTGTGCCAACCTCTATGCATAGGTTCATGGGCGGAACCCGCAAGTTGATCACCAAAACATACATCAAGTGAATCACGTGGCATCCCATTGTCACCACAGATACGCACGGCAAGACATACATCAAGTGTTCTTAAATCTTTGAAGACTCTATCCGATAAGATAACTTCAACGGGGAAACTCAATTCATTACAAGAGAGTAGAGGGGGGAGAAAACATCATAGGATCCAACTATAATAGCAAAGCTCGCGATACATCAAGATCGTATCACCTCAAGAACACGAGAGAGAGAGAGATCAAACACATAGCTACTGGTACATACCCTCAGCCCCGAGGGAGAACTACTCCCTCCTCGTCATGGAGAGCACCGGGATGATGAAGATGGCCACCGGAGAAGGATTGCCCCCTCCGGCAGGGTGCCGGAATGGGTGTAGATTGGCTTTTGGTGGCTACGAAGGCTTCTGGCGGCGGAACTCCCGATCTATTGTGTTCCCGGATGTTTTTAGGGTATATGGATATATATATATATATATATATATATATATATATATATATATATATATATATATATATATATAAGAAGTACGTCAGGGGGGCCACGAGGGGCTCACGAGGGTGGAGGGCGCGCCCAGGGGGGTGGGCGCGCCCCCCTGCCTCGTGACCTCCTCGCAGATCCCCCGATGTGCACTCCAAGTCTTCTGGGCTTCTTTCCTTCCGAAAAAGAGTTCCGTGAAGTTTCAGGTCAATTGGACTCCGTTTGGTTTTCCTTTTCTTCGAAACCCTAAAACAGGGTAAAAACAGAAACTGGCACTGGGCTCTGGGTTAATAGTTTAGTCCCAAAAAATGATATAAAAGTGTATAATAAAGCCCATAAACATTCAAAACAGTAAATAATATAGCATGGAGCAATCAAAAATTATAGATACATTGGAGACGTATCAAGCAGCAAGAGCCATCTCTTGAATTTGGTCCGATGACGGATTTAAGTCATGTTCACCGGGGCAAGGGGGGTGATCGTTGCGGTCTCAAATCCACTGAAGATCAAGTCTCCACGGATATCCGCTATGTAGTTCAAGCTTCCGAATCTGACCTGGTGGCCAGGCGCGTAGCTATCGATCTGCTCCAGATGGCCAGGCAAGTTGGCCCGCAGTACGAAGCCGCCGAACACGAAAATCTGTCTGGGGAGGAAGGTTTATCCTTGGACAGTGTCGCTATAGACAATTGAAGGGGCCATCGAACCTTTTGTCGACAGCACACTAGAACTCTTAATGAAAGCACCAATGTCAGTGTCAAAACCGGCGGATCTCGGGTAGGGGGTCCCGAACTGTGCGTCTAGGATCGATGGTAACAGGAGACGGGGGACACGATGTTTACCCAGGTTCGGGCCCTCTCTATGGAGGTAATACCCTACGTCCTGCTTGATAGATCTTGATGAATATGAGTGTTACAAGAGTTGATCTACCACGAGATCGTAATGGCTAAACCCTAGAAGCCTAGCCTGTATGACTATGGTAAGGAGTATATCCTTTTCAGACTAACCCCTCCGGTTTATATAGACACCGGGGGGGTCTAGGGTTACATAGAGTCGGTTACATAAGAAGGAATCTTCATAGTCGGTCGCCAAGCTTGCCTTCCACGCCAAAGAGAGTCCAATCCGGACACGGGTACAGTCTTCGGCCTTCATGTCTTCATAGCCCATCAGTCCGGCACATGGATAACAGGCCGGACGCCTGAGGACCCCTTAGTCCAGGATTCCCTCACACAACTCACCAGGGCGCGCCCCCTCTCCTGGCGCGCCCAGGTGAGTGATACGTCCATTTTGCATCATATTTTCTTACTGTTATTTATAATGTTTTCATCCATAATAATGCTTTTTGGAGTAATTCTAATGCCTTTTCTCTGAGATGCAAGGTATACACAAAGAGGGAGAACTCCGACAACTGGAAATCTGGACCTGGAAAAGCTACGTCAGGCCACCTATTCTACACAACTCCAAATGAGCTGAAACTTCACGGAGAATTTTTATGGAATATATGAGTAATATTGGAGCCAATAAGTACCAGAGGGGGTACAACCCACCTGGGCGCACCAGGGAGCCCAAGTGTGCCCTCGTGGGTTGTGCTCACCCAGGCCCACCTCCGGTGCCCATCTTTTGGTATATAAGTCATTTTGACCTAGAAAAAAATAAGGAGAGGACTTTCGGGATGGAGCGCCGCCGCCTCGAGGCGGAACTTGGGTAGGAGTAGTTTTGCCCTCCGATGGAGCGATTCCGCCGGGGGAATGATACGTCTCCGTCGTATCTATAATTTTTGAATATTCCATGCCAATATTCTACAACTTTCATATACTTTTGGCAACTTTTTATATTATTTTTGGGACTAACATATTGATCCAGTGCCCAGTGCCAGTTCCTGTTTGTTGCATGTTTTATGTTTGGCAGAATATCCATATCAAACGGAATCCAAATGGGATAAAAACGGATGAAGCTTAGTTTTGGAATATTTGGAAAATTCCGGAAGAAAAATCCACGCGAGACGGTTCCCGAGGTGGCCACGAGGCAGGGGGGCGCGCCTGCCCCCCTGGGCGCGCCCCTGACCCTCGTGGGCCACCCGTAAGGCAGTTGATGCCCTTCTTCGGCCGCAAGAAAGCTATTTTTTGAATAAAAAAAATCACGGCGAAGGTTTCAATCCAATCGGAGTTGCAGATCTCCATATATATACGAAACGGTGAAAGGGCAGCAGAACAGAACGCAGAAACAGAGAGAGACAGAGAGACAGATCCAATCTCGGAGGGGCTCTCGCCCCTCCCATGCCATGGAGGCTAAGGACCAGAGGGGAAACCCTTCTCCCATCTAGGGAGGAGGTCAAGGAAGAAGAAGACGAAGGGGCCCCTCTCCCCTTCTCTTCCGGTGGCGCAGGAACGCTGCCGTGGCCATCATCATAATCACCGCAATCTACTCCAACACCTCCGCCATCTTCACCAACATCTCCATCACCTTCCTCCCTCTATCTGCAGCGGTCCACTCTCCCGCAACCCGCTGTACCCCCTACTTGAACATGGTGCTTTATGCTTCATATTATTATCCAATGATGTGTTGCCATCCTATGATGTCTGAGTAGATTTTCGTTGTCCTATCGGTGGTTGATGAATTGCTATGATTGATTTAATTTGCTTGTGGTTATGTTGCTGTCCTTTGGTGCCCATCATATGAGCGCGTGCGTGGATCACACCATAGGGTTAGTTGTATGTTGATAGGACTATGTATTGGAGGGCAAGAGTGACAGAAGCTTCAACCTAGCATAGAAATTGATGCATACGGGATTGAAGGGGGACCAATATATCTTAATGCTATGGTTGGGTTTTACCTTAATGAATGTTAGTAGTTGTGGACGCTTGCTAATAGTTCCAATCATAAGTGCATAGAATTCCAAGTCAGGGATGACATGCTAGAAGTGGCCTCTCCCACATAATACTTGCTATCGGTCTAGTAAAGTAGTCAATTGCTTAGGGGAAATTTCACAACTCCTACCACCACTTTTCCACACTCGCTATATTTACTTTATTGCTTCTTTACTTACAACAACCCTTAGCTTTTATTTACGCGCTCTTTATTATCTTGCAAACCTATCCAACAACACCTACAAAGTACTTCTAGTTTCATACTTGTTCTAGGTAAAGCAAACATCAAGCGTGCGTAGAGTTGTATTGGTGGTTGATAGAACTTGAGGGAATATTTGTTATGCCTTTAGCTCCTCGTTGGGTTCGACACTCTAACATATCGAATTTTTTTGCGATCCCATATACTTGTGGGTTATCAAGACCTTTTTCTGGCGCCATTGCCGGGGAGCAATAGCGTGGGGTGAATATTCTCGTGTGTACTTGTTTGCTTTATCACTAAGTAATTTTTATTTGCTGTTCTTAGTTGCTTTCTATCTTTAGTTATGGGTAGGAAACGCAAAATACCAAAAAAAAATAGTTGTACCTACTAAACCAATGGTTGAAGAACCACTCAAAATCTATCACACTCCCGAAGCTTTTTACTTGGATCATCTTCGATCCCTATGTGCTCGTGCTGAAACCCCAACTAGCTTAGTTGAGGGAAAAATCTTTAGATGAGCATGCTTGTTATGTGCGACACCATATATCTGAAAAGGGGAAACTTTTACTGGGTCAAATTCATCGTTTGCAATGCTATGCTTGGAATTTATGTGAAATATATGATTTTACTTGTTGTTCTGAAAACCCTAAGAAACACCTTCCCTATCAATGTGAGTTCAGTGATAATGGAATCGTATCTTCGTATGCTAAAGGTGTTTATAGTTACTATGATGTTCAACAAATTGAAGAATTTGTTGCTTTTAAGGGTGCTTACGAAATTGCTTCTTTGATTGAAAAGTATGATGCTACTCTTTACAAATATGAAAATTTTGCCATACTTAAATATTGCTATGATAATTATGCTTCTAATGCCTATGTTGAACCATATATTGAGGACTACCCCGCTGTCCAAGAAGAGACTAATATTTTGCAGGAGTCTATGGAAGAAGAAATTGATGAAACTGTGAGCTCATTGGATGAACAAGATGAGGAGGAGAGCGAAGAACAAAAGGAGGAAGAGCAGATTAGCTACCCGTGCCCACCTTCTAATGAGAGTAACTCTTCAACTCATACATTGTTTAATTTCCTTCGTGCTTACCGAAGGATGATTGCTATGATGATTGTTATGATCCCGTTGATTCTCTTGAAATATCCCTTTTTGACGATGCTTGCTATGCTTGTGGCCAAGATGCCAATATGAATTATGCTTATGGAGATGAACTTACTATAGTTCCTTACGTTAAACATGAAATTGTTGCTATTGCACCCACGCATGATAGTCCTATTATCTTTTTGAATTCTCCCGACTACACTATATCGGAGAAGTTTGCACTTATTAAGGATTATATTGATGGGTTGCCTTTTACCGTTGCACATGATGATTTTGATGAATATAATATGCATGTGTTTGCTGCTCCTACTTGCAATTATTATGAGAGAGGAACTATATCTCCACCTCTCTATGTTTCCAATACGATAAAATTGCAAGAAACTGTTTATACTATGCATTGGCCTTTACTATGTATGCATGAATTGTTCTTTTATGACATGCCGATGCATAGGAAGAGAGTTAGACTTAGTTGTTGTATGATATATGTTACTTTATGCTCACTACTAAATTACAAATCATTGTTAATTAAAATTGGCTTTGATATACCTTGGGATCCGGGTGGATTCACTACTTGAGCACTATATGCATAGCTTAATGACTTTAAAGAAAGCGCTGTCAGGGAGACAACCCGGAAGTTTTAGAGAGTAATTTATTTCTGTTGTGTGCTTTTATAAGGTTTAGAAATAAAAATAATGTGCCAAGATTTTCCTTTAGGATGTTTACATTTGCTTGATGGTTTGTACGGTGTAGGACAGAAACTTTGGCTATAGCGCGCGATTTGACATTTTTAGTTGGAACATCAAACGGTTCTGATTCTTTTTGAACTGTCTTGCTATACAAATTTTTTATTTTTACTAATTTGGGTAGAATTTTTCAAGTATCAGAAGTATCGTGAATCTTCAGATTGTTACAGACTGTTCTGTTTTAGACAGATTCTGTTTTTGATGCATAGTTTGCTTGTTTTGATGAAACTATCAATTCCTATCAATGGATTAAGCCATGGAAAAGTTATATTACAGTAGACACGATGCAAAAAAAAATATGAATTGGTTTGCAAAAGTACTTAGAGTAGTGATTTGCTTTATTATACTAACGGATCTTACCGAGTTTTCTGTTGAAGTTTTGTGTGGATGAAGTGTTCGATGATCGAGAAGGTCTCGATGTGAGAAGAAGGAAGAGAGGCAAGAGCTCAAGCTTGGGGATTCCCGAGGCACCCCAAGTAAATATTCAAGGATACTTAAGCATCTAAGCTTGGGGATGCCCCGGAAGGCATCCCCTCTTTCTTCAACAAGTATCAGTATGTTTTCGGATTCGTTTCGTTCATGCGATATGTGCAATCTTGGAGCATATTTTGCTTTTAGTTTTCATTTTTCTTTTATGCACCATGCTGGTATGAGGTAGTCCTTGGTTGATTTATAGAATGCTCTATGCACTTCACTTATATCTTTTGATTATGGCTTTATAGAATGCTTCATGTGCTTCACTTATATCATTTGAAGTTTGGATTGCCTGTTTCTCTTTACATAGAAAACTGCCATTTGTAGAATGCTCTTTTGCTTCACTTATATTTGTTAGAGCATGGGCATATCTTTTGTAGAAAGAACTAAACTCTCTTGCTTCACTTATATCTATTTAGAGATATGACAGGAATTGGTCATTCACATGGTTAGTCATAAAATCCTACATAAAACTTGTAGATCACTGAATATGATATGTTTGATTCCTTGCAATAGTTTTGCGATATAAAGATGGTGATATTAGAGTCATGCTAGTGGGTAGTTGTGGATTAGTAGAAATACTTGTGTTGAGGTTTGTGATTCCCGTAGCATGCACGTATGGTGAACCGTTATGTAACGAAGTTGGAGCATGAGGTATTTATTGATTGTCTTCCTTATGAGTGGCGATCGGGGACGAGCGATGGTCTTTTCCTACCAATCTATCCCCCTAGGGGCATGCGTAGTAGTACTTTGCTTTGAGGGCTAATAAACTTTTGCAATAAGTATGTGAGTTCTTTATGACTAATGTTGAGTCCATGGATTATACGCACTCTCACCCTTCCATCATTGCTAGCCTCTCTAGTACCGCGCAACTTTCGCCGGTACCATAAACACACCATATACCTTCCTCAAAACAGCCACCATACCTACCTATTATGGCATTCCCATAGCCATTCCGAGATATATTGCCATGCAACTTCCATCATCGTCATATACATGACTTGAGCATTCATTGTCATATTGCTTTGCACGATCATAAGATAGCTAGCATGATGTTTTCATGGCTTTTCTGTTTTTTGATGTCATTGCTATGCTAGATCATTGCACATCCCGGTACACTGCCAGAGGCATTCATATAGAGTCATATCTTTGATCTAGATCAAGTTGTAATATTGAGTTGTAAGTAAATAAAAGTGTGATGATCATCATTACTAGAACATTGTCCCATGTAAGGTTATCAAAATAAAAGTGGCCAAAGAAGCCCCCCCCAAAAAAAGAGAGAGGCCAAAGAAGCCTACAAAAAAAGAGAAAAAGAGAGAAGGGGCAGTGTTACTATCCTTTTACCACACTTGTGCTTCAGAGTAGCACCATGTTCTTCATATAGAGAGTCTCTTGAGTTATCACTTTCATATACTAGTGGGAATTTTCATTATAAAACTTGGATTGTATATTCCAACGATGGGCTTCCTCAAATGCCCTAGGTCTTCATGAGCAAGCAAGTTGTATGCACACCCACTTAGTTTTAGTTTGAGCTTTCATATAATTATAGCTCTAGTGCATCCGTTGCATGGCAATCCCTACTCACTCACATTGATATCTATTGATGGGCATCTCCATAGCCTGTTGATACACCTAGTTGATGTGAGACTATCTTCTCCTTTTTGTCTTCTCCACAAACACCATTCTATTCCACCTATAGTGCTATATCCATGGCTCACGCTCATGTATTGCGTGGGGGTTGAAAATGTTGAAGCGCGTTAAAAAGTATGAACCAATTGCTCGGCTTGTCATCGGGTTTGTGCATGATGTGAGTATTTTGTGTGGTGAAGATGGAGCATAGCCAGACTATATGATTTTGTAGGGATAACTTTCTTTGGCCTTGTTATTTTGAAAAGACATGATTGCTTTATTAGTGGGCTTGAAGTATTATTGTTTTTATGTCAAACGATATACTATTGCTTCGAATCACTCGTATCTTAATATTCATGCCATGATTAGATATGTGATCAAGATTATGCTAGGTAGCATTCCACATCAAAAATTATCTTTTTTATCATTTACCTACTTGAGGACGAGCAGGAATTAAGCTTGGGGATGCTGATACATCTATGTCGTATCTATAATTTTTTATTATTCCATGCCAATATTCTACAACTTTCATATACTTTTGGCAACTTTTTATATTATTTTTGGGACTAACATATTGATCCAGTGCCCAGTACCAGTTCCTGTTTGTTGCATGTTTTATGTTTCTCAAAATATCCATATCAAACGGAATCCAAACGGGGTAAAAACAGACGGGGCTTAGTTTTGGAATATTTGAAAAATTCCGAAAGAAAAATCCATGCGAGACGGTGCCCAAGGTGGCCACGAGGAAGGGGGGCGCGCCTGCCCCCCTTGGCGCACCCCTGACCCTCGTGGGCCACCCGTAAGGTGGTTGATGCCCTTCTTCGGCTGCAAGAAAGCTAATTTTTGGGAAAAAAATCACGGCGAAGGTTTCGATCCAATCGGAGTTGCGGATCTCCATATATATACGAAACGGTGAAAGGGCAGCAGAACAAAACGCAGAAACAGAGAGAGACAGAGAGACGGATCCAATCTCGGAGGGGCTCTCGCCCCTCCCATGACATGGAGGCCAAGGACCAGAGGGGAAACCCTTCTCCCATCTAGGGAGGAGGTCAAGGAAGAAGAAGACGAAGGCCCCCCTCTCCCCTTCTCTTCCGGTGGCGCCGGAACGCTGCCGTGGCCATCATCATCATCACCGCGATCTACTCCAACACCTCCACCATCTTCACCAACATCTCCATCACCTTCCTCCCTCTATCTACAGCGGTCCACTCTCCCGCAACTCGCTGTACCCTCTACTTGAACATGGTGACTTATGCTTCATATTATTATCCAATGATGTGTTGCCAACCTATGATGTCTGAGTAGATTTACGTTGTCCTATCGGTGGTTGATGAATTGCTATGATTGATTTAATTTGATTGTGGTTATGTTGATGTACTTTGGTTCCCATCATATGAGCGCGCGCATGGATCACACCATAGGGTTAGTTGTATGTTGATAGGACTATGTATTAGAGGGCAAGAGTGACAGAAGCTTCAACCTAGCATAGAAATTGATGCATACGGGATTGAAGGGGGACCAATATATCTTAATGCTATGGTTGGGTTTTACCTTAATGAACGTTAGTAGTTGCGGACGCTTGCAAATAGTTCCAATCATAAGTGCATAGAATTCCAAGTCAGCGATGACATGCTAGCAGTGGCCTCTCCCACATAATACTTGCTATCGGTCTAGTAAAGTAGTCAATTGCTTAGGGGCAATTTCACAACTCCTACCACCACTTTTCCACACTCGCTATATTTACTTTATTGCTTCTTTACTTACAACAGCCCTTAGCTATTATTGACACGCTCTTTATTATCTTACAAACCTATCCAACAACACCTATAAAGTACTTCGAGTTTCATACTTGTTCTAGGTAAAGCAAACATCAAGCGTGCGTAGAGTTGTATCGGTGGTCGATAGAACTTGAGGGAATATTTGTTCTGCCTTTAGCTCCTCGTTGGGTTCGACACTCTTACTTATCGAAAACTGTTGCGATCCCCTATACTTGTGGGTTATCAAGAGGGAACTTCCCTCCCGGAGGGGGAAATCATCGTCATCATCATCACCAATAACTCTCCCATCTTGGGGAGGGCAATCTCCATGAACATCTTCAACAACACCATCTCCTCTCAAACCCTAGTTCATCTCTTGTGTTCAATCTTGTTGCCGGAGCTATAGATTGATGCTTGTGGGTGACTAGTACTATTGATTACATCTTGTAGTTGATTACTATATGGTTTATTTGGTGGAACATTATATGTTTAGATCCAATATGCTATTTAATACCCCTCTGATCTTGAGCATGATTATCATTTGTGAGTAGTTACTTTTGTTCTTGAGGTCACGGGAGAAATCATGTTGCAAGTAATCATGTGAACTTGATATGTGTTCGATATTTTGATAGTATGTATGTTGTGATTCCCTTAGTGGTGTCATGTGAACGTCGACTACATGACACTGCACCATATTTGGGCCTAAGGGAATGCATTGTGGAGTAGCAATTAGATGATGGGTTGCGAGAGTGACAGAAGCTTAAACCCCAGTTTATGCGCTATTTCGTAAGGGACCGATTGGTTCCAAAAGTTTAATACTATGTTTAGAATTTATTCTTAATACTTTTCTCGTAGTTGCGGATGCTTGCTGGAGGGTTAATCATAAGTAGGAGGTTTGTTCAAGTAAGAACAGCACCTAAGCACCGGTCCGCCCACATATCAAATTATCAAAGTACCGAACACCAATTAAGCCAACATGATGAAAGTGACTAGATCAAATTCCTGTGTACCCTCAAGAACGCTTTGCTTATCATAAGATAATGTTTTGGCATGTCCTTTGCCTTGAAAGGATTGGGCTAACTTGCTGCACTTTTGTTACTACTACCGTTACTTGCTCGTTACAAATGACCTTGCTATCAAACTACTATGGTACTTACAATTTCAGCACTTGCAGACATTACCTTACTGAAAACCACTTGTCATTTCCTTCTGCTCCTTGTTGGGTTCGACACTCTTACTTATCTAAAAGAGCTAAAATTGATCCCCTATACTTGTGGGTCATCAAGGCTATTTTCTGGCGCCATTGCCGGGGAGTGAAGCGCCTTTGGTAAGTGGAATTTGGTAAGGAAACATTAATATAGTGTGCTGAAATTTGTTGTCACTTGTTACTATGGAAAACAATCCTTTGAGGGGTTTGTTCAGGGTATCTTCACCTCGTCCAGAACCAAAATTTGTTACCCCTCAACCTACTGCACCTACTAAAAATATTGAATATAAAATTCCTTCGGGTATGATAGAACAACTGCTAGCTAATCCTTATGAAGGAGATGGAACCGAACATCCTGATATGCACTTGATATATGTAGACCAAATTTGTGGATTGTTTAAGCTTGCAGGTTTACCCAGGGATGAAGTCATGAAAAAGGTTTTCCCTTTATCTTTGAAGGGAAAAGTATTGGCATGGTATAGGCTATGCCATGATATTGGATCTTGGAATTGGAATCGTTTGAAATTGGAGTTCCACCAAAAAAATTATCCTATGCATCTAGTTCATTGTGATCGGAATTATATATATATATATATATATATATATATATATATATATATATATATATATATAGGTCTCGTGAAGGAGAAAGTATCGCTCTAGCTTAGGGGAGGCTTAAGGCAATGTTATATTCATGCCCCAATCATGAGCTCTCAAGAGAAATTATTATCCAGATTTTTTATGCTCGGCTTTCTCATAATGATCAAACCATGCTTGATACTTCTTGTGCTGGTTCTTTTATGAAGAAGACTATTGAATTTCGGTGGGATTTTTTTGGAAATAATTAAACGCAACTCTGAAGACTGGGAACTCGACAAAGGTAAAGAGTCAGGTATTAAACTTAAGTATGATTGTGTTAAATCTTTTATGGACACCGATGCTTTTCAAAAGTTTAGCACTAAATATGGACTTGACTCTGAGATAGTAGCCTCCTTTTGTGAATCAATTGCTACTCATGTTGATCTCCCTAAAGAGAAGTGGTTTAAATATCACCCACCTATTAAAGAAGAAATTAAAGAACTGGTACCGGTTAAAGAAGAAACTATACTTTATAATGTTGATCCAGTTGTTCCTTCTGCTTATATAGAGAAACCACCTTTCCCTGTTAGGATAAAGGAACATGCTAAAGTTTCAACTATGGTTAACAAAAGCTATATTAGAACACCTAAACCTCATGAACAAATTAAAGTAGAACCTAGTATTGCTATGGTTAAAGATCTCTTGGAAGAAGATATGGATGGGCATGTTATTTAGTTTTGTGAAGAAGCTGCTAGAATTGCCAAACCTGATAAAAAAGATAAACATAGACATGTTGTTGGCATGCCCGTTATCTCAGTTAAAATAGCAGATCACTGTTATCATGGTTTATGAGAAATAGGTGCTAGCGTGAGTGCTATTCCTTACACCTTATATCAAGAAATTATGAATGACATAGCACCCGCAGATATAGAAGACATAGATGTTACTATTAAACTTGCTAATAGAGACACAATATCACTGATTGGGATTGCTAAAGATGTTGAAGTCTTGTGTGGGAAAATTAAATACCCTATTGATTTTCTTGTTCTTGGCTCCCCACAAGATGACTTTTGTCCCATTATCTTTGGTAGACCTTTCTTGAACCCCGTTAATGCTAGAATAGATTGTGAGAAGCAAACTGTCGGTGTTAGCTTTGGTGATGAGTCTCATGAATTTAATTTTTTCAAGTTTAGTAGAAAGCTTCATGAAAAAGAATTGCCTAGTAAGGATGAATTAATTGTCCCTGCTTCTATTGTTGTGCCACCTACTGATCCTTTAGAAAAATATTTGCTAGACCAAGAAAATGATTTACATATGCATGAAAGAAATGAAATAGATAACATTTTCTTTGAACACCATCCTCTGCTTAAACACAATATGCCTATTGAAACTCTAGGAGGTCCTCCCCCACCTAAAGGTGATCTTCTATTTGAATTAAAACAATTGCCAGACACTTTGAAATATGCTTATCTTGATGAAAAGAAGATATATCATGTTATTATCAGTGCTAACCTTTCAGAACATGAAGAAGAAAGATTATTGAAAGTTCTAAGGAAGCACCGAGCTGCTATTGGGTATACTCTTGATGATTTAAAGGGCATTAGTCCCACTCTATGTCAGCACAAAATTAATTTGGAACCTAATGCTAAACCCGTTGTTGATCATCAACGTCAGTTAAACCCAAAAATGAAAGAAGTGGTAAGAACGGAAATATTAAAACTTCTGGAGGCAGGTATAATCCATCCTATAACTGATAGTAGATGGGTAAGTCTTGTTCATTGTGTCCCTAAGAAAGGAGGTATTACTGTTGTGACAGCCTGGTTTTTTCCCTCTCTTATCTGCTTGAATTTTCTTTTGAAAATTTTCTGAAACTTGGATTTTGAATCTTTTCATATGGACTTAAACACTTGGGCATCCTTGGCTTTCACCCAAGTGCTTCACTTCCCTCCCAAATCATCATTTCACTTCTGATCCACCCCAAAATAATCTTTGGAATATTTTCTTAAATGAAAAATATTCATTTTCTCTCAAAAAAACCTAAGCCATATCTGTTTGCTTCAAAGCAACCCCAATTTTTATGGCTCAAAAAAATCTGAAATAATTCACAAATATTCTGTGAACCCTAGGGCACCTTCCTGAGCAAAAATATCTCATCACTTTTTGGAATATTTTTGCTACAGAAAATCTTTTCTGTTCTGGACAGAAATGGTGGTTTCTACAGCAACTACCATTTTACTTGCTCCATTTGACCTGAACTTTCTGGTGCATCTTTACCTTAGTAACTTATAACTAGCCTCCAAAGCACAGCCTCAATCTCCCAGCCGTTTGACCACAGTAACTATTCAAAGTTACTGGTCAAAAACTTACTTGGTTTGTAAAATCCTCTCTACTGCACCTGGATCCAAACCAAACCGTGGTAAACTTCAAAACCACCATGAACAACATGCCAGACATGATTTTTGGACGAAGGCTGGCTTGAGGAGAGAGTTCGCGCGGTGACCATGCGTGTCCACGATGCCAGGCATGCGTGTCGACGCGCTCTGGGTGTCGCCGAACGCTCTGTTCGCGCGTGCTCGCTTCCCTCGCCTGCCCGTGCGTGCCAAACCGCGCCACCATCATCGTCTTAACGTCCTTAACTCCTCCCTGGCGCTCGCCGACGCCGGAGCTCGCCGCAACGAGCACGAGCAAGGTCCGGCCAGCCCAATAGTGCGGAGCGCACTGTGCTCGTCGCCATCCTCTTGATCCTGTGCTCGTCTCCGTCCGCCCACAGTGGCCGCGTGACCTCCGTCGCCTTCTCCCCCTCTCACTGACGTCGCTCGTCGCCGGGCGCCGTGGACAGGTGTCCACCGGCGGAGCCCAAAGCACCCTCGCCGCTCGCCTATAAATAGAGCCCCCCCAGCCTCCTCGAGCACCATCCAGCACTCACACACACCCTATGATCGAGTAGGAAACCGAAGCCCGGCCGGGCAGGCCTCGGGCCGCCGTCCTCGAGCTCACGCTCGCCTGTGATCCCCTCTGGTCGCCGCAATAGCTCCAGCCCCTCCCAGGCTTGGGCGACCCCTCCAGGGCCTCCGCCTCTCTTCGGTGAAGCCGTCTCGCCCGCTTGGCGCCCCTCGAGTGGCCTCTGATTGCCGTCTTCCTCAACTCCGACGACCTCCTCGTTCTGCCTCCGCTTGCGAGGTTGATTCTGACGCCGTCCGGCCACCCCTAGCCACGCTACGGGTACGGGCAGGTGCACCATCGTCCCCTCTCTCCATCCCTCCCTCTCGTTTGGGCCAAGGAGCCCTCGTCGCCGGCAAGATCTCCAGCGAAGCCGCGACCTTCTTTGTTTCTTTCTCCCTCTTCCCCCACCTGACTAGCGGGGCCCGCTAGTCAGCCACTCTGTACGCGCGCGAAGCGGTACGAGTGGTGGCACCCCTGGGCTTTACGCCTTCGACGTCACCCCCCAGTCTGTTTCTTTTTATTCAAATTCATTTGAATTTATAGAACACTTCAAACAGTTATAACTCTTCAACCATAAGTCCAAATGAATTCATTCTTTTTGCATTGTGTTCTTTGATAAGAAATCTAGCAGCTCACCAAAGATGAGATTTTTCTGAGCTGTTTAGAATTTCTGGTGATTTTCAGAAGAGTTCTTGATATTTGCTTTTTGTGTTTAAATTTATTTTCAGAGGGTGAGGCTTGTCTTGAGGATCACCAGAAGGCTTGTGAACCTCATCTGCACTAAGGCAAGCCACAGCAACATTTTCATGGTGCCATTTCAATATTTGTGATATTCTTACTTGAATGAAATGATTAATCCATGCATTTAAATAATTATTGAGTTATTTGTATTCTGTTAAATATTGGTTAAGTTGTTATGCTTGATTTATAGAATGGTTGAAACTAGTTTAGTGGATAAAGCAAGTTAAGATTTATTTGAGGTGGGAAGATTTGGAAACGGGAAATTTTAAAAGTTTCGAACATTATTCAATATAGAAGCAAATTTTAGAATTCTGACCACTATTTGAATATTTTAGAAAATATTGAAATTCTAAATATTATTGTAAATTTTTACTTCACAAAAAATAATTAAACAATACGGAAAAAAGGAAAAAATATAAAAGAGAAATAGAAAGGAACAGAAAAAGAAAAATAGAAATAGAACAACGAAAAAGGGGAAATGGGCCGGCCCAGTCTAAGGCGCCCTGTGCGAAACTTTAACTATTCCTCACCCCATGCGACGAATAAGGCCTTCCCAACGGTGTGGGCAATAATAAATTGGCTGGGCTCGTTGGGCCGGAGCGCGCGCGGCCCAATGACGGTATTCTGGATAAATCTTTTTTTCTTTTCTAGCGGAAAGACGCACAAAAGTTTAGTACCACCTCAGATAGAAAGAAAAACTTTTCGACGGTGAATGGATGAAAAAAATAGGAGAAACGCACCTTGCTTTATTAGTAGGTATAGATTTAAAGCTATGTTTTTGCCTTCATAGATTGATAAAAATTTGTTAGAAAATATTCTGTTAAATACTTGTTTAATCATATTACTTGTCTTACAGAATGTTTGAACCCAACTTAGTGATAAAGAAATTAAGAGTTGTTGATAGTGAAATCTTTTTGTCAAGCATATGAGAAATTTATCAGAGTCACTTTCTTGCGTAAGAAATTAATAAAACTTGTTGCAAAATATTTTGGTTAAATTGTGAGTCGTTTTGAGCAAGTAGAGTAATATGAGTTGTTAACGCTTATGGTTGGTGTGTATATGGATGACATCGGTCATTTTTATCATTATATGATGCATGTGTTGTTTTGCATTTCATGGCATGTTATGACACCGGTCATTTTTAGTTTAAAGTTGAACTTGAATATAACTCAACTTGAATATACCGTTGACTGGGTCATGGTGCCGCTGAATTGAGTTTCTTTCCAGTGCAACCACATTTGCCTTTGTGGGAAGGCCTTGATTCGGTCCATTGACATGGCCTCTGGTCGGTGCCTCCAACTAGGGAAGGTTATGTCGTGCTTGCCCTGGCCCGGTAAGTAGGCATAATATTGTGTGCTCCTTGATGAGATTATGGTACCAAGTCCCCGAGCAGGAGTGTTTTGACCACGACGGTGGTTGGGTGTCTTTAGTAGACACGGGGCCACCCAGGACCAGCCCGTTGGGGATTTGGGTCGGAGTGGCCGGGAGAGTGTTGTGGCAATGGAAGGGTTTTGTCGGAATACCGTTGTTCCACCCGAATGGGAGTGTGAGGCCATGGGTCCCGTGGTGTGGGTACAGTGTGCTACCTCTGCAGAGTGTGTAATCTATCGATAGCCGAGTCCACGGTCACGGACACCTCATAGTAGGTCCCACCATGAGTCAACGTCTAATAAAAATTGCACACTAAGCTATGAACTTTGCATTGTTGATGGATGGCAGAAAGGCCATCGAGGCATTTGGGACCAAATGATGGTCGTGGTTGTGATCGCCGTAAGGATCACGCATTGTTCTTAAGAAAGACCACTTTGGTGGTGTGTTTGTGTTCCATAGATGATCACAGTTGGTAAGCTATCCCGAGGGACGTTCGAGCGTGATCATAGCATGTTGACATATAGTGTTTCATTATTAATAATTGGTTAAATATCATGATATTGTTTGTCATTATGATTATGCATGTTGTGAGCTTGCAAGTACATTCAATGTACTGACCTGGTGTGTCATGCCACATTTCAGGAAAGTATCGTTGGAAAGGAGCGATGTTCGAGTCTAGATCGTGTCCACATCGGTGTCCCTATGATATGGAGCTTCCGCCACGACATTATTCCGCTACCACGTAGTTGTTCGGATCGAGGCCCCTTTATGTTCACTAAATAATGTACATATTGTTCGGCCGCACCGACTGTGCCGCTTGGCCTCGACAACTGTTGTAATGTAAACTCTGTTTTGCTAGCATCAATAAAGCGGTTGTTTTCTGTACCAAGATGTTGTGTGTTGCCAGAAGACATGGTCTCTGGGCTGGCAATGCATGGTAAACCGGTTGCTCTGAGCCGGGGTGCCACAACGCTTGGTATCAGAGCCGCACTGACTGTAGGCCACGCTAGACTGCGACGCATTAACGAGACGCTAGATACGAGTTTAAGTTGAGTGCCTGTTGTAATTTGTGCTGATTGTTGAGTTGCATGCATTCGTTTTATACATTTTTATGCTAACCTGCTAATGGTTGTGGGTGTAGATGGCTCCGGTGCCGTATCCGTGCCAGTTGCAGCTGATGCCATACACGTCGCCGCACCTCCTTCGCAACATGTGGCGTCGATTGTATCCTCTCGGAGACGACCCAGTCTATCGTGTGTACCGGGAGCATCTAGCAGATTCAGTGTATGAGTATCACGCAGTGGTCACTCTATGCACTAGTTCCGATGGCAGCTCTTACACTCGCACTTCTCGGAGTAGTTATGCCTCCACCGCTTCTCAGGCTATCCAGTTTGCTGCATTCGAGGTCCTTGTCGAGCTTCGCTACAACGAGGTCCGAATGCAGAACCACCCAGGTTTCTACTACTACCCATCTCTGCACGACAATGGTCGTGTCCGTTTCCCTCTCATTGATCCAGAGTCTGATAGTGTTGCTAGCCACCTTGCTCGTTATGTCACTGCTAGCTATCTCATGATCCACGAGCTGACTCGTACCCGTACTACTTTAGCCACTATTTTGGTCACTTCTAGATCCGCCACTACTCCGTCTTCACTGGGATTTACCCCTTATGTCCCAGTCAGTTCTAGCTCCCCTATTTCGCCGGTTACTCCCCCGAGTAGCACGGGCGTCTCGGCCGTGAACCCTCTCAGTAGTCTTGCCGAGTGGGTCTCACTTCTCACTACCCCTATAGCCCCGATGCTTCATCCTACCCCTGCCCCTGAGGGAGAGCCCTCGAGGCAGCGCCGTCGTGTTACCTTTAACCCAGAGGTTTCCGTTAACCACGTCAGTTCGGGATCCGAGACCGCTTCAGAGGATGCCGCAGCACCCGCAGAGCAGTAGTATCTTTGAGTATTCGCAATTGTCTGGATGATTTATGGATGTAGTCGTACGAGTCATGATGTTTTGTTGCATGTATGAGAGTAGTGAACCAGTCATGTTGTTTACTTTTCATGTATGAGTCTATGTATAATTATGTTGAGACTTTATTCGCCGTATTTTTCGCTCTTCTGCTTTCTTGCGGAATTTGTCGCTGGCTTTTCCCCAATTATTCTTGGGTGTTTCTCATCTCGATTATGTTGTCTTCGGAAAAATTCACATTAGGATGACGCAGGGAGGCAGCAGTAGCAACGTTCGTGAGGGAACTCCTGTTCATCGTTCTGCATGATAGGCAGGACATTCTCCCGAGCCGTACGTTCAGCCACCACCTCCACCGCCTGATCCTCCCTCCATCGAGCAAATTCTGCGTATGTTTGAAGAAAAAAGGAACAATGATCTAATTGAAATATTGAGAAGTGTTCAAGCTATGGTTGGATAGAATGGAAATCATAATGGTCATCATTCAAAGTTGTCAGATTTTCAGAGGACCAATCCACCCAGCTTCAGTCATACTGTTAACCCATTGGATGCAGACGATTGGTTGCGCACAATGGAGAAAAAGCTTGAGATTGCTCGTACAAAAGGAAATGATAAAGTTCCCTTTGCCACCCATTATTTTGAGGGCGCAGCTGCCATATGGTGGGAAAATACAAAGGTCATGTGGCCGGCTGATGAGGAAATCACTTGGGAAAAGTTTAAGGAACGATTCCGAAAATATCATATCCCTACTGGAGTTATGAAGACTAAGCAGCGTGAATTCCTCACACTCATCCAAGGAAATCAGTCTGTGGCAGAATATTTGCAAAAAAATCAATCATCTGGCCCGTTACTCTCTTCATGACGTGGCCACCGAAGAAAGAAGAATTGACAGATTTCTTGGAGGTCTAAATCCACAACTCTGGTGTACTCTCAGTATGCTTGATTTCACAGACTTCCAAACTCTGGTGAACAAGGCTTTCATTGCTGAATGGGAGCACAAGCTTATAACAGATAATAGGCATGTTAACAACGACAACAAGCGAAAGTTTGAGACAAAGAAGGATGGGCAACCAGTGCAAAAAGCTCGTACCTGGCAACAAACTCAGGTGGAATACAAGCCAAATTGGCAGCAGAATGTTAACAAGATCACCACTCAAGTCAACAATATTGTGGCCAATCCGATACATGAGGAGCGTCAGCGCAATAATTCTTGTTTCATTTGCGGGCAGCCCGGACATTATGCCAAGCAGTGCCCCAAGAACAACAAGATGAATGCCCTAAGCAGGCCACAAGCCAACTTTATGGAGTCATGGCCAAACCAGCAAAACTTCACCGGGCACGTGCATCATATCTCAGCCGATGAAGCCCAAGAGAAGCCGGAAGTCGTCATTGGTATGTTTTCTGTTAATGACATACCCGCCGTAACTTTATTTGACTATGGGGCTTCCCATTCTTTTATTTCTCGGAGTTTTGCTGCCCAACACAATTTTCCTTGCGCAATTTTGGGCAAAAATATGCTGGTACAAACCCCGGGATCTATAATCAAGAGCAATCTTGTATGCCATGATCTGGAGATCAATATCAACGGGTCTACTTTCCAACATCTCTGATAATCATTGAGTCTGAAAAGTTGGATATTATATTGGGTATGAATTGGTTGACCCGATATCAAGTTTGAATAAACTACGCAACCCGAGAAGTCACTTTGACCGGTCTGAATGGGCAACTTACCAAGTTCTACGCTCGCAAGAATATACCTAAGCCAGAACTAGTTTGCACCACTGTGGTTGAACTGGAATTAATCCCTGTGGTCAGTGATACCCTGATATGTTTCCGGAAGAACTGCCAGGCATGCCACCATATCGGGAACTGGAGTTTGCCATAGATCTTGTGCCCGGAACCGCACCGTTATACAAGAAGTATTACCGGATGCCCTCATCAGAATTAGTGGAGCTAAAGAAACAGCTTGACGAATTACTCCAGAAAGGTTATATTCGTCCCAGCTCTTCACCATGGGGATCACCTGCAATTTTCATGGGCAAAAAGGATGCTAGTCTCCGTATGTGCATAGATTACCGCCAGCTGAATGAGGTCACCATCAAAAATAAATACCCGCCGCCAAGGATTGATGATCTGTTTGACCAGCTCAGTGGGGCTAAGGTATTCTCAAAAATCGATTTACGGACCGACTATCATCAGCTTACGATTAAAAAGGAGGATATTCCTAAGACCGCATTCACTACTCGGCACGGTCTTTACGAATATACCATGATGTCCTTTGGCCTCACCAATGCCCCTGCTTTCTTCATGCATATGATGAACAAAGTATTTATGGACTTCCTCGACAAATGTGTGGTAGTCTTCATCGATGACATCCTCATTTACTCCAAGGGTGAAGAGGAGCACAAGGATCACCTCCGAGCGGTACTACAATGGCTTCTCGACCATCAGCTATAAGCCAAGTTCAGTAAGTGCGAATTTTGGCTCAAGAAAGTTGGGTTTCTCGGACATGTACTATCCGCCGAAGGTATAGCCGTGGATCCGAGCAAAGTAAAGGATGTGCTCGATTGGGTACCGCCCACGACGGTGACACAGATCCGGAGTTTCCTCGGATTAGCTGGATACTATCATCGTTTTATTGAAGGGTTTTCCAAAATTGCTAAACCCATGACGAAGCTACTCAAAAAGGATATGAAGTTTAAGTGGACAGAGGATTGTGAGAAGAGTTTTAATGAGCTGAAGATACGTCTGACAACCGCACATGTATTGGCTCTTCCAGACATTTATCGCAGTTTTAATGTGTACTGCGATGCCTCCAGACAAGGTATTGGTTGCGTGTTGATGCAAGACAGCAAGGTAGTAGCATATGCATCGCGACAACTACGACCCCATGAGCAAAATTATCCTACTCATGATTTAGAATTGGCTGCAGTGGTTCATGCATTAAAAATTTGGAGACACTACCTCATTGGAAAAAGGTGCCAAATTTTTACCGACCACAAAAGCCTCAAGTACATCTTCACTCAGCCAGATTTAAATCTCCGTCAGCGAAGATGGTTAGAGTTGGTCAAGGATTATGACCTTGGAATAAATTACCATCCAAGCAAGGCCAACGTCGTTGCCGACGCGCTTAGTCGAAAGCCCGTCAGCTTAAATGTCATGTTAAAATCATTGCCTACCGAACTTCAAGAGGAGATCGCTCAGCTCAACTTGGTCATCGTGGATGCTGGCCTCGCTAATATTTTGGAAGTTACCCCCACACTTGAGATGGAGATCCGCAAGGCCCAGCCAGCTGACACCAAGCTACAAAGATGTGACAAGGGCCAGATGGCAAAGCAGGCCCCTGATTTCTCCAAGGACAAATTCGGTACCCTCCGATTCTGTGGAAGAATTTGTGTACCCAATCAACCGGACGTGAAGGAGAAAATCCTTTCAGAAGCACACGGATCTGCATATTCCATTCACCCGGGAGGTACGAAAATGTATGAGGACCTTAGAGAAATATTCTGGTGGGATGGGATGAAGAAAGACATTGCCTATTTTATGGCATGTTGCGACATATGCAACAAGGTGAAGGTAGAGCATCAGAAGCAAGCTCGACTCCTCCAACCGCTGTCAGTTCCACAATGGAAATGGGATGACGTTTGTATGGATTTCATTACAGGATTGCCTAGGACTCAGCGAGGCAAGGATGCAATCTGGGTTATAATAGACACCCTAACTAAGGTTGCTCACTTCATTCCGATCAGCACCAGATACAGGGCCGATGAACTTGCACAGCTGTATGTGTCCAAAATAGTCAGTCTGCACGGAGTACCCCGAACTATCACTTCGACCGAGGTTCTTTGTTTACCTCCGCTTTTTGGTCCTGTCGTGGAATTGTCACGGCAGATGTCCTTTTGCAAGGACTTAGTCGTGGAGCCATCGCAACTAGGAAGCTTAATGGGGTTAACCGGGACAAGGACACGCGAGGTTTATACTAGTTCAGCCCCTTACGGTGAAGGAAGGCCTATGTCTAGTTGGGTTGGAATTGCTTGAAGTTTCGATGACCAGGGAGCGAGATACACTATGCCTGGCTCTCGATCAGTTGTTTTTCGCCCTAAGCCGCTGGCGGGTCGTCCCCTTATATGCACGGGTTGACGCCCTACGGCTTACAGAGTCCCGGCCGGCTCATAAACAGTGTCCGGCTCGGGACTAGTTACTTCTACCTTATAGTACAAGTTATACCATCATGGCGGTTTATCTTTACGGGCCTCAGAGTCGCATGTGGGCCTTTAAGCCTTTTAGTGAACCGCCATCTTCATGCCTTGGTCTTGGGCTTCTGATGAACCTCTATTTGCGTAACCCGGCCTCTCCTGGATGGCTTACACAAATAGTCATGTCCCCAACATTAGGCCCCAGATTGATTTGAACCGGTTCATGTCAATCTTTGAAAACCTTATGTACTGGCCTTTAGTCTTCTGTCTTGCGTGAAAATTGTAACCCGCCGTGACGTCACCCTCTGGCTCTGGGTTAAATCATTGTGATGTCATCTTCAATAAAACTTATATTTTAATTCATCATATCTTCAACGGATCTTTGCCTTTACTGACCCTCCCGAAAATCGAGGCGTCAGGGCCACTGGATAATGATATCTTGGTCTCCTTGTTTCTCGCGCCGTCTCAGTCGGTCCTCCTTATAAATAGGCACGACCTAGGTCTTTTTCATTTCCTCCGGTCATCTTCTTCCTTGCACTCCTTCTCCTGCCGCTCGAGCTCCGCCGCCGCCACCGTCGGAAACCTCGTCTTCACCGACTCAGGCCACTGCATCACCCTGTTTTTTGACCAGAGAACAACGGCAACCCACCGCAGTTCTTCCACATCGGTGAGTTCTCTTTCCCCCCTTTCTCAGATCTGCATTAGTACTGTCTTGAGTTCGTCGACGTTCATCGTCACCCGACGCAACCTCCATTAGTTCTTACCTCTAATACCTTGTTCAGATCGTAAAAACCACATAGAACTACTGCGGAGGATGTTGTGTGCTTATTCTGTATGAAAACAGATCTCATTTCCTTGTTTTGGAAGCCCTCCTTGAGTATATGAACTTCCCTGTACTGTTTTAGGTCTAGAAATTTTTCCTTTCCAGAGCATCGTTTGATCCAAAATAATAATTGCAATTTGTGAAACCTGTTTGCTCCACACTTAGCCCAAAACTGTGTCTGTTGACTCTGTTTCAGCCATAGTAGTCCGTATAACCTGTTTAAGATAATACCGGCTGTCAGCACCGCTTGCTTCTGGCGACTTAAGAAAACCTTAATCATCTTTAATGCCTGCAGCTGTTAAACATTATCACATAGTTACCTGTATGTCATTAGGCCCCTTCTTAAGCCGCCATCTTAAATAACCCAATAATGCTTATTCTCCGGGTTATAATAAACCAGAAAATTTCCTTCATCTTGTTGTAGGCTTCAATTTACCCAATGGCACCCAAAGCTGTTAAACCTCCGGTTACCTGCAACTGGGTCCCATCCATTGTTACAGAGAGCAAACTGTCCGAGTTTGTAAAGTCTGGCCATCTGCCCAAGAAGGATGTCATGTCTTATCGTGCTCCTGACCCGTCTGAGGAGAAACCTCAACCCAAGGAAGGGGAGGTGATCATTTTTACCGATCACATGAGCCGGGGATTTGCTCCTCCTAGTTCAAAATTCTTTAGAGACGTTTTGCACTTCTTTGACTTAAAACCTCAAGACATCGGGCCCAATTCCGTGTCAAATATCTGCAACTTCCAAGTTTTCTGTGAGGTCTACCTTGGAGAAGAACCCAGCCTACTTTTGTTCAGGGAATTGTTCTATTTGAATCGGCAGAATGAGTGGGCCAATGGGCCCAGTCTGGAGCTTGGTGGCATATCGATTCAAAGGTGGAGAGACTGCCTGTTCCCTTATGCTGAATTGCCGAGTCATCCAAAGGACTGGAACCAGACATGGTTCTACTGCCAAGATACTTCTCCGGCTGGTGAAAACCCACTGCCCGGCTTCCGCGCATTGCGCCTTGAATCTACTCACCCGATGTCGGATAAGTTGACTGCTATTGAACGTCTGCTACTCACCCCCAAGATCAAGAATATTAAAGCTCTTTTAGGGAACGACTTAGATGGCATTGACCTAGTCCGAGTTTGGGTTGCTTGGAGAATAATTCCGTTAAGCCGCCGCCCCGGCTTAATGTGTAATTATTCAGGCGAGAAAGATGATCCTCAGCGTCATAGTCCTGACGACTTATCAGGTGACATAGTGGAAGCTACAACTCAGTCTTTGTTGAAAGAGGGCATAGTGAATAGTAACGCTTTTGGCTTACTACCTTTTTGCAAGAAGAACCCGGCCCCTGCAATAAGTTTCCAGCCGTCGGGTTAGTTTTTATCATGTTATACTATATTCTTACGCATAACCCTTTATAACCTTTTACAGGCAAATGATAACTTCTGGAAAATCCAATATGATCATGAGGCGGCCAAGCAAGCCAGGGCGGCCAAGAGAGCCGAAAGGAAAACCGCCAAGCCCACCACTTCAAGGAAAAGGAAGCCAAGCGCTTCTGAGATGTTTCAGCTTGATGATACTAATGATAATGAAGAAGAGGTAACTTTTAAATTTCCCTTTCTCCTTTATCACTACCTTACTGATATTAACCTTCTTTCAGGAAGACACGGGCAACAGCCAACCCGTCAAAGAAGAGGTAACTATAATCTCCTCCGACTCCGAGCTTCGGCCGCGTCAGAAAATTCGAAGAGTAACCCGAAAAGTAAGATTTTCACACCCTTTGGCTTACCAAGATCCTGACTTTCTTTTGAAGCAACAACAATTTGAAAACCGGAGGCAGACCCGGACCAGCAAGGATGCAGAGCTATCCTCCGGCTTGCCTGACACAACCCGGAAGCGTCGGACTGAGGTTATCTCCAACTTATACCCTTTTCACCTTTGGCGGGTCTAATCCGTCAACCTCTCAATTCATCTGACTCTAATTACCAGGATACCTCTCCTTCATCCGGCGAGTCCATGCAATCAAACATGCCGGCTTTTAAGACTGCCCCTGCGTAATATCAATTTATTCACCTTATGTTTTTCTTTCTTCATGTTTATTTACTCATTTCTCTGCTTTGCCCACAGCGTGCAGGTTAAGCCCAGGAAGAAAACCAAGAAGGATAAACCGGCCCAAACCCCTGTGGTGACTGAACCGGAACAGGGTATAGCTGCTCCCGACTCTTCCACACATCAATCGCCGCCTGAGCCGGCTCAAGACATTGCAGCACCAACTTCTGACCCGCCTGCTGAAGATATTCTTGATGGTTCTGTTAACCCGGAGGCACCTAGCCTAGTCGAAACGGCTGACCCAGAAGTGGAATTTCTCAAGGCCCAATTCGTTGAGCCGGCCAGGCCCATCGTCCTTGCCAAATGCTCGGCTAAAGAGGAGCTGCTAGAACACCGTAAGGCCAAGATGGATATCACCGACTATACCCATTTGAGTATTGGAGAGATCGTCTCGGGCTATATCAACCAGGTGCAAAGCAGCCGTGACCTGGAAATTGACATGGTGAAGCAAATACAGCAAAAATCTGAGGTATGACTTATGCTTCCTTACTTTCAATCATACTTATTGTACCAGCCCCCAAGTCTATTGCTTATGAATAAATATGCTGTAGACTTAGAAAAATTGTTAGAGCTGCTTGCCCGGCTTAAAGAAAAAATATTTAAATCGGATGTAACACAATACCTTTAACTTGCGATACACATTAGCCCCCAAGTGCCAAGTATCTTTGCTTGCAAAGTATTTGGGACTTAATATCCAGGATCGGCCTAATAATTTAGAAAGCTTCGGTATACATTAGCCCCCAAGTGTCAAGTATCTTTGCTTGCAAAGTGCTTGGGACTTAATGTTATTTACCGTAATCTTGACTACTATCCGGTGCAATGCAGGCCACCATAAGTCAATTTGAATCGGAGATTGCTGTCCTGAAGAACCGCCTGGCAGCCCAGGAGACTGAAATTCAAAAGGCCAACTCCAAATTTGAATTCAGCGTCTCTGAACAAGAGAAGCTAAAGAAAAATTTTGAGTCGGAGAAGAAAATTTGGACTGACGAAAAGGTCGGACTGGTGACCCAGGCCGAGACAGCAGAGGCGTCGCTGGCAAATGCAACAGCCGAACTGACCGGCTTACAACACCAGATATCTCGGATGGTCTCAGCAATCTTTGGTAAGTTATCTTAAGCAAGCATTAAATATTGTAAATATTCCTTCAATTGTTACCTGAAGTTTACCTTATACTTACCAATACAGGCCCCAGGAGCACAAACCTCAAGCAGAATATGCTAATCAAATTGAAGGCGGTGTATACTCTAGTAGAGCAACTGTACATCGGGTCACAACATGCCTTGGCCGTTGTAGCCTTATCAAATGATGTGCCCCACCTCTTGCAAGATGTGTTACAATAGCTTGCTGTACTTCCTCAGCGGATTCAAGAGTTGAGACGGGCCCAAGCAAGAGCCGGAGCAATAGCCGCTTTGAGTCGGGCCAAAGCCTGGTTACCAGAGCTAGACCTAGCCGACATCGCTCTTAGGTATCCAAGTTTAAAGGAGGATGGCACTCCATTTGATGAAAAGGATTTCGCCACCTGCGTGAGGGATATACGCCCTGTGGCCACTCAAATTGGAAAAGACACTGACCTCACCAAGTTTCAGTCGGGTTATGACAAAGAGAATCGGAGAATCCCCACGCCGCATTATGACGATGTCAGCTTGATCCCTCCAATCTGTAAGCACACCTTTCCCCTAAAGTCGACCCAACCGGTTTAATAGATGATGAAGCTGAGTTTGAGGCCTTGAGTGGCATTGACTGGGCCTCATCATCCTTCCAGGACAAAGCAGCAGGCGGAGAGGCAGAGAAGGATAACCCGGAGGCTTCAAGCCAACCCCAAGAGTAGATTGCCAGGCGCCACTTGCTTATGTCGTTTTAGAAAAACAAAGCCGCATCATTCAGACTCGGGGAGTCTTGTAACAAAGTAGAAAATACTTTGAGTTTTGTTATGCCTTTGCACATGCTTATGGCCCTTAATACTTGCATAAGCCGCCGTCACTATGCACTTTGTAGTTTATATGAATCTGTTACGTCCTTTGCAGAAATGTCTTGCATTGCCCTGTGATGCTTACGACTGCTTTTCCGGCTTATATAAGCCAACCCCTAAGGGTAAGTTTAACTCCTGAAAATTGGCACATAAAAGTTCACCTGGTACTTAACAACCTGATGTAACCAATATTAATCCTGGAGGATTGCAATGTACTCCATTGTATTTTCAAGAGGGTCGCAAGATATCCAATGTTGATACTTGTAAAATATGATGAACAAAATTTCAAGGGTTTCTGATTCGAATACGATCAGTGAACCGTTCCAAAGGGGTTGAGCTAAGATTCAGATACGATCTGTTAGCCCCAAGTGGCTGTGGCGATGCTGATCAAGTGGGTATCGACAGCTATGTTCTCTTTGGTTCGAATACGACCTATGTTTGAACAGGAAGCCCCCAAGTGACCATAAGAGTTGTTTAATGACGCTGATTCGAATACGATCCACGTCAGACCAAAAGGGGTTAAGCTATGACTCAAATATGATCAAGAAGCCCCCAAGTGGGTTTGGCAGTATGCCGATCAAGTGGGTATTGACAGCTATGTTCTCTTTGGTTCGAATACGACCTATGTTTGAACAGGAAGCCCCCAAGTGATCACGACTAGATTCAGATATGATCATGAGCCGGACCAAAGGAAAGCCGGATTCAGATATGATCCGCTTCTCCTTGGTTATCTCCACCACCTGACAAAGAAAACACATAAACCTTTTTTTGGGAGTGGAAAAAAGGATAGAGGTCCTGCTTTATTGCTTTAAGTAATATACATAGTATAAATATATACACATTAGAGTCGATTGCTCCTCCGATTTACGTGAGTCTTTGTGCTCCCGAACGTCGATAAGGTAGTATGATCCGTTGTTCAGATTCTTGCTGACCACAAAGGGTCCTTCCCAAGGAGGGGATAGCTTGTGCATGTCAAATTGATCCTGGATGAGTCGGAGCACTAAGTCACCTTCCTGAAAGGTTTTGGACTTAACCCGGCGGCTGTGGTAGCGGCGCATGTCTTGCTGGTAAATCGCCGAGCGGGCTATTGCCAAGTCTCGTTCTTCATCCAACAGGTCAAGTGCGTCTTGCCGAGCTTTTTCGTTGTCTTCCTCAACATAAGCCGCCACACGGGGTGAGTCATGACGGATGTCACTTGGCAGGACCGCCTCTGCTCCATACACCATAAAGAAAGGCGTGTAACCCGTAGATCTGTTAGGTGTAGTATTGATGCTCCAAAGTACAGAAGGTAACTCCTCCACCCAACAACCTGGCGTCCGCTGCAAGGGGACCAAGAGCCGGGGCTTGATACCCCTCAAGATTTCTTGATTAGCTCGTTCTGCTTGACCATTGGATTGAGGGTGAGCCACAGCTGAAACGTCAAGCCGGATATGCTCTCGTTGACAGAACTCTTCCATAGCTCCTTTGGAGAGGTTAGTGCCATTATCAGTTATGATGTTGTGTGGAAAACCAAAGCGAAAAATCACCTTTTTCATAAACTGGACCGCCGTGGCTGCATCACACTTACTGACTGGCTCGCCTCCACCCACTTTGTGAACTTGTCAACCGCCACCAAGAGGTGCGTCTTTTTATCCTTAGACCTTTTGAAAGGCCCGACCATATCAAGCCCCTAGACTGCAAACGGCCAAGTAATTGAAATCATCCTCAATTCTTGAGCCGGCACATGGGCTCGTCGTGAGAATTTTTGACATCCGTCACATTTACTGACCAGGTCTTCTGCATCAGCATGAGCCGTCAGCCAATAAAACCCATGACGGAAAGCTTTGGCCACAAGAGATTTTGAGCCGGCGTGATGACCACAATCACCTTCATGAATCTCACGAAGGATCTCCTGACCCTCTGTAGGTGACACGCAATGTTGAAACGCTCCAGTGACGCTGCAGTGATGTAACTCGCCATTGACAACTGTCATGGACTTGGACCGCCGGGCGATTTGTCTTGCCAAGGTCTCATCTTCAGGCAACTCTCCCTGGGTCATGTATGCCAAATAAGGCACTGTCGAATCCGGGATAACGTGGAGAGCTGCCACCAGCTGTGCCTCCGGGTCTAGTATTGCCAGATCTTCCTCTGTAGGTAACTTAACAGAAGGATTATGCAAAACATCAAGAAAGGTGTTATGCGGCACCGGCTTACGCTGAGATCCCAGCCGGCTTAAGGCATCAGCCGCCTCATTCTTCCTTCGATCAATGTGTTCCACCACATAACCCTTGAAATGTCCAGCCACAACATCGACTTCACGGCGGTAAGCCGCCATAAGGGGATCCTTAGAGTCCCACTTGCCTGACACCTGTTGAGCCACAAGGTCTGAGTCTCCCAAGCATCTTACCCGGCTCAAGTTCATCATTTTGGCCACCCGGAGAGCATGGAGTAGGGCCTCGTACTCAGCTGCATTGTTAGTACAAGGAAACATAAGCCGAAGCACATAACAAAATTTGTCACCTCGAGGGGAAGTTAACATGACTCCAGCCCCCGAGCCTTCCAACTGTCTAGACCCATCAAAGTGAATAGTTCAATAAGTGTTATCGGGCTTCTCCTCAGGTGCATGTAGCTCTGTCCAGTCATTGATGAAATCCACCAAAGCTTGAGACTTAATGGCAGTGCATGGTACATACTTCAGACCATGAGGCCCGAGCTCGATGGCCCACTTGGCGACTCGTCCTGTAGCCTCTCTGTTCTGAATAATGTCTCCCAAGGGGGTAGAACTTACCACAGTGATAGGGTGACCTTGGAAGTATTACTTCAGCTTTCGGCTTGCCATGAACACCCTGTAAACAAGTTTCTGCCAATGAGGATATCTTTGTTTTGACTCGATGAGTACCTCACTGACATAATAAACCGGCCGTTGAACCGGATGTTCCTTACCAGCCTCCTTGCGCTCTACCACAATTGGCACACTGACGGCTCATGAATTAGCAGCCACATATAACAGCAAAGGCTCTTTGTCAATGGGAGCTGCAAGAACTGGCGGCTCGGATAACTGCCTCTTCAAATCATCAAAAGCAGCATTAGCAGCATTACTCCAGACAAAGGTGTCTGCCTTCTTCATCAATTGGTACAGCAGTAGGGCCTTCTCACCTAACCGGCTTATGAACCGTCTTAAAGCGGCAACACGACCCGCCAGTCGCTGAACATCATTGATACATGCCGGTTTAGCCAAAGAAGTGATTGCCTTAATCTTTTCCGGATTAGCCTTGATGCCCCTGTTTGAGACCAAGAATCCCAAAAGCTTGCCTACAGGCACACCAAATACACACTTCTCCGGGTTAAGCATCATTTTGTAAACCCGGAGATTGTCAAGGTTTCTCTGAGATCAGATATCAAGGTTTCCGCCTCTCTGGATTTCACCACTATGTCATCCACATAAGCATGAACATTGCGCCCAATCTGATTGTGGAGACAATTCTGTAGACACCGTTGATAAGTCGCCTGGGCACTCTTGAGCCCAAAAGGCATAGACACATAGCAGAAGGCTCCAAACGGAGTGATGAAAGCCGTCTTCTCCTGGTCCTTAACTGCCATCTTGATCTAATGATAACCAGAGTAAGCATCCAAAAGCTCAAATGCGCACAACCCGCCGTAGCATCAATGATTTGATCAATACGGGGGAGAGCAAAAGGATCAGCCGGACAAGCCTTATTTAAGTCCGTGTAATCCACACACATCCGCCAGGTGCCGTTTTTCTTGAGCACGAGCACCGGGTTAGCCAATCACTCCGGGTGAAAAACTTCGACAATGAACCCAGCCGCCAAGAGCCGGGCGACCTCTTCTCCTATAGCTTTTAGTCGTTCCTCATTGAATCGCCGCAGAAACTGCCTGACCGGCTTATACTTCGGATCAATATTAAGAGTGTGCTCAGCGAGTCCTCTCGGTACACCCGGCATGTCAGAAGGATTCCATGCAAAGATGTCCCGGTTCTCACGGATGAACTCGATGAGCGCGCTTTCCTATTTAGGATCCAAGTTGGCACTGATGCTGAATTACTTAGACGAATCGCCCGGAGTAAAATCAACAAGCTTAGTCTCTGCAGCCGATTTAAACTTCATGGCCGGGTCATGCTCCGTAGTCGGCTTCTTGAGGGAGGTCATATCCGTCGGGTCAACGTTATCTTGATAAAATTTGAGCTCCTCTGCTGCACAGACAGACTCGGCATAAGCCGCATCGCCTTCTTCGCACTCCAGGGACACCTTTCGGCTTCCATGCACAGTGATGGTACCCTTGTAACCCAGCATCTTGAGCTGTAAATAAACATAACACGGCCGCGCCATGAACTTGGCATAAGCCGGCCGCCCGAACAAAGCGTGATATGGACTCTTGATTTTGACCACTTCAAAAGTTAACTTTTCCGCTGTAGAATCATGCTCGTCTCCAAAGGCCACCTCTAGTTCAATCTTACCCACAGGATACGCCGACTTACCAGGCACCACTCCATGGAAGACGGTGTTGGAAGTCTTTAAATTCTTGTCAGTTAAGCCCATGTGCCGAAAGGTCTCGTAATAGAGGATGTTTATGCTGCTACCTCCATCCATGAGCACCTTAGTAAATTTATAACCACCAACCTACGGTGCCACCACCAGGGCCAGTTGACCTGGATTATCAACCCGGGGAGGGTGATCCTCCCTGCTCCAGACAATAGGCTGTTCCGACCACCTCAAGTAACGAGGGATTGCCGGCTCGACAGAATTCACAGCCCTCTTATGAACTTTCTGATCACGTTTACACAAACTTGTGGTGAACACGTGATACTTCCCACTGTTTAGCTATTTTGGATGGCTCTGATAACCCGACTGCTGCTGCTGCTGACCTCCTTGACCAGACTGCTGTTGATTATAACCACCCTGGCTTCCCTGGAAACCGGATCCTGAACCTCCGCCCGGACCATGAAAGCCGCCAGCTCCTGAGCCGCCGACTGGGCGTTGACTGCCATCAAACGTATTAGAATTCTCGAAAGCCTTCATGATTGCGCAATCCTTCCATAAATGAGTCGCTGGTCGTTCCCGGGTGCCGTGTTTCGGGCAGGGCTCATTGAGTAGTTGCTCAAGAGACGGACCTGACCCACCAAACCGATGGGGTGGCTTTCCTTTGCGCTTCCGATTGTTACCCTGTGCATTGGCCACAAATTCTGGGTTAGCGTCCGCCTTACGCTTATTGCCTCCTTAACTCGCCGGGTTATGCTGCTGACCCTTTCCATTACCGTTCTTCTTTCCCTTCCCTGTCTTTTCCTCATCAGACGTGGGATCCTTGGTACTATCAGAATCGGCATACTTGACTAAAGCCGCCATCAGCGTCCCCATATCGTTGCAATCACGCTTAAGGCGCCCCAGTTTCTGTCTCAGAGGCTCAAAGCGGCAATTCTTCTCTAGCATGAGAACTGCTGAGCCGGCATCCATCTTATCAGACGAATGTATTATATCTTTGACCCGGCGCACCCAATGAGTCGTAGATTCACCTTCCTCCTGCTTACAATTTGTCAGGTCCACAATCGACATAGACTGCTTGCAAGTGTCCTTGAAGTTCTAGATGAAACGGGACTTTAGCTCCGCCCATGAACTAATGGAATTGGGTGGCAAACACTTTAACCAAGAACGAGCCGTTCCGTCCAACATCATGGTGAAGTATTTAGCCATTGCTTCATCACTAACCTCCAGCAGCTCCATGGCCATCTCGTGACTTTCAATCCACGCCCCAGGAAGTAAATTGGCCGTATAATTCGGCACCTTTCGAGGTCCCTTGAAATCCTTGGGCAGACGTACATTTGTAGAGCCGGTACCAGACAAGGAACTCCTCCGGTTCTAGTAGCAACACCCGCCTCAACGGAAGTTGTCGGGTAAGCCGGTGAGTCCTGTTGGGCTGCTAGCTGAGCCGCTAGCTGAGCCGCCCGCTCGTCCTCCTAACGTATTCGATCCTGAACTGGGTTATACCCGCCAGGCTGGTTCCGGCGCTGAGCGCTACTTGACAAGGCCTCTGACTCCATGTGTCTACTGTAACTCGAGCTCCGGTTTTGACGAGGCGGAGCTAACCAGGGTGGAGGAGTTGAGTGAGTCCTGTCCCGGCTGTAGGAGTAGGTCTCTTGCTGAGCCAGGGCTGTTTGGACAAGTTCCCTGATCCTCCGGGTTTCCACTGCTGTCGGATCATCACTATCTACTAGGAGAGCCGCCAAACATGCTGATGTTGTGATTAAGTTCTCCATGGGTTGGAGAAGTGACCCTGTGGTATTGGTACGTAATGGGGCGGTGCCATACTGCCGTGAAGAGGCGCCGTCGCCTGAGGCTGGACTGGGCCTCCCGCTCCGGATGTTATAAACTGATTTGCACCTGGCGGGTTACTTGGGCCGGTCCTGGGTGTAGCAAAGAGATTCCGAGGATCATAAATCTGAGGTAAACGGGACTGAGCTTTCTGATGTCTCCTCCTCATTACCTCATTAGATGCGTTCAAGCTCAACGTGAGCTGAAAGGCCTCTGCCTGAAGTTGCTGCGCCCGTACGTCCAAAGCTGCCCGCTCTGTGGCTAATCTAGTATCTTCAGCTGCTAAGGTTTCCTTGGCCCGGGCGACCTCATCGCGAACCTGTGCCACCTCTGCCTCATGCTCAGATTGGTTCGCAGGGACGACTGTAGCAGTTAACAAGGCCGTAAGTTTATCCATGAGATCCATCAGCACCTGAGTCGGTGAGCGCACACGGCCTCCTGCCCCAGCTGCTCCTAACCCAGACGTTATCGCCGCTGAGGCCGTAGAATTTTGGCCGGGTTGAGTACTAGCCATGAAGACTCCTGCCCGGTTTGGCGACTCTGAGGGGTCCGGAATAGTGCTGCCATCGGAACAGCCCCCAAGCACACCATCTTGAACTTGATACAGCGAATCTGTTGAGCCGGCGGACGAATCACCGTCAGAGAGGACGGCCGGCTCACCATCACCTTCAGATCCTTCAGAAAGTTCACCTCCGTGGATGCAACCCACAAAGGCACGCTTCACGGCGGGTTGAGCTCGGGCGGGTTTCGCACGCTGAGCCGTCTCGACGAGGTCGGTGCAGCTGTCCGTCTCAGGGCCCGGCTCACCAATCTGGCTGATGAAGACGTGAATTCCGCCAAAGGGGACCCGGTACCCGTACTCAATTGAGCCGGCGTCAGGGCCCCAGCCTTCGTCGTCGATGTAGATCTTGCCGCGACGACTCTTGGTCATCCGGCCAACTGCGTACCCCTTGAGCCCTTCGAAGCTTCCCTTCAAGAACTCAAATCCACCGTGCGCTGGCCCCATGGTGGGCGCCAACTGTCGTGGAATTTTCACGGTAGATGTCCTTTTGCAAGGACTTAGTCGTGGAGCCATCGCAACTAGGAAGCTTAAAGGGGTTAACCGGGACAAGGACACGCGAGGTTTATACTAGTTCAGCCCCTTACAGTGAAGGAAGGCCTACGTCTAGTTGGGTTGGAATTGCTTGAAGTTTCGATGACCAGGGAGCGAGATACGCTATGCCTGGCTCTCGATCAGTTGTTTTTCGCCCTAAGCCGCTGGCGGGTCGTCCCCTTATATACACGGGTTGACGCCCTGCGGCTTACAGACTCCCGGCCGACTCATAAACAGTGTCCGGCTTGGCAACTAGTTACTTCTACCTTACAGTACAAGTTATACCATCATGGTGGTTTATCTTTACGGGCCTCAGAGTCGCCTGTGGGCCTTTAAGCCTTTTAGTGAACCGCCATCTTCATGCCTTGGTCTTGGGCTTCTGATGAACCTCTATTTGCGTAACCCGGCCTCTCCTGGATGGCTTACACAAATAGTCATATCCCCAACAGGTCCCGTCTCCATCAAGCCCCGGGGACACCACTGAAATATAGGACTGCCTATCACCCTCAGACAGATGGATAGACAGAGCGGGTAAATCAAATACTCGAAGATATGTTGCGAGCCTGTGTGCTAGCCAAAGGAGCTAAATGGGAAGATTGCTTGCCATATGCCGAGTTCTCTTATAACAACAGTTTCCAAACCAGTCTAAAGATGTCACCATATGAAGCTCTGTATGGCCGTAAGTGCTGCACTCCTCTAAATTGGTCTCAGACTGGAGATAGCCATATCTTCGGAACGAATCTCATGATGGAAGCTGAGAAACAAGTTAGGGAAATCAGAGACAGACTGCAATTGGCCAAATCTCGATAGAAGAGTTATTATGATGCAAAGCATCGACAGGTCAGTTTTGAACCCGGAGAATGCGTATACCTCCGAGTCACCCCTATGAAAGGAGTCAAGAGATTTCAGACTCGTGGAAAGCTGGCACCTAGATTTATTAGCCCATTCCCGATTATGTCTCGAGTGGGTACTGTTGCATATGAACTGGAACTACCCCCTAAATTGGCAGACGTGCACGACGTGTTTCATGTTTCGCAATTGAGACGATGCATATCCCCGCCTGAGAAAAGGACTGCTATGGCTGAGATAGATTTGGCAAAAGATTTAACTTACGAAGAGAGACCGTTCAAAATTTTGGATCAGATGGAAAGGGTCACTCGCAGTAAAGTCAGAAAATTTTACAAGGTTCAGTGGGACCATCACACAGAATCAGAAGCGACTTGGGAGCAGGAAGAATTCCTAAAGGATCAATATCCAGAGTGGTTTTCCCAAGCAACCGAATCTCGAGGACGAGATTCATTCTAAGTGGGGGAGGTTTGTGAAAGCCTGGTTTTGGCCCTCTCTTATCTGCTTGAATTTTCTTTTGAAATTTTCTGAAACTTGGATTTTGAATCTTTTCATATGGACTTAAACACTTGGGCATCCTTGGCTTTCACCCAAGTGCTTCACTTCCCTTCTAAATCATCATTTCACTTCTGATCCACCCCAAAATAATCTTTGGAATATTTTTCTTAAATGAAAAATATTCATTTTCTCTCAAAAAACCCTAAGCCATATCTGTTTGCTTCAAAGCAACCCCAATTTTTATGGCTCAGAAAAATCTGAAATAATTCAAAAATATTCTGTGAACCCTAGGGCAGCTTCCTGAGCAAAAATATCTCATTACTTTTTGGAATATTTTTGCTACAGAAAATCTTTTCTGTTCTGGACAGAAATGGTGGTTTCTACAGCAACTACCATTTTACTTGCTCCATTTGACCTGAACTTTCTTGTGCATCTTTACCTTAGTAACTTATAACTAGCCTCCAAAGCACAGCCTCAATCTCCCAGCCGTTTGACCACAGTAACTGTTCAAAGTTACTGGTCAGAAACTTACCTGGTCTGTAAAATCCTCTCTACTTCACCTGGATCCAAACCAAACCGTGGTAAACTTCAAAACCACCACGGACAACATGCCAGACATGATTTTTGGACGAAGGCTGGCCTCAGGAGAGAGTTTGCGCGGTGACCACGCGTGTCCATGATGCCAGGCATGCGTGTCGACGCGCTCTGGGTGCCGCCGAACACTCTGTTCGAGCGTGCTCGCTTCCCTCGCCTGCCCGAGCATGCCAAACTGTGCCACCACCATCGTCTCAACATCCTTAACTCCTCCCTGGCGCTCGCCGACGCCGGAGCTCACCGCAGCAAACACGGGCAAGGTCTGGCCAGCCAAACAGTGTGGAGCACATTGTGCTCGTCGCCATCCTCTTGATCCTGTGCTCGTCTCCGTCCACCCACAGTGGTCGTGTGACCTCCGTCGCCTTCTCCCCCTCTCACTGACGCCGCTCGTCACCGGGCGCCGTGGACAGGTGTCCACCGGCGGAGCCCAAAGCACCCTCGCCGCTCGCCTATAAATAGAGCCTCCCAGCTTCCTCGAGCACCATCCAGCACTCACACACATCCCATGATCGAGTAGGAAACCGAAGCCCGGCCGGGCAGGCCTCGGGCCGCCGTCCCCGAGATCGAGCTCGCCGGCGATCCCCTCTGGTCACCGCACTAGCTCCAGCCCCTCCCAGTCCTGGGCGACCCCTCCAGGGCCTCCGCCTCTCTCTGGCGAGGCCGTCTCGCCCGCTTGGCGCCCGTGGAGTGGCCTTTGCTCGCTGTCTTCCTCAACTCCGACGAACTCCTCGTTCTGCCTCCGCTTGCGAGGTTGATTCCGACATCGTCCGACCACTCTTGGCCACGCTACGGGTACGGGCAGGTGCGCCATCGTCCCCTCTCTCCATCCCTCCCTCTCATTTGGGCCAAGGAGCCCTCGTCACCGGCGAGAGCTCCAGCAAAGCCGCGGCCTTCTCTGTTTCTTTCTCCCTCTTCCCCACCTGACTAGCGAGGCCCGCTAGTCAGCCACTCTGTACGCGCGCGAAGCGGTACGAGTGGTGGCGCCCCTGGGCTTTACGCCTTTGATGTCACCCCCCCCAGTCTGTTTCTTTTGATTCAAATTCATTTGAATTTACAGAACACTTCAAACAGTTATAACTCTTCAACCATAAGTCCAAATGAATTGATTCTTTTTGCATTGTGTTCTTTAATAAGAAATCTAGCAGCTCACCAAAGATGAGATTTTTCTGATCTGTTTAGAATTTCTGGTGATTTTCAGAAGAGTTCTTGATATTTTCTTTTTGTGTTGAATTTATTTTCAGAGGGTGAGGCTTGTCTTGAGGATCACCAGAAGGCTTGTGAACCTCATCTGCACTAACGCAAGCCACATCAACATTTTCATGGTGCCATCTCAATATTTGTGATTTTCTTACTTGAATGAAATGATTAATCCATGCATTTAAATAACTATTGAGTTATTCGTATTCTGTTAAATATTGGTTAAGTTGCTATGCTTGATTTACAGAATGGTTGAAACTAGTTTAGTGGATAAAGCAAGTTAAGATTTATTTGAGGTGATGTTAGAAATAATTTTGTTATGCATGTTAGTAATTATTTAAAGCTATGTTTTTGCCTTCATAGATTGATAAAAATTTTGTTAGAAAATATTCTGTTAAATACTTGTTTAATCATATTACTTGTCTTAAAGAATGTTTGAACCCAACTTAGTGATAAAGAAATTAAGAGTTGCTGATAGTGAAATCCTTTTGTCAAGCATATGAGAAATTTATCGGAGTCACTTTCTTACGTAAGAAATTAATAAAACTTGTTGCAAAATATTTTGGTTAAGTTGTGAGTCATTTTGAGCAAGTAGAGTAATATGAGTTGTTGACGCTTATGCTTTGTGTGTATATGGATGACATCGGTCATTTTTATCATTATATGATGCATGTGTTGTTTTGCATTTCATGGCATGCTATGACACCGTTCATTTTTAGTTTAAAGTTGAAACTGAATATAACTCAACTTGAATATACCGTTGACTGGGTCATGGTGCCGCTGAATTGAGTTTCTTTCCAGTGCAACCACATTTGCCTTTGTGGGAAGGCCTTGATTCGGTCCATTGACATGGCCTCTGGTCGGTGCCTCCAACTAGGGAAGGTTATGTCGTGCTTGCCCTGGCCCGGTAAGGAGGCATAATATTGTGTGCTCGTTGATGAGATTATGGTACCGAGTCCCCGAGCGGGAGTGTTTTGACCACGACGGTGGTTGGGTGTCTTTGGTAGACACGGGGCCACCCAGGACCAGCCCATTGGGGATTTGGGTCGGAGTGGCCGGGAGAGTGCTGTGGCAATGGAAGGGTTTTGTCGGAATACCGTTGGTCCACCCGAATGGGAGTGCGAGGCCATGGGTTCCGTGGTGTGGGTACAGTGTGCTACCTCTGCAGAGTGTGTAATCTATCGATAGCCGAGTCCACGGTCACGGACACCTCATAGTAGGTCCCACCATGAGTCAACGTCTAATAAAAATTGCACACTAAGCTATGAACTTTGCATTGTTGATGGATGGCAGAAAGGCCATCGAGGCATTTGGGACCAAATGATGGTCGTGGTTGTGATCGCCGTAAGGATCACGCGTTGTTCTTAAGAAAGACCACTTTGGTGGTGTGTTTGTGATCCAGAGATGATCACAGTTGGTAAGCTATCCCGAGGGACGTTCGAGCGTGATCACAGCATGTTGAAATATAGTGTTTCATTATTAATAATTGGTTAAATATCATGATATTGTTTGTCATTATGATTATGCATGTTGTGAGCTTGCAAGTGTTGGGGAACGTAGCATAAATTCAAAATTTTCCTACGTGTCACCAAGATCTATCTATGTAGTCATCTAGCAACGAGGGAGGAGTGGATCTACATACCCTTGTAGATCGCGCGCGGAAGCGTTCAAGAGAACGGGGTTGATGGAGTCGTACTCGTCGTGATCCAAATCACTGATGATCCTAGCGCCGAACGGACGGCACCTCCGCGTTCAACACACGTACGGAGCAGCAACGTCTCCTCCTTCTTGATCCAGCAAGGGGGGAGGAGAGGTTGATGGAGATCCAACAACACGACGGCGTGGTGGTAGTAGCGGGATTCCAACAGGACTTCGCCAAGCGCTGCGGGAGGAGGAGATGTGTCATGGGAGGGAGAGGGAGGCGCCAGGGCTTAGGTATGGTTGCCCTCCCTTCCCCCCCACTATATATAGGGCCAAGGGAGAGGGGGAGGGCGCAGCCTTGCCCCTTCCTCCAAGGAAGGGTGCGGCCAAGGGGGGGAGGAGTCCATCCTCCCCAAGGCACCTCGGAGGTGCCTTCCCCCTTTAGGACTCTCCCTTTCCCTCTTCTCTTGGCGCATGGGCCTCTTGGGGCTGGTTCCCTTGGCCCATATAGGCCAAGGCGCACCCCCTACAGCCCATGTGACCCCCCGGGGCAGGTGGCCCCACCCGGTGGACCCCCGGGACCCTTCCGGTGGTCCCGGTACAATACCGGTGACCCCGAAACTTGTCCCAATGGCCGAAATAGCACTTCCTATATATAATTCTTTACCTCTGGACCATTCCGGAACTCCTCGTGACGTCCGGGATCTCATCCGGGACTCCGAACAACTTTCGGGTTACTGCATACTAATATCTCTATAACCCTAGCGTCACCGAACCTTAAGTGTGTAGACCCTACGGGTTCGGGAGACACGTAGACATGACCGAGACGACTCTCCAGCCAATAACCAACAGCGGGATCTGGATACCCATGTTGGCTCCCACATGCTCCTCGATGATCTCATCGGATGAACCACGATGTCGAGGACTTAATCAATCCCGTATACAATTCCCTTTGTCTAGCGGTACGATACTTGCCCGAGATTCGATCGTCGGTATCCGATACCTTGTTCAATCTCGTTACCGGCAAGTCTCTTTACTCGTTCCGTAACACATCATCCCGTGATAAACCCCTCGATCACATTGTGCACATTATGATGATGTCCTACCGAGTGGGCCCAGAGATACCTCTCCGTTTACACGGAGTGACAAATCCCAGTCTCGATTCGTGCCAACCCAACAAACACTTTCGGAGATACCTGTAGTGTACCTTTATAGCCACCCAGTTAGGTTGTGACGTTTGGCACACCCAAAGCACTCCTACGGTATCCGGGAGTTGCACAATCTCATGGTCTAAGGAAATGATACTTGACACTAGAAAAGCTTTAGCATACGAACTACACGATCTTGTGCTATGCTTAGGATTGGGTCTTGTCCATCACATCATTCTCCTAATGATGTGATCCCGTTATCAACGACATCCAATGTCCATGGTCAGGAAACCGTAACCATCTATTGATCAACGAGCTAGTCAACTAGAGGCTTACTAGGGACATGGTGTTGTCTATGTATCCACACATGTATTTGAGTTTCCTATCAATACAATTCTAGCATGGATAATAAACGATTATCATGAACAAGGAAATATAATAATAACTAATTTATTATTGCCTCTAGGGCATATTTCCAACAGTCTCCCACTTGCACTAGAGTCAATAATCTAGTTCACATCGTCATGTGATTAACACTCAAGGTCACATCCCCATGTGACTAACACCCAAAGAGTTCTGGGTTTGATCATGTTATGCTTGTGAGAGAGGTTATAGTCAACGGGTCTGAACCTTTCAGATCCGTGTGTGCTTTACAAATCTCTATGTCATCTCCTAGATGCAGCTATCACGTTCTATTTGGAGCTCTTCCAAATAACTGTTCTACTATACGAATCCAGTTTACTACCCGAATAATCTGGATTAGTGTCAAAGTTTGCATCGGCGTAACCCTTTACGACGAACTCTTTTACCACCTCCATAATCGAGAAAATTCCTTAGTCCACTAGTTACTAAGGATAACTTTGACCGTTGTCCTGTGATCCATTCTTGGATCACTCTTCTACCCCTTGACTGACTCATGGCAAGGCACACTTCAGGTGCGGTACACAGCATAGCATACTGTAGAGTCTATGTCTTAAGCATAGGGGACGACCTTCGTCCTTTCTCTCTATTCTGCCGTGGTCGAGCTTTAAGTCTTAACTTCATACCTTACAACTCAGGCAAGAACTCCTTCTTTGACTAATCCATCTTGAACACCTTCAAGATCATGTCAAGGAATGTGCTCATTTGAAAGTACCATTAAGCGTTTTGATCTATCCTTATAGATCTTGATGCTCAATGCTCAAGTAGCTTAATCCAGGCTTTCCATTGAAAAACACTTTCCAAATAACCCTATATGCTTTCCAGAAATTCTACGTCATTTCTGATCAACAATATTGATTTTAGAAAACTAAACAAAGCAACTAGAAAAGGTCATTACCCTCTGCCTTTTATTGGTCAAATGCTCAAAAGATTATCTAAGCACGCACATTTTTGCTTCCTTGATGGATATTCTGGTTTTTCACGAATACCTGTTTCTCAACCTAATCAAGAAAAGACCACTTTTACTTGTCCATTTGGAACTTATGCTTATAGATGTAAGCCTTTTGGTTTATGTAATGCACCTGCTACCTTTCAAAGATGTATGACTGCTATATTCTCTGATTTTTGTGAAAAGATTGTTGAGGTTTTCATGGATGATTTATTTGTTTATGGGAAGTCTTTTGATGATTGTTTAAGCAATCTTGATCGAGTTTTGCAGAGATGTGAACAAACAAATCTTGTCTTGAACTGCGAGAAGTGCCACTTTATGGTTAATGAAGGCATTGTCTTGGGTCATAAAATTTTTAAAAGAGGTATTGAAGTGGACAAAGCTAAGGTTGATGCAATTGAGAAAATTCCATGTCTTAAAGATATAAAAGGTATTCATAGTTTCTTAGGTCATGCTGGTTTCTATAGGAGATTTATCAAAGACTTTTCTAAAATTTCTAGGCCTCTTACTAGTCTCTTGCAAAAGGATATTCCTTTTGTTTTTGATGATGATTGTTTAGAAGCCTTTGAAACACTCAAGAAAGCTTTAATTTCTGCACCTATATTGCTCAACCACCTGATTGGAACTTGCCTTTTGAAATTATGTGTGATGCTAGTGATTATGTTGTTGGTGTTGTTCTAGGACAAAGAGTTGATAAGAAACTTAATGTAATTCATTATGCTAGTAAAACTCTAGATGATGCTCAAAGAAATTATGCTACTACTGAAAAAGAATTCTTAGCAGTTGTGTTTGCTTGTGATAAATTTAGATCTTATATTATTGATTCCAAAGTATCTGTTCACATAGACCATGATGCTATTAAATATCTTATGGAAAATAAAGATGCTAAACCTAGACTTATTCGATGGGTTTGTTGGGGAACACAGTAATTTCAAAAAAATCCTACACATACGCAAGATCCATCTAGGTGATGCATAGCAATGAGAGGGGAGAGTGTTGTCCATGTACCCTCGTAGACCGTAAGCGGAAGCATTATGACAATGCAGTTGATGTAGTCGTACGTCTTCACGATCCGACCGATCCTAGCACTGAAAGTACGACATCTCCGCGATCTGCACATGTTCAGCTCGGTGACATCCCAGGAACTCTAGATCCAGCTCAGTGTTGAGGGAGAGCTTCTTCAGCACGATGGCGTGATGGCGGTGATGATGAAGTTACCGACGCAGGGCTTCGCCTAAGCACTACAATGATATGACCAAGGTGGAAATCTGTGGAGGGGGGCACCGCACACGGCTAAACAATCCACTTGTGTGTTCTAGGGTGACCCCTCCCCACGTATATAAAGGAGGGAGGGGAGGCCGACCGGCCCTCTCTAGGCGCGCCAATGGGGAGGAGTCCTCCTCCTAGTAGGAGTAGGACTCCCCCCTTTCCTAGTCCCACTAGGAAAATAAGGAAGAGGGAGAAGGAGAAAGGAAAGGGGGGTCGGGGCCCCCACCCAATTCGGATTGGGCTTGGGGGCCCGCCCTCCACCTGGCCGCCTCCTTCTCTCTCCCACTAAGGCCCAATAAGGCCCATACACTCCCTGGGTGGTTTTGGTAACCCCCCCCCCCCGGTACTCCGGTAAATGCCCGAACTCACCCGGAACCATTCCGATGTCCAAACATAGCCTTCCAATATATCAATCTTTATGTCTCAACCATTTCGAGACTCCTCGTCATGTCCGTGATCATATATGTGACTCTGAACTACCTTCGGAACATCCAAACACATAAACTCATAATATCGATCGTCACTGAACGTTAAGCGTGCGGACCTTACGTGTTCAAGAACTATGTAGACATGACCGAGACTTATCTCCGGTCAAGAACCAATAGCAGAACCTGGATGCTCATATTGGTTCCTACATATTCTACGAAGATCTTTATTGGTCAAACCGCAGAACAACATACGTTGTTCCCTTTGTCATCGGTATGTTACTTGCCCGAGATTCGATCGTCGGTATCTCAGTACCTAGTTCAATCTCGTTATCGGCAAGTATCTTTACTCATTCCGTAATGCAACATCCCATAACTAACTCATTAGTCACATTGCTTGCAAGGCTTATAGTGATGTGCATTACCGAGAGGGCCCAGAGATACCTCTCTGATACACGGAGTGACAAATCCTAATCTCGATCTAGGACAACTCAACAAACACCATCGGAGACACCATTAGAGCATCTTTATAGTCACCCAGTTATGTTGTGACATTTGATAGCACACTAAGTGTTCCTCCGGTATTCGGGAGTTGCATAATCTCATAGTCATAGGAACATGTATAAGTTATGGAGAAAGCAATAGCAGTAAACTAAACGAGCATCGTGCTAAGCTAACAGATGGGTCAAGTTAATCACATCATTCTCTAATGATGTGATCCCGTTTATCAAATGACAACTCTTTGTCCATGGTAGGAAACTTAACCATCTTTGATTAACGAGCTAGTCAAGTAGAGGCATACTAGTGACACTCTGTTTGTCTATGTATTCACACATGTACTAAGTTTCCGGTTAATACAATTCTAGCATGAATAATAAACATTTATCATGATATAAGGAAATATAAATAGCAACTTTATTATTGCCTCTAGGGCATATTTCCTTCAGTCTCCCACTTGCACTAGAGTCAATAATCTAGATTACATTGTAATGATTCAACACCCATGGAGTCTTGGTGTTGATCATGTCTTGCTCATGAGAGAGGCTTAGTCAACGGGTCTGCAAAATTCAAATCCGTATGTATCTTGCAAATCTCTATGTCTCCCTCATTGACTTGATCGTGGATGGAATTGAAGCGTCTCTTGATGTGCTTGGTTCTCTTGTGAAATCTGGATTCCTTTACTAAGGCAATTGCACCAGTATTGTCACAAAAGATTTTCATTGGACCCGATGCACTAGGTATGACACCTAGATCAGATCTGAACTCCTTCATCCAGACTCCTTCATTTGCTGCTTCCAAAGCAGCTATGTACTCTGCTTCACACGTAGATCCCGCCACGACGCTGTGCTCGGAACTGCACACAACTGACAGCTCCACCATTCAATAAAAATATGTATCCATTTTGTGACTTAGAGTCATCCGGATCAGTGTCAAAGCTTGCATCGACGTAACTATTTACGACAAGCTCTTTGTCACCTCCATAAATGAGAAACATATCCTTAGTCCTTTTTAGGTATTTCAGGATGTTCTTGACCGCTGTCCAGTGATTCACTCCTGGATTACTTTGGTACCTCCCTGCTAAACTAATAGAAAGGCACACATCAGGTCTGGTACACAACATTGCATACATGATAGAACCTATGGCTAAAACATAGGGAATGACTTTCATTTTCTCTCTATGTTCTGCAGTGGTCGGGCATTGAGTCTGACTCAACTTCACACCTTGTAACACAGGCAAGAACCCTTTCTTTGCTTGATCCATTTTGAACTTCTTCAAAACTTTATCAAGGTATGTGCTTTGTGAAAGTCCAATTAAGCGTCTTGATCTACCTCTACCAATATATAAGCAACTTCACCTAGGTCTTTCAATGAAAAATTCTTATTCAAGTATCCTTTTATGCTATTCAAAAATTCAGTATCATTTCCGATCAATAATATGTCATCTACATATAATATCAGAAATGCTATAGAGCTTCCACTCACTTTCTTGTAAATACAGGCTTCTCCAAATGTCTGTATAAAACCATATGCTTTGATCACACTATCAAAGCGTATATTCCAACTCTGAGAGGCTTGCACCAGTCCATAAATGGATCGCTGGAGCTTTCACACTTTGTTAGCACCTTTTGGATCGACAAAACCTTCTGGTTGCATCATATACAACTCTTCTTTAAGATATCCATTAAGGAATGCAGTTTTGACATCCATTTGCCAAATTTCATAATCATAAAATGCGGCAATTGCTAACATGATTTGGACGGACTTAAGCATCGCTACGGGTGAGAAGGTCTCACCGTAGTCAACTCCTTGAACTTGTCGAAAACCTTTTGCAAAAAGTCGAGCTTTATAGACTGTAACATTACCGTCAGCGTCAGTCTTCTTCTTGAAGATCCATTTATTCTCTATGGCTTGCCGATCATTGGGCAAGTCAACCAAAGTCGACACTTTGTTCTCATACATGGATCCCACCTCAGATTTCATGGCCTCAAGCCATTTATTGGAATATGGGCTCATCATCGCTTCCTCATAGTTCGTAGGTTCTTCATGGTCAAGTAACATGACCTCCAGAACAGGATTACCGTACCATTCTGGTGTGGATCTTACTTTGGTTGACCTATGAGGTTTGGTAGTAACTTGATCAGAAGTTTCATGATCATCATCATTAGCTTCCTCACTTACTTGTGGAGGAATCACTGGAACTGATTTCTGTGATGAACTACTTTCCAATAAGGGAGTAGGTACAATTACCTCGTCAAGTTCTACTTTCCTCCCACTCACTTCTTTCAAGAGAAACTCCTTCTCTAGAAAGGATCCATTCTTAGCAACGAATATCTTGCCTTCGGATCTATGATGGAAGGTGAACCCAACAGTCTCCTTTGGGTATCCTATGAAGACACATTTCTCTGATTTGCGTTCGAGCTTATTAGGTTGAAGCTTTTTCACATAAGCATCGCAGCCCAAAACTTTAAGAAATGACAACCGCTACAAGAAATATGTCAACTTATGACCTTCTGTCACTGACCCTAGAAGAATTGGTCATAAATCTATAACCATTTTAGACCAATTGGTCAAAAGCTGTTCGGGGGGCTCCAAACCCTAAACCATTGCGACCAGTTTGGTCAGAAAGGTCGTAATTTCCTTACACGAAATGGTCATAAAGCAGACACCACTAGTTCGCTGCCTTATTTCTAGCTGATCATGACCAATATAGATGGTCATAACCTTGTAAATTGTGGTGGATTGGTATGACTTGGCGCCACCTCATCAGTTTTGCCTATGTGTCATGTCCATGTGTCAATTTTTGCCTAGGTTGTGAAGCAACCTATATTTATGTCATTCCAAAAATTCCAAAAAAATCTCATAAATTCTTTGGGTCATATCTTCGTCAAATATGTAAAAATACTTCCTTGCCTAGTTCAAAAATAATTCAACAACATTCATTTTCCTATTCTGTTCACAACATCACTTTATGAAGGAAGTGCTATTTATATATTCTTGATTGCCCTCGGAATTCTTGGGCACTCTTTCCTATCCAAATCATTGCCGCATGACAAAATTCAGCTCCATTTGCCTAGCAAATCTTCCTCCGTAAATTTCCAAAGTTTTTGTCCACCTAGAAGCATTGTGAAGGAAGTGCCTTTTTATATATCGAAATGACATGAAATTTATACAGTTCCTTCATATGCCCAAATTATCACCCTCCTCCAAATTGCAGCTTAGTCAAATTATCTATGTGAGCCTAGGTTCAATTTATATTTTATGGCCAGATTGGCACGTTGCAAAGCAAGTGTTATCTAGACCCCTCCTATTACCCTCAAACTCTTTGGGCACTCTTCCATACCCAAATCATTGCCACATGATAATATTCAGCTCCATTTTCCTAGTAAATCTTTCTCAGGAAATTTCCAAAGTTTCTACCTCGAGAGAAGCTTTGTGAAGTAAGTACTATCTAGGCTTACCCCAATGATCTGAAAATCTACCAAGGCATAACCATACCTATGAAACTTACCTACACCAAATTTGAGCTCATTTCATTCATCCAATTTCTCTCACTAGTTTTCCCAAGTTTCTGTCCATAGAAGAGCATTATGAAGGAAGTACCACTTTGGCATGTCCAAATGGTATCAAAATTCTACGGTGCTTTGCAATGCCCAAATAACCATCCTCCACCAAATTTCAGCTCAATCCATTCATTATTTTGAGCCCAGCTTCAACATTCATATTTATGTCCAGTGTGGTACTTTGCAAAGCAAGTACCACCTAGGATCCTCCTTTTGATCTGAAAATTTGTGAAGACATTCTTCTTAGTAGATGATCATCCTCAGCCAAAACTCATGCCCATTGGCCATGTGCATTTCTCGTACTGCCAATCAAACACTTGGCTGCTAATTCATCTTTGAGCATAGGTCGGTCTCCTCGTGAGATTCTTCTGTTGTAATTTTCTTCCTAGCACCTACCTGGGGAGTGCCCAGCCCGTTAGACATGCCTAGGTCTCCCAGAACGCATGTCAACGCCAAGGTCACGCGGTGACCACGCACCAGGCATGCGAGTTCACACGCTTTGGAGTTGGGGCCCTGGGCCACCATCCAAACCTCGACGTATCACCACCAAACCATGTATTTATGCTTAAATAGATACTTATGTAACTAGAAATGATTTTTGGAAAAAATAAAGAGCAAACAATAAGGCAGCTGTAGTTCAAATTTGACCCGCTTCCTACTGAATCAGCGGGAATTTGTCTTTTTCACCAGAGGTGGATCAAAACTTTTGACACCCATCCATTTTGTCAATTGTGCATTAAATATGGCCTAGCATTTTAGAAAATTGATTTGGTGAAATTTTGCAACAAATATATGGTAGGTCCTTCACAAAAAAACTCATCTCGGGCACTCGGAAAATGGAAAATGAATTTTCCGTGCAAAGAAAATGAAAACTCCCTTAGGAAACATTGTTTGGAATTCCAAGATGCACCCTTGTGCACAATATGATATCATTTGAACAAACTATGCCATGAATGTGGCCACAAGATTGACCATTTGGCTTGAAAGCCATGAATCTTCACACATGATAGCTCATTTCTGAGAACACTTTTTTAAAATAATCATCGTATTACAAGTTTATTATTTTTTCTGGTAACTTGGTGACATGTAATGACATAATGCAAAGGTTTTCCATTTTTTTAAATTTTTTAAATTTTTTATGCTCGTTTCAAAATGCGGTCAAAATGGCGGGCTTGACCGTTCCTAGCTAGTGGTTCAATCTTGAAATACTTTTGATGTTTCTCTGATGAAATAGATACTTATGTACCTATAAATGATTTTTGGAAAAAAAATAAAGAGCAAACTACAAGGCAGATGCAGTTCAAATTTGACCCGCTTCCTACTAAATCGGCGGGAATTTGTCTTTTTCACCAGAGGTGGATCAAAACTTTTGACACCCAACCATTTTGTCAATTGTGCATTAAATATGGCCTAGTATTTTACAAAATTGATTTGGCACAATTTTGCAACAAATATATGGTAGGCCCTTCAGAAAAAAAACTCATTTCGGGCACTCGGGAAATGGAAAATGAATTTTTCGTGCAAAGAAAATGAAAACTCCCTTAGGCAACATTGTTTGGAATTCCAAGATGCACCCTAGTGCACAATATGAGATCATTTTAACAAACTATGCCATGAATGTGGCCACAAGATTGACCATTTGACTTGAAAGCCATGAATCTTCACACATGATAGCTCATTTATGAGAACACTTTTTTAAAATAATCATCGTATTACAAGTTTATTATTATTTTTGGTAACTTGGTCACATGTAATGACACAATGCGAAGGTTTTCCTTTTTTTAATTTTTTTTGAATTTTTTATGCCCGTTTCAAAATGCGGTCAAAACGTCGGGCTTGACCATTCCTAGCTAGTGGTTGAATCTAGGAAAACTTTTGATGTTTCTCTGATGAAATAGGTACTTATGTACCTATAAATGATTTTTGGAAAAAATAAAGAGCAAACTACAAGGCAGCTGTAGTTCAAATTTGACCCGCTTCCTACTGAATCAGCGGGAATTTGTCTTTTTCACCAGAGGTGGATCAATACTTTTGACACCCAACCATTTGGTCATTTGTGCATTAAATATGGCCTAATATTTTAGAAAATTGATTTGGTCCAATTTTGCAACAAATATATGGTAGGTCCTTCACAAAAAAAACTCATTTTGGGCACTCGAAAAATGGAAAATGAATTTTCCGTGCAAAGAAAATGAAAACTCCCTTAGGCAACATTGTTTAGAATTCCAAGATGCACCCTTGTGCACAATATGAGATCATATGAACAAACTATACCATGAATGTGGCCATAAGATTGACCATTTGGCTTGAAAGCCGTGAATCTTCACACATGATAGCTCATTTCTGAGAACACTTTTTTTAAATAATCATCGTATTACAAGTTTATTATTTTTTCTGGTAAGTTGGTCACATGTAATTACACAATGCGAAGGTTTTCCATTTTTAAAAAAAAGTTGGATTTTTTATGCCTGTTTCAAAATGCGGTCAAAATGGCGGGCTTGACCGTTCCTAGATAGTGCTTGAATCTTAGAAAACTTTTGATGTTTCTCTGATGAAATAGATACTTATGTACCTATACATGATTTTTGGAAAAAATAAAGAGCAAACTACAAGGCAGCCGCAGTTCAAATTTGACCCGCTTCCTACTAAATCAGCGGGAATTTGTCTTTTTCACGAGAGGTGGATCAAAACTTTTGACACCCAACCATTTGGTAAATTGTGCATTAAATATGTCCTAATTGTTTAGAAAAATGATTTGGTCCAATTTTACAACAAATATATGTTAGGTTGTTAAAAAACTCAATTTGTGCACTCGAAAAATGAAAAATGGTTTTTCCATCAATTTGACGAAACGTGGACCAAAAACATTTTACATAAAGTCATTTTGTCAATTATACATAAAATTTGGTCTAATACATAGAGTTGGTAGGTTCGTCAAAACAAAACTATTTTTTATACTTCAAAAATGAAAAATGCTTTTCTCCTGCAAATGAACTTATTTTTAATCAATTACGACCTATTTATATGGTCATAACGTCATCAAGGCCTTTATTGCATTCTGATTGGTCCACGAGCACCTCACGCGGATCATGCATCGACTACCGTTGGATAGGCCAGGATCCGACGGCAGCATCTTCCCCCACCCCCTCTACCCCTCATCCCTCTCATCCCCCTCCCGAATCAGCGCAGCTCCCTCTCACCCCTCGTCCAAACCCTAGTCGCGCCCTCCTCCGTGCGCCGCCACCCCCATCGATTCCGCCCAACACCGCCGTCCCCTTCCACTCGCTCTCCTCCATGAGCCGGATCCCCACCTCCTCCGGCTCCCCTTCCACTCACTCTCCCGTGAAGGCCGAGATGGACGTTCGACAGCCTCGGCTCCTGGATTCCGCACACCCACTCCACTCCATCTGTTCTGATCTAATTCGATCTCGGCTTCCTCCCCAAGCCACGCGACACGAGACCAGCTCCGGCTCCCGCTCCGGCCATGGCGGTGACCATCCAGTCCGTGAAGGCCCACCAGATCTTCGACAGCTGCGGCAACCCCACCGTCGAGGTACGGACATGCCCCCATCTCCCATCCCCGTCTCCTCGATCTGTGTGCCGTCGGTCCGGTTCGGCTCGATCTGGTAGCGGTAGCGGCTAGCGGGTGTTGCGCTCGTGTGTGGCAGCGGCTTGGCTTCGATTGTGCGACCGATCTGGTCCGGTTGGGGTCCGAGGGGCGCTGTCTGGGGTTTATGAATTCCCCTCGGCTATATTTTTTGGGGGTTTTGGTTATGCCATATGGATTCCACGCGAGGTGGCGTTTTGTTTGCTCAGATGGTGTGGCGCGTGCGATTTTCGCCTTGCCTGCTCTGGCATCTGTTTTTTGGTTGTATCCACAGATCGGTTGGTTCGTCATGCTTATGCTCTGCTTGTGCTTGCTGAAAGGCGCTACCAATCTGGGGCTTCCAGACTTGTCACTGACGAGTTGTTCGCCTGCAACCAGAGCGGTCTACTGCCATGAAGAATCCCAGCAACGAGTATTTACATGTACATGCTGGAATTATCTAGATAAGTGCATGTACGTAGAGGCTAGCAGCCTATAGTACTATAGTAGCAGTTTACTTCTCACAGAGTGCAGTTTACTTCTCACGGAGTGCTACATGCATGGAAGCATCTTACTTCTCTCAAAAGTAGTGTGATGTGTGCTGTAGAAAAGAGTGAACATTTTTTTGCATGTGAAGAAAAGAGTGTATACATGGCAATACTGCTGGTCGCTAAGAGAAATACTCAAAAAAACCAGTCGATTTTTTGTATTTAGATTTTACTTTATTTTTCTTAACATGATGTTAAGTTATTTAACATGCTGTGAGGTCAATGATACACAAATGAAATAGATTTTACAAGAAACCTCTGACTAAAAGAATTGAAAATTACTGCATCAAACTAATTTACTCCCAGCGGTGCATGAACTGGTGGGTCATTTTGTTATTACATCAATCACTATTTTACTTTCAACCTTTATAATCAAGTTTTGCCTCCCTTCATGTCTAGTGAAGGGACACAATGTTCCTGTCATAATTATTGTCTGAAGCTAATCTTGTCTGAATCAACTCTCTTTTGTAGGTGTCTATGAAGCTTTGGAGCTGAGGGACGGTGGATCTGACTACTTGGGCTAGGGTGTTTCCAAGGTTTACATTCATTTGACCGAATTATATACCATCGTAGAATTCTACACCATGTGGTGGACTTAAGTGTCTTAGTGACTTCATTTGATGTGTGTATTTCTGTTAATTTTAAGCTTCTGTTGCTCTAAAAATGTACCTCATTGACCATTTGTCTATTTATTGTGTACTTCTTGCATGAGGATGTGACTAGTGATGCGGCGCGCCAAGCAGCAGTAGGGGAAGGGGGTCTCCTGCTCGAGGAGGCGGAGTAGGGGCGTGCCCAGCTGGCAGCCCTGTCCTGCTCGTGGGGGAGGGGCAGGAGGGGTCTGCTCCCCTGCTTCCATTGCGACTGTGGCAGGTAGCTCCTCCATCTCCCTCCCCCTCTTCCTCTGCTCACTACTTCTGTTGCGAAGTTGACGAATATGTGATGCACTTGTTCCAAGGAATTTTAGAGGGATCTGTATGAACAAGTCATGTTTTTATTTTATTTTATTTAGGTTGTTAGTTATCAAACAGAGAGAGAAGATGAGCTCTTGCTTGGAATTTTTTTCTGCCAACACATGATTTGTATGCATGCAATTATCATCTTGCGTGTGCGAGCTGGTTCATTGCTTGGGCATCGCGTCGATGACCAAATGTTAGTGCCGATTTGTTGTGGTGGTGCTCATCTGGCCATTGATTTCTTGTTGATAATTAGGTGCTAAAGAATGCTACAGATATATGTTGAATACACTAGTCATGCTCCTGCATACATGTTTTGTTGGACGAAAAACTGTACAATGATCTGCTCCCTGGGATATTAATTCTTATGATATATCTTGTAATTTACTTTATTGTAAAAGTTAAACCCACTGCACGTGTTGAGCAGAAATTGTTTTAGTTTGTCATACATAATTGCCTATGCTTGTTGGTAGCTATTAAGTGTGTAATTCATCATGGAAGCATAGGAATGTGATGGACATCATCAGATTACATTTATGTTCTAAACTTAAAATATTTAAACTCGGTGTTTAGATTCTATATCTGTAATCATAAGCTTCACTTGTAGTCTAGTAGTACCATTTACTATTTTTTTCATTTTTGAATATGGCTAACTCTGCTTCCCCCAATCTGCATATCCTCTGTTCTGAGCATAATTTTTTTGCCATATCCATTTCACACATGGCATCTGCCATTGTAACTTCATACTGACGTAACATGTGAATCTGTTGGTCCTGCTTATTGTCTTTAAAGAAGTCAATGTACCTACCTATTTTTGTGCTAGGTTATTATCTTTGATCAGTATCAGTTGTGTCTCTCTTAAGAGACTCGTACTTTTCTGACTCGAGTTGTTAACAATTGTTCCATACTTCTGTTAGCTACAACATTTTTTTTGAATTTGGTATTGCATGAGTTTTTACTACTGCTAACACAGAGTATTTGCTACTAGTAAAACAAGGATTTTGTATAGTTTTTACTACTGCTAACACACAGAGTATTTGCTACTAGTAAAATAGGGATTTTGTATGCACTGCTACCTAACAAGTGCTTTCTTTGTACTATTTCACCTTGGCATGCATATGTTTATTTCACCTTAGACAGAAATGAGTGTTATCAAGGAAATGGTTTTAGGTAAACCAGCACCTCTCACCAGTCTTTCTTACTCAATGTTATCATCTGCTTGGTTTTAGGTGATGGACTCATTTCAGGTGGTGGTTCTGCTTGGGTTTTCCTGGTGTTGTTTCGCGTTGGGTTTTGATTCGCTTTGCTGCTATTGTTTCTGTGGTGATGCAGACTTGTGGTGAAGAAGAGCAAGGCCAAGAAAGACTCCAACAAGCCCAAGCGCCGTCTTAGTCATCATGTGAGCCCCAGATTTGATTTGTTGTTGTGGTTCGATTCACGTTGTTTCTGTGGTGTGGTGACGCGTCCTGACCGGGGCCCATTTTGGTTCTGTTTTTGCAGGGACAGCTTCAGGAAGGACTCCAACGTCAAGCAGGTCTCCATGGTAAGCATCTTGGTTCCCTTTGCTCCCGCCCCTATCTCCTTGTTCTTATTCAAACTCGTGTTGTGATAGTTTTTCTTGCAAATCCCGTGTCCTGATTTGTGTTTAAATCGCAGGTTTGCAAGGTCGATGGTGAGAAGTGGAAGTATCTTTTGTGATGTTGTAAGTTACCCGCTCCCCCATCCCCTCTCTGTTACCGCTCTATTCAGTGTTGGTCTCTTCCGCCTTATCTCAGTGTTTCCTCGGTGATGCGATGCAATTTGGGCGGACTTTGTGTTGGTTTCCATGTTTCTGTGTCGCTGCACCGCGTCATTTGGGTATTGTTCGACCCAGTTGGTCAGTGATATTTAGAATTTAGTTGCTATGCAATTGTTGATCTACTCCTATTCTCAATTTGGTTGTTCAAATTTATGGTTTCTTGTGTTCAAATGTGTAGCCTTGTAGCCTTGTTAGAATCTATATAGTCTGCTCATCGTTTCAAACTGCTGCTTGAATGTTACTTTCCAAATCCACCATGCCATTTCGCACGATCTGTTCAACGATTCTTCTTCTGTTAATATTTAATCATGTAATCTATTGCCTTGCACCACACTAACATTTGCTCCATGATTCCCTAACTGCTTAACATGTTGATATGTTTTGAACATCTGAATTTTGTGTGTAGGGGGACTTGTGATGCAGCACGCCAAGCAACAGCGAGGGGAGGGCGTCTCTGAAATGTCACCGCTGGTGGTGATGGATGGTTGCTGCTGGTGGTGGAAATGGTAGCTATTTGTCTTTCAGGCGGCTGTTGCTGCTGCTAGTAGAAATGGTAGCTACTTGGTAGCTACGTGGATGCTTGAATGTACATGTTTGTTGTTAGTATGTGTTTTAGCTCCTTGGTAGTACTTCCTATGATTGAATGTATCTTGAATGTACCTACTGTTGTACACGTGGCTGTTTAAGGAATCTTTTTGTGTTGAAAGAAATAAAATTGTCACCCGTGGCTGTTTAAGATACATGCTTGTTTGAATTCCCTCTATTTCACTGTCGCTGGAACAATTTTGTTATGGAGGCCCAAAATTGAAATGGACTATAAAAAGTTTGAGGCCCAAGAAAGAAATGGACTGTAGAAGGTCGTGTCCTAGAAAATAAAAAGGCCAAATTCTTGGTCTCGGCCCATGTTGTTAACACAAATTGCTAGAAAATAATAATTAAGGGGCTTGGCCCATATAGACGCCGAACTGGACCAGGCTCATTCTAAGTAACGACCTTTTCAATTGGTCGCAATTTGGCCACGTCAGATTGCCACGTCAGATCCGACGTGGCCTGGGTAGATAGCTAGTGACCAAAACAAAAGGTCATGGGTTGAACGACCTTCTGTTTTGGTCGTAAACGTCTACGACCTTCTCACAGAGAAGGTCGTTAATTTCAGTTTACGACCGCCAGCTTTTGACCTTCTATTTTTGGTCACAAAAAGGTCACAAATGAAAAATAATGACCTTTCAGTGACCAATAGTCAAGGTCACAAGTTGACATATTTCTTGTAGTGAACTTGGGTTTCTTGCAAAACCACAGTTCATAAGGTGTCGTCTCAATGGATTTTGATGGTGCCCTATTTAACGTGAATGCAGCCATCTCTAAAGCATAACCCCAAAATGATAGCGGTAAATCAGTAAGAGACATCATAGATCGCACCATATCTAATAAAGTGCGGTTACGATGTTCGGACACACCATTACGCTGTGGTGTTCCAGGTGCGTGAGTTGCGAAACAATTCCACATTGTTTCAAATGAAGACCAAACTCATAACTCAAATATTCACCTCCACGATCAGATTGTAGAAACTTTATTTTCTTGTTACGATGATTTTCCACTTCACTCTGAAATTCTTTGAACTTTTCAAATGTTTCAGACTTATGTTTCACCAAGTAGATATACCCGTATCTGCTCAAATCATCTGTGAAGGTAAGAAAATAACGATACACGCGGTGTGCATCAACACTCATCGGACCGCATACATCAGTATGTATTATTTCCAACAAGTCTGTTGCTCGCTCCATTGTTCTGGAGAACAGAGTCTTAGTCATCTTGCCCATGAGGCATGGTTCGCAATCATCAAGTGATTCCAAAAGTCCATCAGCATGGAGTTTCTTCATGCGCTTTACACCAATATGACCTAAATGGCAATGCCACAAATAAGTTGCACTATCATTATTAAACTTATATCTTTTGGCTTCAATACTATGAACATGTGTATCACTACTATCAAGATTTAGTAAAAATAGACCACTCATCAAGGGTGCATGACCATAGAAGATATTACTCATATAAATAGAACAACCATTATTCTCTGATTTAAATGAATAACCATCTCGCATCAAACAAGATCCAAATATAATGTTCATGCTCAACACTGGCACCAAATAACAATTATTTAGGTCTAAAACTAATCCCTAAGGTAGATGTAGAGGTAGCGTGCCGACGGCGATCACATCGACTTTGGAACCATTTCCCACGCGCATCGTCACCTCGTCCTTAGCCAATCTTCGCTTAATCCGTAGCCTCTGTTTCGAGTTGCAAATATTAGCAACAGAACCAGTATCAAATACCCAGGCGCTATTGCGAGCATTAGTAAGGTACACAACAATAACATGTATATCAAATATACCTTTCACTTTGCCATCCTTGTTCTCCGCCAAATACTTGGGGCAGTTCCGCTTCCAGTGACCAGTCCCTTTGCAGTAGAAGAACTCAGTCTCAGGCTTAGGTCCAGACTTGGGCTTCTTCACTTGAGCAACAACTTGTTTGTCGTTCTTCTTGAAGTTCCCCTTCTTCCCTTTACCCTTTTTCTTGAAACTGGTGGTCCTTTTGACCATCAACACTTGATGCTCCTTCTTGATTTCTACCTCCGCAGCCTTTAGCATAGCGAAGAGCTCGGGAATTGTCTTATCCATCCCTTGCATATTATAGTTCATCACAAAGCTCTTTTAGCTTGGTGGCAGTGATTGAAGAACTCTGTCAATGACACTATCATCGGGAAGATTAACTCCCAGCTGAGTCAAGTGGTTGTGGTACCCAGACATTCTGAGTATATGTTCACTGACAGAACTATTCTCCTCTATTTTGCAGCTGTAGAACTTATTGGAGACTTCATATCTCTCAATCCGGGCATTTGCTTGAAATATTAACTTCAACTCCTGGAACATCTCATATGCTCCATGATGTTCAAAACGCCGTTGAAGTCCCGGTTCTAAGCCATAAAGCATGACACACTAAACTATCGAGTAGTCATCAGCTTTGCTCTGCCAGACGTTCATAACATCTGGTGTTGCTCCTGCAACAGGTTTGTCACCTAGCGGTGCTTCTAGGACGTAATTCTTCTGTGCAGCAATGAGGATAATCCTCAAGTTACAAACCCAGTCCGTGTAGTTGCTATCATCATCTTTCAACTTAGCTTTCTCTAGGAATGCATTAAAATTCAACGGAACAACAGCACGGGCCATCTATCTACAACAACATAGACATGCAAAATACTATCAGGTACTAAGTTCGTGATAAATTATAGTTCAATTAATCATATTACATAAGAACTCCCACTTAGATAGACATTCCTCTAATCATCTAAGTGATCACGTGATCCATATCAACTAAACCATGTCCGATCATCACATGAGATGGAGTAGTTTCCAATGGTGAACATCAGTATGTTGATCATATCTACTATATGATTCACGCTCGACCTTTTGGTCTTAGTGTTCCGAGGCCATATCTGTATATGCTAGGCTCGTCAAGTTTAACCTGAGTATTCCATGTGTGAAAAACTGGCTTGCACCCGTTGTATGTGAACATAGAGCTTATCACACCCGATCATCACATGGTGTCTCGGCACGACGAACTGTAGCAATGGTGCATACTCAGGAAGAACACTTATACCTTGAAATTTAGTGAGAGATCATCTTATAATGCTACCGTCGGACTAAGCAAAATAAGATGCATAAAGGATAAACATCACATGCAATCAATATAAGTGATATGATATGTCCATCATCATCTTGTGCCTTTGATCTCCATCTCCAAAGCACCGTCATGATCACCATCGTCACCGGCTTGACACCTTGATCTCCATCGAAGCATCATTGTCGTCTCGCCAACTATTGCTTCTACGACTATCGCTACCGCTTAGTGATAAAGTAAAGCAATTACATGGCGATTGCATTTCATACAATAAAGCGACAACCATATGGCTCCTGCCAGTTGCCGATAACTCTGTTACAAAACATGATCATCTCATACAATAAAATTTAGCATCATGTATTGACCATATCACATCACAACATGCCCTGCAAAAACAAGTTATATGTCCTCTACTTTGTTGTTGCAAGTTTTACGTGGCTGCTACGGGATGAGCAAGAACCGTTCTCACCTACGCATCAAAAACCACAAAACAGTACAGTGATTGCTTTTTGATCTTCAGAAAGAACCCTGTTCATTGAATCCGATTCAACTAAACTTGGAGAAACTGACACCCACTAGCCACCTGTGTGCGAAGCACGTTAGTAGAACCAGTCTCGCGTAAGAGTACACGTAATGTCGGTCTGAGCCGCTTCGTCCAACAATACCACTGAATCAAGAATCAACAAGTGACGACAAGCAATATGTGTATATACCCATGCCCACAACTCCTTTGTGTTCTACTCGTGCATATAACATCTACGCATAGACCTGGCTCGGATGCCACTATTGGGGAATGCAGTAATTTCAAAAAAATTCCAGCGCACACACAAGATCCATCTAGGTGATGCATAGCAACGAGAGGGGAGAGTGTTGTCCACGTACCCTCGTAGACCGTAAGCGGAAGTGTTATGACAACGCGGTTGATGTAGTCGTACGTCTTCACGATCCGACCGATCCTAGCACCGAAAGTACGGCACCTCCGCGATCTGCACATGTTCAGCTCGGTGATGTCCCACGAACTCTAGATCCAGTTGAGTGTCGAGGGAGAGCTTCATCAGCATGATGGCGTGATGACGGTGATGATGAAGTTATCGACACAGGGCTTCGCCTAAGCACTACAACGATATGACCAAGGTGGAAATCTATGGAGGGGGCACCGCACATGGCTAAACAATCAACTTGTGTGTTCTAGGGTGCCCCCTCCCCACATATATAAAGGAGGGAGGGGGAGGCCAGCCGGCCCTCTCTAGGCGCGCCAAGGGGGGAGGAGTCCTCCTAGTAGGAGTAGGACTCCCCCCCTTTCCTAGTCCCACTAGGAAAATAAGGAAGAGGGAGAAGGAGAAAGGAAAGGGGGGCGCCCTCCCACCCACCCAATTCGGATTGGGCTTGGGGGCGCCCTCCACCTGGCCGCCTCCTTCTCTCTCCCACTAAGGCCCAATAAGGCCCATACACTCCCCGGGGGTTCCGGTAACCCCCGGTACTTTGGTAAATGCTCGAACTCACCCGGAACCATTCCGATGTCCAAACATAGCCTTCCAATATATCAATTTTTATGTCTCGACCATTTTGAGACTCTTCGTCATGTTAGTGATCATATCCGGGACTCCGAACTACCTTCGGTACATCAAAACACATAAACTCATAATACCGATCATCACTGAATGTTAAGCGTGCGGACCCTACGGGTTCGAGAACTATGTAGACATGACCGAGACTTATCTCCGGTCAATAACCAATAGCGGAACCTGGATGCTCATATTGGTTCCTACATATTCTACGAAGATCTTTATCGGTCAAACCGCATAACAACATACGTTGTTCCCTTTGTCATCGGTATGTTACTTGCCCGAGATTCGATCATCGGTATCTCAATACCTAGTTCAATCTCGTTACGGCAAGTATCTTTACTCGTTCCGTAATGCAACATCTCATAACTAACTCATTAGTCACCTTGTTTGCAAGGCTTATAGTGATGTCCATTACCGAGAGGGCCCAGAGATACCTCTCTGATACATGGAGTGACAAATCCTAATCTCGATCTATGCCAACTCAACAAACACCATCGAAGACACCTGTAGAGCATCTTTATAGTCACCCAGTTACGTTGTGACGTTTGATAGCACACTAAGTGTTCCTCTAGTATTCGGGAGTTGCATAATCTCATAGTCATAGGAACATGTACAAGTTATGGAGAAAGCAATAGCGGTAAACTAAACGATCATCATGCTAAGCTAACGGATGGGTCAAGTCAATCACATCATTCTCTAATGATCTGATCCCGTTTATCAAATGACAAGTCTTTGTCCATGGCTAGGAAACTTAACCATCTTTGATTAACGAGCTAGTCAAGTAGAGGCATACTAGTGACACTCTGTTTGTCTATGTATTCATACATGTACTAAGTTTTCGGTTAATACATTTCTAGCATGAATAATAAACATTTATCATGATATAAGGAAATATAAATAACAACTTTATTATTGCCACTAGGGCATATTTCCTTCAGGGTTCTCTTATTACAAGAATCTGATTTACATATCATTGATAGAAAAGGAGCTGAGAACCCAGTAGCTGATAATTTATCTAGGCTTGAAAATGTGCTTGATGACCCACTACCTATTGATGATAGTTTTCCTAATGAGTAGTTAGCTGCAATAAATGTTGCTCACGGTACTCCTTGGTATGCTGACTATGCTAATTACATTATTGCTAAAAATTTACCACCTAGCTTTACATACCAACAAAAGAAAAAATTCTTCTATGATTTAAGACATTACTTTTGGGATGACCCACATCTTTATAAAGAAGGAGTAGATGGTACTATTAGACATTGTGTACCTGAGCATGAACAGGGACAGATCTTATGGAAATGTCACTCTGAAGCTTATGGAGGGCATCATACTGGAGATAGAACAGCTCACAAGGTATTGCAATCTGGATTTTATTGGCCTACTCTCTTCAAGGATGCCCATAAGTTCGTCTTATCTTGTGATGAATGTCAAAGGATAGGTAATATTGGTAAGCGTCAAGAAATGCCTATGAATTATTCACTTGTTGTTGAACCATTTGATGTTTGGGGATTTGATTACATGGGACATTTTCCTTCCTCTAATGGGCATACACATATTTCGGTTGCTGTTGATTATGTTACTAAATGGGTAGAAGCTATTCCAACCAGTAGTGTTGATCACAACACCTCTATTAAAATGCTTAAGGAAGTTATTTTCCCAAGGTTTGGAGTCCCTAGATATTAATTAATGACTGATGCTGGTTCACACTTTATTCATGGTGCTTTCCGTAAAATGCTTGCCAATTATGATGTTAACCATAGAATTGCATCACCTTATCATCCTCAGTCTAGTGGTCAAGTTGAACTTGGCTATGGAGAAATAAAATTAGTTTTGCAAAAGACTATTAATAGGTCCAGTAAGAATTGGTCTAAGAAATTAGATGATGCACTTTGGGCTTATAGAACAGCATATAAAAATCCTATGGGTATGTCTCCTTATAAAATGGTTTATGGAAAAGCTTGTCATTTGCCTATTGATTTAGAACATAAAGCATATTGAGCAATCAAAGAACTCAATTATGATTTCAAACTTGCCGGTGAAAAGAGGTTATTTGATATTAGCTCATTACATGAATGGAGAACCCAAGCTTATGAAAATGCAAAATTATTCAAAGAAAAAGTTAAAAGATGGCATGACAAAAGAATCCAAAAGTGTGAGTTTAAAGTTGGAGGATATGTTCTTTTGTACAACTCTCGTTTTTGATTCTTTGCAGGAAAACTCCTCTCAAAATGGGAAGGCACATATGTCATCGAGGAGGTTTATCGGTCTGGAGCCATCAAAATAAATAATTCTGAAGGTACTAACCCGAAGGTTGTCAATGGGAAACGAATAAAACATTATATCTTAGGTATGCCCATTAATATTGAAAGTAATATTATCCAAACTTTGACACCGGAAGAACACATAAAAGAGTCCTTCCGGAACACTCCAGAATCGTGAAAATAAGGAGGTACATGATATGGTAAGTAAACGGACTCCGAAAAATCCGCAAAAATATTTTTTATCAGTTTTCGAATATTTAGAAAAATAGGAAATAAAGAAACTTTCAGGAAGCGTACCTTGGTGGGCACAAGACACCAGGGCGTGCCCATGTGGGTTGTGCCCACCTGGGACACCTTCCGTACTCCAGTTTTCTACCATATGCTTGTCCTCCAAGATAAAAAAATCTATATATACTTCCCGAACCTGTTGATCACCGTATCGTGGGGAAATCCTCTGTTCTCTTTTCTTGTTGTTTTCTGCGTAGTTCTGAAAATATGTCGTCCCAAGACTTTGACAGAGAGAGCTATGTCCCACGTCTCATTGCTGACCCAAAGACCTATGGGGACCTATCTCCTTGTGGTCGAACTACTGATGACGAGGAGGATGCTCACTTGATGAGGATCGATGATTGAAGCTCGAAGGAGGAGGATGTCCCTCTACCTCAACCTAGGGATATGCACGTGAAGTTTAACAAGTCATGTCTCCCTAAGAGAGCTAACCGGTCTAAAAACCGATCTATCCCTCTTTGTTTTTGGCAGAAAAGCAAAGGGGATTTATGTGACAAGATCTTGAAGTTGGACTTGGAAGTCGACGATTTAAAAGAGGAAGTTTCTCTCCTCAACTATAGTATGAAAAAGTTGAAGGAACAATTCTCTTCATCATCACCATTGTCATCTTCACCACCAAAGGAGAATTGAGTATCGGGTATGGGCACACCCCTTGGCTTCCGCCAAGCTTGGGGGAGGTGCCCCGGTATCATATCATCCCACTATCTTTTTGCTTTTACTTATTTTAGTTCGTTCTTTTTGATTTAGATGAATAAAAGTTAGTTCGGTCCTTTCTTCCTTGAGAGTTTGCTTAGTGATCTATCCTTGTAATCGTGTGCAAGTTATATAATAAAGTTTAGTTTGAGTTTTTGTTTTCTTTACTTTCATATTGCAAATAAATAAAAGAAAAGGAATTAAATAAAAGAAAGGGAAGAAATAATGAAAAGATCATATACTAATCCTATGGTAGGTGATGACACCACATGAGGAAAAGTATAAGTAGAAAATTTTATTAGAGATTGGCAAACATAGCATTAGTCAATGATGCAACTCATGAAAGAATTAATAAGGGAAGAGAAGATTCACATATAAATATACTATCCTAGAAATCTTTTGTGATTGTGAGCCCTCATCTATTATATGCCAAAATTGTTGACGTCGGATAAGGAAGACAACTTAATGGTATATGTTTGTTTATATTCACATAGAAGTCATATTGTCATAGATCCTTAACATGTGGTGCTTTCCCCCTATCTTTGCTAGCCAAAAATTCCGCACTAAGTAGAGATACTACTTGTGCATCCAAAAACCCTTAAACCCAAATCTTATTTTCAAGTTTCCACCATACCTACCTAGGGATTGAGCAAGATCCCTCGAGTAAGTTGTCATCGGTGCAAAAGGGCAATAAAAATTGCTTCTAAATGTGTGAGATCATTTAGTGTAAGAGAAAATTGAGCATTGCATGAACTTGTGATGGTGAAGAATAAAAGAGACAAACTACATAATAAATGTCGCTATCACAAGGGTCAATATAACGTGACATTCTTTTGCACTAAGGGGTTGAGCATACAAACAAATAAGTGCATGGAAACCTCTGCTTCCCTCTGCGAAGGGCCTATCTTTTAATTTTATGTATTTACTTTTATGCAAAGAGTCAAAGTTTTCCTTCTATTCCTTTTTATTTTTCTCCTTTGGCAAGCATCATGTGGTGAGGAAAGATCTAGGCACATATGTCTAGTTGAATATAGATAGCATGAGTTATTATTGTTGACATCACCCTTGAGGTGAGTATGTTGGGGGGCGAAACTATAAGCCCCTATCTTCCTATGTGTCCGGTTGAAACGTTTTGCTCATGTGTACGCGGTGAGTGTTAGCAATCATAGAAGACTATATGATGGTTGAGTATGTGGACTTGCCTAAAGGCTCCGATACATGACCCTTCCTGAAAAGATGATGAATTGTAGTTGCAAAGTTGACTAAGAGCATAGTTTGTTGGTCATTAATTGAGTTTTTGCTTTATAATTCGATTGTGTGATGAATTGTTACTTATTCATGAGAAGTATATGATAAAACTTCTATGATAAAATTCTTATGTTTAATTTTGTTGATGTTACAATAATCAACATCATGCTTCTATGCTCGTATTTTGTTTTTCATCGACACCTCTCTCTCAAAGCATGTGGACATGTTTTTCGATTTCGGTTTTCGCTTGAGGACAAGCGAGGTCTAAGCTTGGGGGAGTTGATACGTCCATTTTTCATCATGTTTTCTTACTGTTATTTATAATGTGTTATCCATAATAATCCTTTTTGGAGTAGTTATAATACCTTTTCTCTCATAATATGCAAGGTATACAAAAAAGGAGAATTCCGACAGCTGGAAATCTGGACCTGGAAAAGCTATGTCAGGCCACCTATTCTGCACAACTCCAAATGAGTTGAAACTTCACGAAGAATTTTTATGGAATATATGAGGAATATTGGAGCCAATAAGTACCAGAGGGGGCCCACCAGGTGGGCACAACCCACCTGGGCGCCCCAGGGAGCCCAAGCGCGCCCTGGTGAGTTATGCTCACCCAGGCCCACCTCCGGTGCCCATATTTTGGTATATAAGTCATTTTGACCTAGAAAAAATAAGGTGAGGACTTTCGGTACGGAGCGCCGCCGCCTCGAGGCGGAACTTGGGCAGGAGCACTTTTGCCCTCCGGCGGAGCAATTTCGTCGAGGGAACTTCCCTCCCGGAGGGGGAAATCATCGTCATCATCATCACCAACAACTCTCCCATCTTGGGGAGGGCAATCTCCATCAACATCTTCAACAGCACCATCTCCTCTCAAACCCTAGTTCATCTCTTGTGTTCAATCTTGTTACCGGAACTATAGATTGGTGCTTGTGGACTAGTAGTGTTGATTACATCTTGTAGTTGATTACTATATAGTTTATTTGGTGGAATATTATATGTTCAAATCCAATATGCTATTTAATACCCCTCTGATCTTGAGCATGATTATTGTTTGTGAGTAGTTACTTTTGTTCTTGAGGTCATGTAGCGACCCGACCTCAGATGGTCAAGTCTCTGTTCTTCAGTGCCATCCCTAGATCGGTAATGCTGACACACACAGTACTCGAAGGATTTATAATAGAGTGGCAATCACACACCTATTACATCGAATGTATCAAGAGAGAACTTATTACAATAACATGGCTTAAGGCCATCTAATATGATAACAGCGGAAGGCTTGGAAGATAAAGTGAGTCCATCAACTCCAACAGCATAGTTGAGCTGCACGGCAACGACCTAACGAACCTTACTCCTCGTCTGAAAAGTCTGCAACATCATACGTTGCAGCCCGAAAATGGGTCAGCACATGGAATATGCTGGCAATGTAACACAGTAGAGCAAGAACAGAATAATGCTATCACTACATGCATATTTGGCTGGTGGAAATCTCTATGGTTATAGTTTTTGCGAAAAGCCAAACTTTCCCTACAACAAAGGAATAGATTTTAATTTTAACTATCATGGTAGTTGAAACATCATTGAGAAGGTTCCTCCAACTCAATCCCAATTAAAGTGATTAACATCCAACATTATTAATTAAGAATGGTGAGATAAATGTGATAATCCAAATACTAGATACTCAAGAATTGTCCATAACCGGGGACACGGCTAACCATGATTAGATTATACACTCTGCAGAGGTTTGCGCACTTTTCCCCGCAAGACTCAATCACCTCCGTTGGATTTCTCGCACTACACGGTGTTTGAGAAATGGATGACCAAGACACAGTCTTTCAGAAACATTAACTCTCTACTCCGGACAGACCATACCAAACCTACATCCCACTACCTGCTGATCTGCCTCTTCAAGAGCTTCACGTAACTTACTCAACTATGCTAGAGCCCATAATAGCTTGTGGCTGCACACGGAAGTTTCTATCATGAATCACCTCAGTTCCCTTTGAGCCTGGGTGGCGGTCCATAGGAAGATCACACGGGTACTCCGGGATTTCCAAAAAAATACAGGCAACACTGGGTTCCCCAGGTGCCTCAATCCACCCAGATATTAAATTAAGTTGCCACCTTAAGTTGAACCCTTAATTAACAATCTCACAGCTGTCATGGATTTCACTCAAACCCAAACCACGTCCACGAGCATAGCATAGCATAGTAATATAAGCAGCGTAGAAGTAACTCCCAGGGTTTGAATGTAACAGGGTAATAGGTTCTACCTCAACAACTACTTCCCAACCCACATGTTAATGACATCCTAATCATGCAATGTGTGAGGATTGGAACTAATGCATAAAAACGGGGTGATAAAAGGGATATGATCAAAGTGTTACTTGCCTTGCTGACGGTCTGCGAAACCTAGGGACTCGTAGTAGCATGCTTCGCACTCCAGATGTTCTATCGCAAACAAACAATAACATACATAAGCAACAAGCAAGAGATGCACAAGCAAAACTCAAATAAAAGAGATTGACCAGAAGGTTCAACTTAAGAACTCCGGTTCGCAAAAAGAATCAAATCAAACGGAGCAACGAAACTCAAACGGCGAAAAAGAGAAGCATCGTTTACTAATATGAACCTAGGTCAAATTTTACAGTAGCAAAAACTTATTTGAGTTGGTTAAATGGAAAGAGGGTTTCGAGACGAAGATCTAGGTGCTTGAATCGCCTGATTCCGACTAACGAGCAAAAAGATAAACAGAAACTAAGATCGGATCAGAAATCGCGATCGAGAAAAACTCGCGGAATAAATCCGATAAAGGAAATCTAACGAACAGACTAACGACCGAACGTTCATTAGCTGTACCTAATGGGCGAAAACCCGTTCGTTAAAACGAACGTACGGACGAATGTCCGCTGACTAGAAGAACCGAGAAAAACCGGCGATCCGAAAAAAATGAATCTAGGGTTTTCTAAAAAACCGAACGGTTTTAGAAAGAAAAATCGGCGACGGATCCGGCGGCTACCTCCGGCGGGGCTCCGGCGAGGCAAGGGCGGCGGCTCGCGGCGGCGGCAGACGGCGCGGATGGTTGTGGCGGCGGCGGCAGACGGCGCGGACGGCTGTGGGTGACGGTGGTGGCTGCGAGGCTCGGTGGCAGGCTTTAAAGGGGGGGCGGCGACATGCTTGGGCGAGGGGGCGCCCGAGGAGGAGTCCGAGCTGGACTCTACTCGGCGTCCGTGCCGAGCACGGCGGCGCGGGCGAGGGAGGTGGTGGCGCGGGCGGGCCGGGCTGGCTCGGCTGGGCCTTAGGCCCAGTCAGGCGCGGGAACTTTTAATAAAAATCACCGACCGAAATAAAATCCTAGAAAAATAAATAAATACCTAAAAATGCCAAAACAAATTTTCACCGTATAAATAAAATATTTAAAACGGGATGAACATTTTCTTGGCCCTAAAATGCAATTTTGAAAACGTGCAATTTTTCTAATGCAAATAAAATCCGAATAAAATCAAATAAATGGTTTTAATATTTTTCCTCGAATATTTCAATTATTTTGGAGAAGTCATATTATCTCCTCTCATTTATTTTAATGTGAAATATTTTCCGGAGAGAAAAATAATTAAAATCAAAAATCCTCGTTTCAATATTTGATAAAAATCAAATATGAAAACAGGGAAATCCCCAACTCTCTCCGAGGGTCCTTGAGTTGCTTAGGATTTTCGAGGATCGCGAGACGAAAAGCAAATGAAATATGATATGCATGGATGACTATGTATAACATTCCAAATTGAAAATTTGGGATGTTACAGGTCACGGGAGAAATCATGTTGCAAGTAATCATGTGAACTTGATATGTGTTCGATATTTTGATAGTATGTATGTTGTGATTCCCTTAGTGGTGTCATGTGAATGTTGACTACATGACACTTCACCATATTTGGGACTAAGGGAATGCATTGTGGAGTAGCAATTAAATGATGGGTTGCGAGAGTGATAGAAGCTTCAACCCAGTTTATGTGCTATTCCGTAAGGAACCGATTGGATCGAAAAGTTTATTGCTATGGTTAGGATTTATTATTAATACTTTTCTCGTAGTTGCAGATGCTTGCGGGAGGGTTAATAATAAGTAGGAGGTTTGTTCAAGTAAGAACAGCACCTAAGCACCGGTCCACCCACATATCAAATTATCAAAGTACCGAACACTAATTAAGCCAACATGATGAAAGTGACTAGATGAAATTCCCGTGTACCCTCAAGAACGCTTTGCTTATCATAAGAGACCATTTTGGCCTGTCCTTTGCCTCAAAAGGATTGGGATACCTTGCTGCACTTTTTACTACTATTGTTACTTGCTCGTTACAAACTACTTTGCAATCAAACTACTCTGGTACTTACAATTTCAGCACTTGCAGACATTACCTTGCTGAAAACCACTTGTCATTTCCTTCTGCTCCTTGTTGGGTTCGACACTCTTACTTATCGAAAAGAGCTACAATTGATCCCTTATATTGTGGGTCATCAGTGGGTTGTCCCCACCTGGTGGCCACGCAGACCCTGAAACCGACGCTATAAAATCCTTTTTTTCTAGAAAAAAATGAGGAAGAAAGAATTTTCGTAATCCACGAGGCGGAGCCGCCGTCACCTCATGTTCTTCATCGGGAGGCCAGATCTGGAGTCCGTTTAGGGCTCCGGAGAGGGGGGATCTTCGGTCTTCGTGATCACCAACCCTTCTCCATCGCCAATTCCATGATGCTCCCCACCGGGAGTGAGTAATTCCTTCGTAGGCTCGCTGGTCGGTGAGGAGTTCGATGAGATTCATCATATAATCGGGTTAGTTTTGTTAGGGCTTGATCCCTAGTATCCTCTATGTTCTAAGATTGATGTTGCTATGACTTTTCCATGCTTAATGCTTGTCACTTTGGGCCCGGGTGCCATGATTTCAGATCTGAACCGTTTATGTTATCCACCATTATATCCATGTTCTAGATTCGATCTTGCAAGTTATAGATGCCTACTACATGTTATGATCCGGCAACCCCGGAGTGACAATAGTCAGGACCACTCCCGGTGATGATCATAGTTTGAGGAGTTCATGTATTCACTATGTGTTAATGCTTTGTTCCGGTTCTCTATTAAAAGGAGGCCTTAATATCCCTTAGTTTCCAATAGGACCCCGCTTCCATGGGAGGGTAGGACAAAAGATTTCATGCAAGTTCTTTCCATAAGCATGTATGACTATTTACGGAATACATGCCTACATTATATTGATGAACTGGAGCTAGTGGCGTATCACCCTAGGTTATAACTATCTCATGATGAATATCATCCAACAAGTCACCGATCCAATGCCTACGAATTTATCCTATATTGTTCTTGCTAAGTTACTACTGCTATCATCACTGTTACACTTGCTACAAAATTACTGCTATCAGTGTTACGGTTACCATTGCTACTGCAACTATTACCAAAACTATCATATTACTTTGCTACTGATTACTTGCAACAGATAATTAATCTCTAGGTGTGGTTGAATTGACAACTCAGCTACTAATACCTTCAAATATTCTTTGGAACCCCTTGTGTCAAATCTATAAATTTGGGTTGAATACTCTACCCTCAAAAATTGTTGCGACCCCCTATACTTGTGGGTTATCAAGACCTTTTCCGGGCGCCGTTGCCGGCGAGCATAGCTATATTTTTTGAGTCACTTGGGATTATTATCAATTTATCACTATGAAGAATCTGAAGGATGCTAAGACTAATATTTTTCCCTCTAAGACGAGGGGAGGTAAGGAACTGCCATCCAGTTCTGCTTTAGATTCACCGTCTACTATAAGTAAAATTGCAACACCACCACATGCTATTAATTCTGATATGTCGCAAGTTATTGATGATGCTACTTCTGCTATGGATGATGCTTATAATGATGCTAGTACCTTGCTTGATAATGATGATGTGCCACTTGGTGAATTTCTTGATAAACAAATTGCTAGAGTAATACAACATGATGTTGTTGAATTTGATGATGAGCTTGAAACTGAAACTCCTGAAACACCTGCTAGAACTAGCCTTCCTAGATATTGATTGCCTAAGGTACCAGAAGGTTATGTTATGAATGAGGAGACAACTATAGATATTCTTGCTTGTAGGGATAGAGATGATCTAGAGAAATTATTGTGCAAGTATAAAGAAAAATCTCTAAATGCTAGAATGAAATGTGATCCTAAGTTTGCTACTTCACCTATCTTTATTGATGATAAGGATTATGAATTCTCTGTCGACCCGGAGTTAATTACTTTGGTTGAATCTGATCCTTTCCATGGTTATGAAACTGAAACTGTTGTGGCACATCTTACTAAGTTGAATGACATAGCCACCCTTTTTACTCATGATGAGAAAACTCGCTATTACTCTATTCTCAAATTATTTCCTTTCTCATTAAAGGGTGATGCTAAATCTTGGTACAATACTCTTGCTCCTGGTTGTGTGCGTACCCAGGATATGATTTATTACTTCTCTGGAAAATATTTCCCTACTCATAAGAAACAAGCTGCTTTACAGGAAATATTTAACTTTGTGCAAATTAAAGAAGAGAGTCTCCCACGAGCTTGGGGGAGGCTTTGCCAATTACTTAATGCTTTGCCTGATCATCCTCTTAAGAAAAATGAAATACTTGATATCTTCTATAATGGACTAACCGATGCTTCTAGGGATTTCCTAGATAGTTGTGTTGGTTGTGTTTTCAGGGAACAAACTATTGGACAAGCTGGAGAATTATTGAATAACATATTGAAAAATTATGATGATTGGACTCTTCCTGAACCACCGGCTAAACCCACTCCAAAGAAGAGGGGTATATTATATCTCAGTCCTGAAGATATGCAAGAGGCAAAGAAATATATGAAGGAAAAAGGTATTAAAGTTGAGGATGTTAAAAATTTACCTCCTATCGAAGAAATGCATGGGCTTAATACACCACCACTGCCTAAGGTGGTAGAGGTAAATTCTCTTATGAAGTTCAATGATAATGACAATCCTCACAATATGCATCCTAGCCAATGCCTTTATGAGTTTGAAAACTACATTAGAAAACAAGATCACTTCAATACAAATTTTATGAAACAATTGAAATACAATTCTGATATGATTGCTCACTTGAATGACTTGTTATTTAGAATATCAAATGATGTTAGAGGTGTTGGAAAGCATGCTTCTATGGTTCAAACTCAGTTAGAACAAGTTGCTAAATCTTAAAGAGAGTTGCTAGATGAAATGAATAATGATATACATGACTTTGTTGTTAGAGTTGCAACTAGAGGAGGTAAAATGACTCATGAACCACTTTATCCTGAGGGACACCCAAAAAATTGAACAAGACTCACAAAGAGCTAACACTAGTGCACCTAGTTCTTCTAAAAAGAAAAAGAAAAAGAAAAATGATAGGACTTCACATGCTCCTAGTGAACCTGAAATAGAGAAACCTCCTGATAATGATAATGAAACTTATATCTCTGATGTTGAAACTCAGTATGGTAATGAACACTCACCTAGTGATAATGAAAAAGATAACGTTGATGTTCATGAAGACTCTCAACCAAATAATAAAGAACCAGGCAATGATGTTGAGATAGAACCACCAGCTGATCTTGATAACCCACAACCAAAGAATAAACAGTATGATAAAAGAGACTTTGTTGCTAGAAAACACGGTAAATAAAGAGAATCGTGGGTTCAAAAACCTATGCCTTTTCCACCTAAGTCAACTAAAAAGAATGATGATGAAGAATTTGAATGCTTTGCTGAAATGCTGAGGCCAGTCTTTTTACGTACTCGCTTGACTGATATCTTGAAAATGCCTCCTTATGCAAAGTATATGAAAGACATCATCACTAATACAAGAAAAATATCGAAAGCTGAAATATCCACTATGCTTGATAATCATACTTTTGAAGATGGAGTACCTAAAAAATTGGAGATCCGGGAATACCAACTATACCTTGCTCTATCAAAAAGAATTATGTGAAAACTGCTTTATGTGATTTAGGAGCTGGTGTTAGTGTTATGCCCTTCTCTTTATATAAAAGACATGATTTGAATAAACTCACACCTACTGAAATATCTCTGCAAACGGCTGATAAATCAACTACCATACCTATCGGTATTTGTGAGGATGTGCCCGTTGTTGTTGCTAATGTTACTATTTTGACTGACTTTGTTATACTAGAGATGCCCGAGGACGACAACATGTCGATTATCCTTGGTAGACGCTTTTTGAATACTGCGGTGGTTGTTATTGATTGCAATAAAAGCAAGGTCACTTTTCATATCAATGGTAATGAGCATACGGTGCACTTTCCGAAGAAACAATTCCAAGTGAATGGTATTAGTGTTATTGAAAAATCTCCGACAATCACTATTGGAAGTTTTCAAATACCTCTACCTATAGGCAAAAATAAATATGAAATGCTTATTGTTGGGGACATTCATATCCCCATTGAGGTAACTTAGTGATTTACAAAAGTTCTTCGGTTTCATGCTAATCGAAAGTGGTTGTTAATAAGACCTGATCAACCTTATTAATGGATCATTTTTGAGCGGTATGAAGTTGATGAATTTAGTGAGCACTACCTTGTGTCCCTACTTTTGTTTTCTGTTTTTATTAGTTAAATAAAATAAAATGTCATGTTTTGTCTGTTTTCTGATTTTCTCGTGTAATAAAAAATGACCCAAAAATAAAAGTTCTCAGAATGCCCTGAAAATTTAATATGATTTTTTCTGAATATTTCTGAATTTTTGGTGCAAATAATATCAGAGGGAGGTGCACCAGGTGGGCACAACCCACCTGGGCGCGCTAGGACCCCCCAGGCGCGCCCTGGTGGGTTGTGGGCCCCACATGGGCCCCCTCACTTATCTCTTCATACCACATCATCACTTACGTCCAGAAAAAATCCATTGCTCTCTCTCTCTCTCTCTCTCTCTCTCGTGTTCTTGCTCTCAAGCCCGCGGGTTTCGATCTCTTTGCTCAAAGCTCCGTTTCTGAAACTGTTTCGGGGGATTGTTGTTTAGTATGTGACTCCACCGTTTGTCCAATTAGTTTTTGTTTTTGTGGTTTATATTTTGAATAATTAGTTACTCTTGGTGCTGCTATAGATGAGCTTGCATGTTGAATGCTTAGAGTTCTAAGTAGTTTGAATGCTTGCTATGGCCTCTATGTATCCCTATGAGTAGTTGGTATCATTTTGTGAAGTTTTGTTGAGAAAATTTCGTGGGCTAATAAATTTCAGAATTTTTGTTCATAGGAAAACCATGAATACCTTTGGAAGTTTGGCTCTAAGAAGAACTCCAAGGGTGTTATTGGGGAGTCATCTAACAGTGATCTCCATCCTCGGAGGTTGGCGGAAGTACGGCCATGTGAATGGCCGCACACCCTGTTCCTGGAAGAGGCTGGAATCCTTCAGGAGTTCACACAATATGCTGCTAATGCCGGCCTCACCGACTTCATTGCAGATGAGTGTGAACAGCACCAAATCCTCACAAACATTTTTGTTCAAAGTTATACTTTCCTTCCTAGGAATAATCCTCCTGAAGTGAGTTTTGATTTATATGCTGAAAACCATCAGATACCACTTACTGAATTTTGCAACATATGCATGATCCCTTCTGATGGGTGCTTAGCCGAGCCTAGGCCAGCGGATTTTGAGGCCTTTTATCATACTTTGACAGAGGGAGATGAGAGAGGGGTTTCGGCCGTCACTGCCACTAGCATACACTTTCCTGCAGTGCATTATTTTACTTTATTTATCGCTAAGTGTTTGCTTGCTAGAGAAAAGGTGGGTGCGCTCAGTGCACCAGACTTTGTTGTTTTACGTCGTGCACTAGAGGGCGACAACACTTATAGCTTGGGAGCTATTGTGGCTCGTTGCCTTCACATTAATAAGTCCAAGGGTAAAATACATGGTGGGATTTTTGCTACTCGTGTGGCGGCTCACTTTAATGTTGAGATACACCATCATGATTACCCTCTGACCAAGGTTTACCTAGACCGTGCGGCCATGGATCACCACCACCTTACTGATATCGAATCTCCTAACATTCATATCCCTTATAATCTAGTTTTTAGCATTGAAACTCGTGATATTATCCCGTTGCCTGCTCCTGCTTTGTTTGATTCTGTTGCCAGGGTGGATATAGGATTATGCTTGCAAACATCATTGCCTACTGTAACGCTCAGGCTACTGCAAAGGCAGAGGAGGAGCCTCAGCAGTGGGATCAGTGGATGCCCATTCCTCAGTACCCCTACTACCATCCAGGCTACTAATCGACTACCAAGTTAGGCCAAAAGCCTAAACTTGGGGGAGTACGTGTTCTCACCGATATTACATTCATGTCCACTTATTTTCATTTGTCGGTGTTCACACTTTTTCATTGTATCATACATGCTTAATTTTATTTTTCTTGTTTTCTTCTTGTGTGTTTGAAAAACTTTAGAAAAAACAAAGAAATAGTTGTAGTTAGTTTACTTTCTATGCATGCTTAGTAGTGATATTAAAAAGAAAACCCAAAATGATTTCCTTGTTCTTCTTTTTCTCGTTGGGAGCTTTCTCGTGTAAATAGTTTTTCTCATTTTTGCTTTTATTTGCTTGTTCAAGAAAACCAAAAACTCCAAAAATATTTCAGTGTGTTTCTCTGGAAATTTTTTCTTATATTCGAGTTGTATCAAGGAGAAGACCATGATGAAAATGTTGAGTGGCTCTTGTATGAATAGTTGTTGATCTAATAAAGAGCCTTGTCGGTGTCAAAACCGGCGGATCTCGGGTAGGGGGTCCCAAACTGTGCGTCTAGGTCGGATGGTAACAGGAGGCAAGGGACACGAAGTTTTACCCAGGTTCGAGCCCTCTCGATGGAGGTAAAACCCTACGTCCTGCTTGATTAATATTGATGATATGGGTAGTACAAGAGTAGATCTACCACGAGATCAGAGAGGCTAAACCCTAGAAGCTACCTATGGTATGATTGTTGATGTGTATGTTGTCCTATGGACTAAAACCCTCCGGTTTATATAGACACCGGAGAGGGTTAGGGTTACATAGAGTCGGTTACAATGGTAGGAGATCTGAACATCCGTATCGCCAAGCTTGCCTTCCACGCCAAGGAAAGTCCCTTCCGGACACGGGACGGAGTCTTCAATCTTGTATCTTCATAGTCCAGGAGTCCGGCTGAAAGTATAGTTCGGCTATCCGAACACCCCCTAATCCAGGACTCCCTTAGTAGCCCCTGAACGAGGCTTCAATGACGACGAGTCCGGCACGCAAATTGTCTTCGGCATTGCAAGGCGGGTTCCTCCTCCAAGTACTTCATAGAAGATTTTAAACACAAAGATAGTGTACGGTTCTGCAAAATAAGTTTTCCACATATTGCCATAGAGAGAATAATATTTACACAAATCTAATCTGCTGACGTATTCCGTGGTGCGACACACCACGGCCAAGCCTTTATCTGAGTCGTTTAATTATCCCACCTTAGCGCGTCATGCGAGGCAGCTTCCTTGGCACGTCTTGTCAAAGCAGAGATCATGCCCCGTTATTCCGGGATTCTCATCAATACGGGCGTGGGTAACCCAACCACGCCTTTGATTACGGCGCTTGGAGATAAGCAAGTTTTACCAGGCTGGTGGGGACACGTAGTCGCGTCCACCCATATAAGGGGATAAAGATCCACCATTTCACCTACGCCTTCTTCCTCCTTCGCCTATCCATTCTTGTGCACTCGAGCTCCAGCGCCCAAGTCCGCACTCCCCACCTCAACCTTCTCCAGCCATGTCCGGAGCGGGAGGCAAGTGGATGGTCTCCTCCGTCACGGAGGGACACATCAAAAAGCTGAGGAAGGCCGGATACCTGTCTAACGACATCGCATACCGGCTCCCCGAGAAGGGGCAGCTCATCCCCACCCCTAGGCCCCATGAGAGGGTGGGGTTTCTCCCCCATTTCCTCCGTGGACTGGGCTTCCCTCTCCACCCATTTGTCCGGGGGCTCATGTTCTACTACGGCCTAGATTTCCATGATCTGGCCCCGAACTTCGTCCTCAACATCTCGGCGTTTATCGTCGTGGGCGAGGCCTTCCTCCGCATCCGCCCCCATTTCGGGCTCTGGCTGAAGACTTTCAACGTCAAGCCGAAGGTGGTGCGCGGCAGCCAGGCGGAGTGCGGTGGTGCCATGGTTGGCAAGATGGCCAACGTCCTATGGCTCGAGGGATCCTTTGTGGAGACCCTGAAGGGGTGGCAATCGGGGAGGTTTTACATCACCGAGCCGCGCGACGCCGAATGGGTCGCACCCCCCGAGTTCCGGTCCGGACCCCCAACGCGGCTCACGTCCTGGAAAGAGACGGGCCTGTCGTGGGGTAAAAAATGAGAGCTGACCGGACTCCAAACATGCGTCAAAACCCTGGCGGACAAGAAGCTCAAACTTGTCAATGTAGTTCAGGTTATGCTCATCCGCTTGATCCTCCCGTGGCAACAATGGGCTTTCAACCTGTGGGAGTTCGACCCGGCCCGGCACCAAACTCTGAGCAGGCTCTTCGACACAACATACGAAGATGCCTGGAAGGTGCTTTTCAAGGACGCCGAGGCTCCTGCATCCGCTACTGAGGATCGCGGATTCAGTGTGCAGCATCACGCGCTCGCGGTAAGCTGTTTTTTCCTTTTACATGGTATCAGTTTTCCATAGTTTGACTCTATGCGGGATCTAAGCTCCCTTTCCTCTGACAGGATTGGCAGGTGACGTCCGGACAGATCAACTGCCCGGCCCCTTTGCCCGAAGGCCCAGCGGAAGCTTGCTTGGTGAGGTTGCTGGTTCCGGCGCCCTATGTGGTGCCGGAGAAGAAGGCCACGAAAAGGGCCACGGGGACTCGAAAGAGCGCCCGGCGCCAGGAGGTGTCGGATTCATCATCCGACGGTCCCGAAGCGCCTTCCTCTCGCGAAGACGAGGAGGAAGAAGAAGAAACCTCTCCCCCTCCAGCGGGAGGAGAGAAGAAAAGGAAGGCCGCCCTCTTTGAGGAGGCCGGAGGGTCCAAGAAGGGGAAAACCCTTCCTCCGAACTACTCCGCCGACGCCGACGACGGCGGAGATGAGTGGCAGCCCAGGGCCAAGCCCCTGGCAAAATCATAATTATCCAGATACCGGAGTAATTCATAGTATTCGTTTATTGCACAGCTTTCCCTTATGTCGAATATGCTTATGCAGCCCACCCAAAGACCGGCTTGACGCGTCGTCAAGCGGCTCACTGGACTCATCGGATGTGAACTCGCTTCCGATGGCTTCCTCCCCCCGCCCTACGGACGACACCGAGGTGTTGTCCCAACAGGTTCCAAGCAGGGAGGAGGTGGTCCCGGAGGCGCCGCAAGGCGACCTCCCGGACTCCAGGAGTAAAGGGGATGAAACCCCCCAGGGCTCCAAGTCCGGCTCTAGGCCGGACACCGCTCCGGAACCTTCAAAGGTTCCGGAGTCCGGCGGGGGACCTCCTTCCAAGAGGAGCAAGTCCGCCATGTCGGCGGCCTCCGTCCAACCGGAGGCGCCGGACAATATGCTGGAGGCGCTCCAAGGCGCCTCCATCGACGAGGAGCACCGCACTATTATGAGTGCGGTGGTCCAGAAGGTTCAGTCCACAAAAAACGGACTGACTGAAGCTTGTACTAGCCTTTTGACAGGCTTCGAGGTAAGCAAAGAAAGTGTAAATAATAGTACCGCATAGACAGTAGCCCCTGATGCTCTGTTTGGCGTTCGGGAAGAAAAGCCGAATAGAGGATCAAATAGAATTCGCAGGAGTCTAACAAAAATGAGTCAATATGCATGTGCAGGCTACCCTACTTGCGTCCGCCGCATTGACTGCGGAAGTGGACACGCTAAAGCAGGACCTCGAAAGGTCCGAGCAAGAGCTCGAGCGTGCCAAGAAGCAGCTCGAGGACAATGAAGCTAAGAAATACCTTCTTAAATATATATATATATAAAAAAGGTGCAATTGCAAAAAATGACAGGATTATCGTGGCTATTGTAGGGGCCACGTCTGAGGTGGCGACCCTTAAGCAAGCGCTGGACGAGGCCGAGAAGAATTCGGCCTCGGAGCGCACCGAGCGGGAGAAGTATGAGGACGAGGTTGGTAAGGTGCGGCAAGAGCTCCAGGCTCTCATGGAAAAACATGAGAGTTTGGAGCATGACTCGAAGACGCAAGCGTCTGAGCTTGCGGTGGCTATTGAAAATGCCAAATCTGCCAAGGCTGAATCCCAGAAGACCCTCCAGGAGTTGGATGAGGTGAAGAAGATAGCAGCGGGTAAGGCATTCTTTATGCAAAGTAAACACATAAACGTGAGTTACTTGATACTTACCCGAATCCGGAGCTCTCCAGGGGCATTTACAGATCTTCCCCGGAGTGTATCCGATGCCACCGCATTCTATCGAGCCGAGGAGGGCAGCTCGATGGAGAAGGTGTTCTGGTCTCAGTATGCTGAGGCCGGACACCCCATGCCCCTGAGCGACCAGCTGAAGCAACTGGTCGAGCTCCACAAGGCGGCCGAACAGGCCATGAAGGGCCTCCCAGTTCGGCTGTGGCCTGGAGAGGCTCTGCCTGGGAGCATTTCGGGCTGGCGCGGCGGCTGGTGGAGGCTTGTCCAAGGCTCGAAGTCATCAAGCGCTCCGTCTGTACTGAAGGTGCCCGTAGGGCCTTTGCCCGTGCTAAGGTGCACTGGGGCAGGCTGGATGCGGAGAAGCTTGTGAAGGACGGGCCACCAGCAGGGAAAGAGCATCGCATGCCCGAAAATTACTATAAGGATGTTCTGAAGGGTGCCCGCCTTGTGGCGGATGAATGTACTAGGGATGTAATTTTTGAGTAAAACTCGCTCGTGTTTGTCCTGTGCGCTGAGAACTTGTTCATATGCGCTGAGCAATGCTGCTTGAATTTAAAATATTACCTTCTGTGCGGCTGTTTTATCAATACTGAGAGATGGCGAGTCGTCGGCTTCTGCCCCCTTGCCGCTAGTGCTGGGGTGTTCGGGGATAAACCTGGGCGCTCTTTTTCCCATATTTGGGTCCTTCGAGGGAGGCGCTCAGCCCAACGAACGAGGCAATCGGACTATAATGCGTGAACACTCTCACTTAGCCATAGAATTCTATAATTTTAAATTTCGGCGAAGCCCCTAGTATTCGGAAGACCGAGTTCGGGGCACTATCCACGCCTTGGCCGGACAGAGCCGACTCCTCGCCTTAAGCGGCATAAGTCTTTAGGGACTCGAAAAAACCTCTCGAACAGCGACCAGCTCTCGCTTCATCATGACAGTCAGTTTTAGCTTTCTCCACTTAGGTGCTCGGCCCAGCTCAACTGGGGCACAATCGCAGTGGTTCTCCTAGTGCTACCTTAGCCAATATAGCGGAACGTAAGGCACCAAAACATAGGAGCCGGGCAAACCCAACTATTAACCCAAGACATGATTCGGAGTCGATGCATATAGTGTTATAAGTTCGGGGTGCCACACTTGTGAAAGTGTTCGGACTTCTCACACCATATTGAGGGGTGCTAAAAGCCCTGGCGTATTTTGGCCGTACTAAGTTGTACGGGTGCAACATGTCGTTAAGGAACATTTATTTATAAAAAGATAATGCAAAAAATAGACAAAAGCTATGCATTGTATATTAAAAATAGCTGCGATCAAAGCAGAACGATACAAGTAATGCGATAAACGAAAAGTTGGACTATTTAACATGTCTGCTCCAGGGGCAAGCTGCGGAATAGTATGCGAAACAGGTATACTGCTCGTGATAGAGACCACCTGGGATTTCCGTAATGCGGCATGGCTTGTCTGCTTCCCTGGTTCTCGTGTCATTTGTGCGGCAATTGAACTGCCGAACAGGCCTTCCGGAGAGTAGAGTCCTGGAAGTAAGAGAAAAGTTAAAAAAAATTGGCAGCCCCTGGTGCGGTTTAAGCCGTGTTTGGGGCGTGCCGTGATGGTGCCCCTCCCCCTATGCCCATGGTATTTCCAGAGCGTAGTTATGGACGCGAAGTACTGGCGTCGCCTTTTTGCGAGGGTTGGGATTGGGGCCGCATTGCTACGCCTGCTCGGAACGTGCCAGGCGGTCTTGTTGTAGGTTACTCCGGGCGCACTTGACGGTGTTCGGGCGTTTAATGGCCGGACTGGAGAACTTCCTGGAGAGGCTACTTTGTACTTCCGCTACAAGGGCCGCCGTGTGCTCCTCCGTTCGGAGGGAGTGTTTGGTGTTTCCATTGACCGTAATTACTCCACGAGGGCCTAGCATCTTCAGCTTAAGGTATGCGTAGTGAGGTACCGCATTGAATTTGGCGAATGCGGTTCGTCCGAGCAGTGCATCATAGCCACTGCGGAATGGGACTATGTCGAAGATCAATTCCTCGCTTCGGAAATTATCAGGGGATCCGAAGACCACTTCAAGTGTGACTGAGCCTATACAGTTGGCCTCTACACCTGGTATTACGCCTTTAAAGGTTGTTTTGGTGGGCTTAATCCTCGAGGGATCGATGCCCATTTTTCGCACTGTATCCTGGTAAAGCAGGTTCAGGCTGCTGCCGCCGTCCATGAGGACTCTAGTGAGATGAAATCCATCAATAATTGGGTCTAGAACCAATGCAGCAAATCCGCCATGACGGATGCTAGTGGGATGGTCTCTTCGATCAAAGGTGACGCGCGCTTCCGCTCCCTTTTGGGGACGTGGGTGGCGTATATCATGTTCACCATCCGCACTTGTGGGGGGAAACCCTTCTGTCCATTGTTGTTCGGCGGCCGGGGCTCCTCGTCGTCATTGCTATGCAGCCTCTTGTCTTCATTGTCGGTGCTTAACTTGCATGCCTGCTTGAACACCCAACAATCCCTGTTGGTGTGATTGGCCGGCTTTTCGGGGGTGCCATGTATTTGGCACAAGCGGTCGAGTATTCGGTCCAAGCTGGACGGGCCCCTAGGATTCCTTTTGAATGGCTTCTTCCGCTGACCGGATTTAGAGCCTCTGAATCCGGAAATAACTGCCCTATCCTCAGCATTGTCTCCGTTAATGCGGCGCTTCTGCTTGTTGCGACGCGACCTGCCACTAATGTCCCTGGTGTCCGAACTACCAAGGTTCTTGGTCATATTGTTGCTACCAGCGAGCCAGCTGTCTTCTCCCGCGCAAAAGCAGGTCATGAGTGTCGTGAGTGCTGCCATAGATTTCGGCTTTTCCCGTCCGAGGTGCCAGGCCAGCCACTCGTCACGGATATTGTGCTTGAAGGCTGCTAGGGCCTCAGCGCCCGGACAGTCGACTATTTGATTCTTCTTTGTTAGGAACCATGTCCAGAATTGTCTGGCCGATTCCTCTGGTTGTTGGATTGCGTGACTTAGGTCATCGGCGTCTGGGGGTCGCACATAAGTGCCCTGGAAATTGTCGAGGAATGCGGCTTCCAGGTCCTCCCAACAATTGATTGACCCTGTTGGCAAGCTATTGAGCCAATGCCGAGCTGGTCCTTTAAGCTTGAGTGGGGGGTATTTGATGGCGTGAAAATCGTCGCCGCGGGCCATGTGGATATGAAGGAGATAATCCTTGATCCATACCGCGGGGTCTGTTGTGCCATCATATGATTCGATGTTTATGGGTTTGAAACCCTCGGGGATTTGATGATCCATTATTTCGTTTGTAAAGCACAGTGAGTGTGCGGCGCCTCTGTACTAGGCGATATCATGACGTAGCTCCAATGAGCTTTGTCTACTATGTTCGGCCCTGCCGAATGTGTGGCCGGCGTGACGGTTACCGTCTCGAGCCGTGGGGTGCCCACGCGATCCGTAGATTGATCGTGTTTGCCTTGCCTTGTCCTCCAACATGTCTCGTAAGTCCGGCGCATATTCCCGTGCCTTGGTACGGGGTGCGGCTTGAGTGGAGGGCCGGGAGGCCTCTTTGTCACGGCCACGAGGTGGCCGTTCGGCCGCATCAAGTGCTTCCTCCTCTAATCGGGGTAGCAACCTGCGCTTTGGGTAACTCTTGGAGGGGCGTTCGAGTTCATGCTCTTCGGCCGCAAGGACTTCAGTCCATCTGTCAACCAGCAAATCTTGATCAGCTCTGAGCTGTTGCTATTTTTTCTTGAGGCTTCTTGCCATGGTGATAAGCCTGCGTTGGAAACGCTTTTGCTCAACGGGATCCTCTGGCACGACGAATTTATCGTCGTCGAGGCTTGCGTCGTCTTCGGAGGGAGGCATATAATTATCATCCTCAACCTCTCTGTCTGCCGCTCTCTCATGAGGGCTGGTTTCTCCATCTTCCTGTGCTAAACCTTGCTGGAGGGGGTTTTCTTCGGCACTCTCCAGAGTATTATTATCTCCCATGTTGGAATCACCGTTTTTGTGTTGGCGGGATTTTGAGCGGCGCCGCTGACGCCGGCACTTTTGCTATTTCTTGGAGGGGTCATCCTCCGCTGTTTCATCGCCATCTCCCTCTTTTGGGGTGTCCACCATGTATATGTCATATGACGAGGTGGCTTTCCAGGGCCTAGTAGGCGCTGGTTCTCCATCATCTCCTTCATCGGCGTCCATACCGTCGATGTCTTTGGAGTCGTAGTCGAGCATGTCGGTTAAGTCATCGATAGTGGCTACAAAGTGGGTGGTGGGTGGGTTTTGAATTTCTTCATCGTCCGTACCCCAACCTTGCTGACCGTAGTCCATCCAGGGCTCTCCTGATAAAGAGAGAGACTTCAGTGACTTCAGGATATCGCCGAAAGGCGAGTGCTGAAAGACATCCGCGGCCGTGAACTCCATGATCGGCGCCCAATCGGATTCGATCGGCAGGGGCGCGGAGGGTTCGGAGTCCGGCGAAGAATCCGGCCCCATGGAGTCATGAGTCTTGCAGAGTACGGGGCTGGTGTTCGGCTCAACCGCCGTTGGGATCACAGCCCCCGAGGTGGCGTCCAACCGCCCATCTTCGATCGGTGCGGTTGGCTCCGAACTAAGGGTCGGAGCCGATGCGGGTGCGGCCTCCAGGGCACTGTTCGGCGGCAGAGCTAGATCATGCTCGTCGTGATAGTGCAGCGCGCTCGGCAGTGGTTTGAATCCGTCGAAGATCAAGTCCCGGCGGATGTCAGCCGTGTAGTTTAAACTTCCGAATCTGACCTGACGGCCAGGGGCGTAGCTTTCGATCTGCTCTAGATGGCCAAGTGAATTGGCCCGCAGTGCTAAGTCGCCAAAGACGAAGATCTATCCGGGGAGGAAGGTCTCACCCTGGACTGCATCGCCATTGATGATCGTAGGAGCCATCAGGCCTGACGGCGACGGCACAGAGGAACTCTCAATGAAAGCACCAATGTCGGTGTCAAAACCGGCGGATCTCGGGTAGGGGGTCCCGAACTGTGCGTCTAGGCCGGATGATAACAGGAGGCAAGGGACACGAAGTTTTACCCAGGTTCGGGCCCTCTCGATGGAGGTAAAACCCTATGTCCTGCTTGATTAATATTGATGATATGGGTAGTACAAGAGTAGATCTACCACGAGATCAGAGAGGCTAAACCCTAGAAGCTAGCCTATGGTATGATTGTTGATGTGTATGTTGTCCTACGGACTAAAATCCTCCGGTTTATATAGACACTGGTGAGGGTTAGGGTTACATAGAGTCGGTTACAATGGTAGGAGATCTGAACATCCGTATCGCCAAGCTTGCCTTCCACGCCAAGGAAAGTCCCTTCCGGACACGGGACGGAGTCTTCAATCTTGTATCTTCATAGTCCAGGAGTCCGGCTGAAAGTATAGTTCGGCTATCCGAACACCCCCTAATCCAGGACTCCCTCAAGCCTATTTTACCTTGTCTTCTCCTGTTGAATAAAATGTTTGCAGATTCCAGCTTAGTCCACGGCACTCTTGCACTATTATTATTTTCACATCGTTCGGTCGTGCAAGTGAAAGGCAATAATGACGACATTCGATGAACTGGCCGTGGCAGAGAGAAACTGGTATAAACTCGACTTGTTCTGTTTGTGTAAATATTTTATCCTAGTATCCATGATTCAGCCCATTATGATTAAACATGTTTGCAATGACAATTAGATATTATAGTTTCTCATGCCATGCATAAGTAGCTGGGAGTGGATAATGATTTATCTTGGATATCAACATTGTGTTAAAATGATTGTGATGTAGTATGATGATATGGTATCCTCCTCTGAATGTTCGAGCGGCTTGACTTGGCACATGTTCATGCATATAGTTGAATCAAAACCAACATAGCCTCTATGATATTTATGTTCATGGTGATCATATCCTACTCATGCTAGTGTCCAATGTTACTTATGCATAATGCATGTTTATGACCGTTGTTGCTCTCTAGCTGGCTGCTTCTTAATCTAATTGCTAGCCTTCGCCTGTACTAAGTGGGAATTCGGCTTGTACATCAAAAACCTTGAACCCAAAGTTATTCCAGATGAGTCCACCATACCTACCTATATGCGGTATTACCCTGTCATCCTAAGTAAATTTGCATGTGCCACCTCTAATAACTTCTAAAAAATATCCTTTTGTGTGCCTGGATCGTTCATGGAACGACAGGAGGTGGTTGGTATGTTCCATGCTAAGCGGGTTATTCTCAGGTCGAGTGTTTATTCACTCGCCGTCGAACAAGAAAAGAGCGGTAATAGGGATGCCCAGTCCCAAACTGCAAACAGAAAAAACTTATAAATAATCAAACAAAAACTCCCAATGGGGTCAAAACCTTGACTTTTATTGCTTGGTAACCGCCACTAGCATGCTTAGCATGGAAGATATTGATAATTGATAGTCATGAAGTAAATGAGAAGGGTGCATGTCTCAAAATATCATTTACCTCTGTTTTAAAAACTTAAGCTATGGCACCTCTGCAAATCACTGCTTCCCTCTGCGAAGAGACTATCTTTTTACTTTTATGTTGTCTCATCACCTTCTAAAACAAGCGCTAGAACCTGAGAGCACAGCTGTCATGACTTATGCATTGTGTGTAGCTAATGTTGGGTGCATCATGACTGGATCTTTTCTACCATGAATTACAATGTTTAGTCGTTGCTTGAACTTTGGACGTGCTCTGCATTTATGTTTTGCGGTCTCAGAAAGGGCTAGCGAGATACCACTATTGTCATATTATATCATGGTTGTTTTGACAATGTGTTGCCGTTTGAGATACATAATTATTGCTCACTAGCTGATTATGTCATTGATATGAGTTAATATAATCTTTAAGAGTTATTGTCGACATGGTTAGTGTTGGCTGAAAACCTGGTGTTGTTTAAGCTTATTTATGCAAACAAGAGCAAAAGAGTTCGTAAAAGTTTTTCTTTTTCACTTTTAGTTTATCAACTGAATTGCTTGAGGACAAGCAAATGTTTTAGCTTGGGGGAGTTGATACGTCTCCAACGTATCTACTTTTCCTAACGCTTTTCCTCTTGTTTTGGACTCTACTTTGCATGATTTGAATGAAACTAACCCCGGACTGACGCTGTTTTCCGCAGAACTACCATGGTGTTTTTTTTGTCCAGAAATAAAAGTTCTCGGAATGGAACGAAACTTTGCAAGGAATTTTTATACAATAAACAAGAATTTCTGGAGCCAAGACCTACCGGCGAGGGGCACCTGGGTTGGAACAACCCACCAGGGCACCCCCCCCTCTCCTGGCGTGCCCAAGTGGGTTGTCCCCACCTGGTGGCCCCGCGGACCTTGAAACCGACGCTATAAAATCCTATTTTTCCAGAAAAAATGAGGGAGAAAGAATTATCGCGATCCATGAGACGGAGCCGCCGTCACCTCCTGTTCTTCATCGGGAGGCCAGATCTGGAGTCCGTTTGGGGCTCCGGAGAGGGGGGGTCTTCGTTCTTCGTCATCACCAACCCTTCTCCATCGCCAATTCCATGATGCTCCCCACCGGGAGTGAGTAATTCATTCGTGGGCTCGCTGGTTGGTGAGGAGTTCAATGAGATTCATCATGTAATCGAGTTAGTTTTGTTAGGGCTTGATCCCTAGTATCCACTATGTTATAAGATTGATGTTGCTATGACTTTGCCATGCTTAATGCTTGTCACTTTGGGCCCGGGTGCCATGATTTCTTATGTGAACCGTTTATGTTATCACCATTATATCCATGTTCTAGATCCGATCTTGCAAGTTATAGTCACCTAGTACGTGTTATGATCCGGCAATCCCGGAGTGACAATAGTCGGGGCCACTCCCAGTGATGACCGTAGTTTGAGGATTTCATGTATTCACTATGTGTTAATGCTTTGTTCTGGTTCTCTATTAAAAGGAGGCCTTAATATCCCTTAGTTTCCAATAGGACCCCGCCGCCACAGGAGGGTAGGACAAAAGATGTCATGCAAGTTCTTTCCATAAGCATGTATGACTATTTACGGAATACATGCCTACATTGTATTGATGAACTGGAGCTAGTGGCGTATCGCCCTAGGTTATAACTGTCTCATGATGAATATCATCCAACAAGTCACTGATCCAATGCCTACGAATTTATCCTATGTTGTTCTTGCTAAGTTACTACTACTATCATCACCGTTACACTTGCTACAAAATTACTACTATCACTGTTACCGTTACCGTTGCTACTGCTACTATTACCAAAACTATCATATTACTTTGCTATTGATTACTTGCTGCAGATAATTAATCTCCGGGTGTGGTTGAATTGACAACTCAGCTGCTAATACCTTCAAATATTCTTTGGCTCCCCTTGTGTCGAATCTATAAATTTGGGTTGAATACTCTACCCTCGAAAACTGTTGTGATCCCCTATACTTGTGGGTTATCAGAAACTAGATGAAAGAGATCTAGTTCTTGGACCCAGCCTCCTTCCTGAGAGCGCCCTTCTTGAGAGCTCCCTTTTCAGCAGGCAGGCCATCTTTCTTCTTTTTGGGCTGGCGCAGCATTTCCTCTGTGCAGTCCTTAGCAGCAGCCTTGCAAAAGGATACATAGATGATTTTGATGATCTTTGGTGCAATAGTAGGTGGACTAGTAGTGCAAGAAAGGGAGTTTATGTTCTGAAAAATCTGTTTCTTAAATCCTCTATTAAGTTGTTGTAGCCTGCATCTTCTTCTTACCTCAAATTCTACCACCGGAGCTTTTTCTTTCCTTTTTCGTTGAGCATAGATAGCTAAGGTGGTAGCAAGAGCCAACACATGTTACACTGCCTCACTGGTGGCATCTGGGGTGGTGTTTACTGGATCAGATGTAACTTGTTGTTATGTAGCCCCCTGATGACACACATAATTCAGATCAGGACATGTTGGAGGTAATACAAAAGGGAAACAGTTCTTGCAGTTTGACCCTTCAATTAAGTATGTCCACAGTTGGGAACCAGTAAAGATTTATCCCAATCAAAGTTATTGGGGCTTGAGAGGGCAAGAGTGATAAAATTAAACCATTCTACGGGTACCTTAGTAGATGCCAAGGTCTCATTAGATGGAGCAAAGTGTTTCTTATACAAATCCAAGCCTTCCTTGGAGAGAAAACCAGCATCATCACCTAACAAAATAGGTTTGTGCCTCGGATTTGAAAGAACAGGATCAACTTGGCCTAAGAATAACATGGAATTGACAATAACATTGGATCTAAAAATGGGTAGGGAAAAGCCAGGGGGAGCCTCCATGCTACTACCTTCAGAGCTGACTAGGTTGGCCACAGGATCTTGGTATGTCAATCTTGCAGAGGAAAGCTCATGATGAGCAATAGGAGTGCCACTTGGTGAGGTTTGGGTGGTATGAACAGACATCATTTCCATATTAGGAGCATGGGTATCTACAACAGGAATCTGAGGCACGGGTATGATGTGTTATGCCATTTGCAACATATCTGCCTGGTGGCCAGGGGCAGGCTCCTGCAACATATCAGTAGTAGCATGAGCATCAATAAGATCTTGCAGCATATGAACATCTCCTTGTGGGATTGGATCAGATTCCACCCAAGCAGCATTAACAGCAGGTTGGATCTCTAGCTAAGGAGGAATTTCCTCTAGGGCAAAGACCGGAATATCTAGACCAAAGATCTCCAGATTGTTCTCCTGCTGAACCTCCATCTCCCCCACATTGTTACCAGGTTAGGGAGCAGGTAGCACCAAGGGGGCAAGCAGTTCATTCAGGTCATGTAGGTCTGGGCCCTCACCCACTGAATTAGTAGAGCCACTATCAGATAGTTGTAACCTAAGAGAGAGTTAATCCACTGTTATCCTGATCATCATGTTGAGAAATATCCACCTTCAGATGACCAATTAGATCATTAAGCTCCAAGAATTCTCCCACATGCAATTCAACATCAATATGCTCTTGAGGCATAGCCTAATGACCCCAGCCTTCCTCTTCTTGTGGCCCTGCCATGTCCACATTATTCTCCTGGGCATTGTCTTGTTGGATTAGATGAAAGGCCATTGGTCCCACAACCAAGTCATTCTGGTTAGGGTGGTGGAATTGCTTTGGAGGTCTGGGATGAGGATTTCCATCTTTTGGGACTGGATCTTCATCTGGAGGTGGACCACCAGAAGGAATGTCTTGGAAGATCACCACAGGGCAAGTCCAAGACTGACCATTCTCACTATTTGCACCAAAAACTAACATGCTAGCAGGAACATCCTTGAGGGCAGCAATCTTAACCTTGACAACAACTGCAACATCACAAGATTTGACTCTGTCCCAAACCTAAAGCTGACCAAAGCTAGCAGTGGCATTGAAAAGTTCATGAAAGGATCTGAGATCAGCAGGAAATCCAACTATCAATAGCCAAACATCTCTGTTTAGGGAGAAGTTCTTCCAGTTCATACCCTGGTTGTGCTTTTGAAATACAAAGTGGATATCATCGTACGGGTGTGGTCCTGAGTTGACTAGGAAATCATGGTCTGCAGCACTATTCAAACGGACAAAAGCCTGGCCAAAAGGGCATCTAGAAATGGAGACCACACCCATGCGCTTGGAGAGGAGGAACTCTTGCAGAATTTCTTGGATATTGGCAAAGGCAACCTCACCTTGCGGCATTGGGATGATAGTGATGATGGCGAGATCCTCATTGGTTGGAACCAGTTTTCCATGGATGACACGATGACGGGTCGGCCTACCATCAACTTCAATGGTGTTGTAGCCGACGGGAAGGAAAGGAGTTGGGTCGAACGGGAAAGAGGCCATGGACGGCGCCGCAACAGAGAAAGAGGAATTCTTAGGTGGCAAGGTGGAGAGTTGCAGCAGAGGTGGAGGTGGGCAGTGGGAATGCGAGATGGCGGGGATGGTAATGCGCTCGTTAGAGTGATTTGATTGATCGAGGGGAGGCACCGTGCCTCTGACAATGGGGTCGAGCGTGGGTGAGAGGCGGCTGTCTCGGTGAACAACCAAAAGTGGATGCGGCGATTGGGGGGCATTCCTAACAGAGGAAGCGGGAGCATTAGCCTCGCTCCTAAACCGGCAATTAGCCCGAATATGGCCCAAACACCTACAACCACTACAGCGGATCCTACTGGTGCACTTGGGCCGAAAATGGCCCGAGGAAAGGTAGGAACACAGAAATTGGCCTGAGAGCCATGGGCTTGAGAAGAACGGTTTGTGGGCCTAGTAGTTTGAATAGCCCTCGATCCCGCCCTACCGAGAGCGGTGTTAATGGGAGAAGTTAATATCGGATTTGAAACAGGCCTTGACTGCAGTAAACGCTCCGAAGCAGGAAGAACACGCGGATTACGCGCTTCAGGGGTGGGATCATCGGAAGAAAAGACACACGGAGATTGAACTACAACAGCATATGATCTGCGATCGTTAGATCGATCAACTAGAGTCCATTCTTTGTCCAATTCCTGCATGTAAAGATTATATTCGTTGCGGAAGTCTGGACTGCCGCGACCCCAGAGGAAAAAACGCACGTTGAAGAGATCATTCACATAATTTCCCCCTTTGATGATCGCAAAACCAACCTCCTTAGAGGAAACGCTGAACTTGAAAGACCAATTCTGTAGACAAGCGACTTTGAAACGAGAGGCATGTCCGCCAAAGCAAGATTGGAGAATGAGACTGACCGATTCATTGTTGATACAGAGTTTAGACCTGCAGATCTCCACAACGAGGAAGAATTCCCGATAGCCGCTGCCCTCAATGTGGTTGACGGGCACTCCGAATTGTTTCCAGATGTGGTCCTCAAAAGCCAGACCTGGCTCAAATTTGAGATCCGAGAGGGCCAGAGAAGGAGGTTGAAGGAGCTCGAGAGCAGCAGGTGGCTGGCCGACAGCGCCAGAGTGGCCGCTGTTGGGGGGATGGTAGCCGCCGCGGCCGGAGCGGCCAGCGGCGCGCGGAGAGGGGCTAGGCGCAGGGGAGGGTCTGCCACACCCTTCAGAAGTGGATTAGGGATCCCTCCGTACTAGCTTCTGGGCAGCATACTGGCGTACGACTCCATGTTTAAATGATGCTTCTACTAATCCACTTTATAATAAGGTGCAGGGATGCTATATGACTGTGTTGATGTATATATTGGTTGTATGCATCGTTTGATGCAGAGACCACGGCTATCCCCTTTTTGAAAAGAAAAAAGGAAAAGTGAGTGTTTGGCCGGCTAGATCACTTGTCAATTTTTAGGTGAGGGGTACGGGGCGGCCACTGGGAAAGGCTCGAAACGAGAGGATGCAGCAACAGAACATGGTGCGCATGCAGAGCAGAACACAGCTTGTTGCACACTCTTGCCACATGTGAGCGTGGAGTAGACTATGCATACACAGCGAGCGCAGGGATCCATACATGGATCGATTGCAGAATATATCATTGTATGATCCGAGCGCCAATTGTGCAGCTCATACGAGTGGAAAGATTGTCAAAGGAGTGTTGATGGATCACTAGCTCGATCTGTTTTCTTCACGATCTTCTTTGCTCTGCTGCCTTTCCCTTCCCACTGGCACTCCCATGTTCTCATGGCAAGAGGATATTTTTTCTACTCCCCCCAATCCACATCACTTGTCGCTTAAATAGATGTATCTAGACATATTTCAGTGCTAGATACGTCCGTTTAAGCGACAAGTAATATGAATCGGAGTATAAAAAATGTGTACATTTCTTTAGTTGAATGGTGTGCATATAAGCATATTTGTTAGGCAATATACGTACGTATTAAATTCCCTGCAGATAAAAAATGTAAATTAATGCTGTTTTCTGACGAGCGTTGTAACAGGACTACAGAGGAGGATCTTACAAGTATACACACGTAACGTCAAGCATAATGATTCAGTCAGATGGGGCACAGAGAACTACGCTCGCCTGAATTTGCAGCATCCACAAATTAGGTTCAAAGAAATGAGCTCCAGCCTGAAAAAATAAAATCAGCCTAAAAAAGAAACAAGCTCGAAAATTAAGCATCCACAAACAATACGGCCAATTAACCATGCGCAGAAGAATGCACCAGCAAGTTAAACAACCTGCCATCCCGGGCCCTTCATCCAGATTAACCGAAATGTTAAACGGAGGAGTTGAGGCAGCAGTAGCACCATGCTAATTCTAAGCTGAATCCTACAGGGGTTAAACAACAAGATTGCCAGAGCAAATCCATAGCAACTTGTCAAAGTTTATTAGTTGCAGCCCATGCCACGAACTGACAGCATTTCACTCAGTGTTGCTTGATCAAAGTACTTATGTTTCACAAACTACTGTTCCTTGATACTACAAAAACAGGTCCGCCATTAGGAGCGCCACCTAAATCCTCAAATCCGCTACAGACTGGTCCTTGAGCAGGCCATGCGCACCCATTTACATGCGGCGGGCATCGGCGGATGCAGCCCAGCTCGAATGTTTCCTTCCTCAAGATGCTTGCTTATTCAGCCGAAGAACCAAGTGCACAACAGGGAGATCTTCAAGTATCAGGGTATGTATGTATGTTATGGCAGCTAAACTTACCCTACCAATATTTTGGTCATGTCCAAAACACTGGCCTTTGTTTGCATGGTTGCCAACTAGGAGTATTTGGCATGCCGATGCCTTTTTGGTTACTCTAGCTCGTTTTCCTTGCCGATGTTGGCCAACTCATGGGCAACCAAAAGGTCAACCAAATTTGGTAGGGCTGGAACCAAACATACCCTCAGTCACCTCCCCTTTCTCCTGTCCTTTTCTCTTTCTCTGCTTCTATCATGGTGATCATCCTTCTCTCGGCCTGAACTTTTTTCGCGTGCTCTGTCTCTCCCAACATCATTACCATGCAATCTGTCTCTGCTGCGATTGTGCTCTCGGTCTCTATCCAGTGATGATTTCTTTGAAGGACTACGGCTCTTACTTGGGCTGTGAGGCCGCTTCTTGGAAGAATTGCGTGCATCATCATACCTTTCTTTCCGGTCCAATGGTATTCTCTCTGCAAAACAGAAGTACATTTCTTTGTAAAAACATGCACGCACTGGACTAGGTTGAGGGCTACAGCATGGCTCATTGTTATTATCAGATAAGCTATCACGTGAAGCAACAAAATAAGTATCAACGATGGAGATGCTCCAAAGAAACAGAAATGCAGTTATCAAAAGACAGGGTAATTCCCTTGTGGCCTTCTTACATACCGGAAGAGCGCCTGTTGTTTGCCCCATCTACTGAAGAAGACAACCCATATTCAGACTGAAGACGCCTACGGTGGCTGGCAACCTTCCTCTCAAGCTCCTCCATGTTCCACAAACCCTTCTCCTCAAGAGATTCACGATACTGCATGACACCAATCTCAATCTGCCTCAGCTTCTGCCTGCAGATCAGAAGGTGTAGCGACTAAGCAAAAAAGAATGTGAAACACTAATGGCAACATGACTGAATATTTGGGGCAAAGAATGTGAAACACTAATGACAACATGATTGAATAATTGGAGCCGGTGAAGTTGGATACCTATGCTCTTCATCAACAATTGTATCTGGATGATGAATTGTGTGATCAGTACTAATTTCTGTTGCATCAGCTTTCCCAGGATCACCAGCAATATCACTTCCAGATGAATAGCTCAATCCCAATCCTTGACCATCTTTTCTATCTTCATCGCCGCTGCCATCATCCTCTCGATTCCATTTAGAAGCTGGTAAGATGGGATCAGCTCTCTGCTTCTTGCTTGGAACTTGTTTCGGTTCAGCAGATACAGATTTTCCATAGTACTTTTGACCTGTGACACGAGAGAGACCCAGCATATCTGATTCACCATCAACAGTACCTTCTCCAGGTCTCGAAGCACTACGCGCATTCAAACCAATATCCTCTCTCCCAGTTCTATGAGGTTCTCCTTGTCCATATTTCATGTCGACATCTTTCTGATATACTCGCTCCTTCTCAGCCTCCTCCAGGCTGAGCAACCTGGCAACCATCATCTCTTTACCACCACATAGTGAGAGGCCATTATGTCTACAACGACGTTCAAGCTCAGCAAGCGGAAGCCCTAACAGCTCCTTCGTCGCTGCTGCCTTTCCTGTGGCCAGGGCACCATCTTCATCAAGCCTAAATCCATTAGTACCATCCTCGGAGCTAGTTTTCTTTTCAATTTCAGGTGCATCACCACATAGAGAGTGGAAAGGGGTGACCCCAGAGTTGCCTGGTCTAAGAAAGGTAGCTTTCAGCCCATTCAGATATGCATCAGAAAACAGAAACCAGTCTGCCCATACTTGTAGAACTTTCAAAACCCTCTCCTGCAGAAAGTAATAAATGAGTGTTATTATGTAGGAACATCAAGGGGGAAAATGAAACCATACTACTCAACAAATACCTTCAGAGCTTCAGCAGTAATCCTTCCTGTAATACTGCGATACAAGTCATTGAAGCTCTCCATGACATCAGGTATAGCAGCCTCAAACTTGGTTCGAAACGCAGAAGCATTCTTCACGGGAGCACTACTGTTATGAAGGATGTCGGACACTAGCATAAGCCTTGCAACCTTGGTGGGAATAGATGTCTCCTTAAGTGTCAAAGATTCTGCAAGAACCTCGACAATCTATACAAGGGGAAACTCGGTGAGTTTTTATTCAATGCGAACTATAAAATAAAATTGAAGTATACTCCCTCCGTTCCTAAATACAGGTCTTTTTAGAGATTCCAATGTGTACTACATACGGAGCAAAATGAGTGAATCAACACTCTAAAATATGTCTATATACATCCGTATGTAGTCCTTATTGAAATCTCTAAAAATACTTGCATTTAGGAACCAAGGGAGTACATCACTATGCAGTAGGCCTTTGAAGTGCAGTTTGCAACAAAACAAAAGACATGTGCGGTTATGTAAGAGTATATGACTAGATGATGGTCCCAATAGTAAAATATATACATCAATCTACATGTTACAAATTTGATCCACTTCTCCTTTCCTACTCTCCTTAGACAACACCAAATCCCATCAAAACGTATATGCTTGAGACAGAAAGTCTGTGCAGAGTAGAATGAATCTCAGTCCACAACCACAAGATTTGACTCACAATGATCAAGCTATTCACTGATCTTGGGAATTGTTGCAAGCTGTAGAATGTTTCACGTAGAGTAACTGAGACATTAAGGAAAAATAGCAGGACGCATGAAATAGAATCAATCAACCAGAATGAATTCATAATTTTAAGCTAAAGGCAAAAGGAAAAGAGGAAATATGAACTGATAAGGTCAAATATACAAGGTATGCATTACCTCTCCAGCAGCATCAGCATTATCTAACGCAAATCCCATTGCTTCCTTTATCTGACTCCTCTCTAATGTCAATGCGCGTAGCATGTCCTCAAATTCATCACGCTGTGAATCAGTCAGTGTACGCTCCACTTCCGCACGCTGGGAGACAAAACACAAATTAATCAGGTAACTGGACCAAAGCATTTGCACCATCTAATAAAGGCAAAGTACCAAAAAGAAGTCTCTGCCAAGGCCAACCAAACCTTACCCTGCTTCTACCAGCTGCAAAAGTAGATTCTTTTTCATGATTAGGACTTCGGCTGGATGGCAAAGCAGGTGGAACCCATCTAAAATAACAGATTTAATACAACAATGTCACCAGATAGTCAATAAGCACAGGACCAACACATAACAGAATATCAGTGTGCACGCAAACCTTGCACTTCCAGTAATCATGATAAATGGTTCGGTTCGCCATCGTTGTAAAGTATCGCCCTGCATTTGAGTATCATAAGCAGTTAAACATTAGTGTTATATCAGCACAGTGATTCCCACATATACTACCAAATTCTAGAGACCAAGCTGAACAGAACATAATCAGGAGGTCGAAGGACATAAATTTTATTAAACAATACACTACTCATTTCGACCAATCAATAGGCCATCACTGAGCAAAAATATATACTGGAAAATGTCATAAAATATGTGTCTGTATGACAACCGATACAAACAATCTTCTATTGATAGATCATAGAGGAGATGGCATTGAAATTGTAGCAAGATAAACAACAGTGGATACCTGAGCAAAGGAGTATAACCGCCAGACATAGTATGTGTGCTCTTGCGATTTAAGATCAAACAAGAAGTTAAATAAAGAATTCCCTCGTCCTCTTTCCATTATAGCTTGTTCGAAAGCACATCCACCATCAAGTACATGCAGAGCCATCGTGTCAATCACATGCCTAAGATGTGAATCATCTGGTGGAGCAACTACTATATCAGGAACATTTGGAGTAAGGACCTGTTAAACCAAGTGAACCCCCGGAGTGGAATTAGAATTGAGGAAAATTAACTACACAAACTAACATCTAAAATTATTACCAAGGAAAAACTTCTTATATTATTTCTAGGCCTATAAGATACTAAAGAATGTAGCTGGCCGAATTACATACAAGAGTGCTAGTGAAAAAGGATTCAAAATCCATAACCGAAATAAGAGAGCCCACCCAGAACATATCACGTAGTGAACATATGTGAAAGGGCTAAAGAATTTATGTGCCAACTTAAGAAAGATGGCAAAAATATTATTCATGTTAAATTGTATGCAGCAGGGCAACTTATGAACTCTCTTGGCCTACACAACTCAAGCACTTAGATATTTTCTGAAAAGAGAGCTCAAACAAGCCGCGTTATGATACCTCAAAAGGTCTATCTCAAAGAAAACGTGGATTTTTTTACTGATTTTACTTTTATGGTTACACAAATAGCATGGATATCAAGAACAGTATGCCACACAAGGACAGATGTATATGTAAGAGATCACCAACCAGCTCTGAGGTTTGCCGTGTAACTGATGCAACAGGTGGACCTCCAGGACCAGATATGATTACAGTACCACCCTGTATATCAAAGAAACATAAGGAGGTCGTACAACTCACAGAGAAACACCAAAGACATGTCATCTACTTAAAACTTCCAAAAATATATATATAAGAGTGAGCTGCACATAGAAATTTTTGAAATGAAAGGAGCAACCTCCTTGTTTCTGATTGCCATATGTCCTGGAGGAGGAGCAGGCAGTGCTTGTGATGGAAGAGCAACAGATTTGCCCCACCCAATCTTCAGCTCATAGTCGTATACAATAACACCTGCGTTAAGTAATTTAGTAACTGAAAACAGGAATATAAGTAATTTTAAAAAGTACGAAAAGGTTACTATTTTAAGGTCCTATAACATGATCCCAACTACATGGAAGTGCACAGTAACCTTGCATTTCATCCTTGGCTGCCTGTCCTTCTGCTCTATTCATGAATGCAACAAACCCACAGTTTCTTTGCCTTCTGCGTTCTTCTTCTGTTCGAGGCCACATAATCTTGACGCTAGCGATAGGTCCAAACCGACCAAATGTCCTCAAAAGAAAATTCTCATCCACCTAACAACATATGGCATATAATGCACAGTAAGCTAACTATGATGCCTATACACTTAAAACTGTGTCTAGACAGAACATGTACGGTGGGAAAAATCAACCTGAGGAGAGAGATTGCCAACATATAAGTTTGTGGTTTGTGGATCCCCATCATCAAATGACCCTGGTATTCTCCCACTGGGGTCAAATTCATCTGGTAGTTCATCAAAATGGCTAGAGGACTGCAGGAAAATCTTCAATCATCAGTATATCAAATACTCCCTCCGTTCCAAAATAGTTGACCCAACTTTGTACTAACTTTGTACTAAGGTTAGTACAAAGTTGGGTCAACTATTTTGGAACGGAGGGAGTACAAGGGCAAACCGCAGAGATTCTGAGAGAAAACAATTAGGGGAACCAGTCAACAGATTTATCATATTTAGCTGGAAACTTATTTAGAAAATGTTTATCAAAGTTGACTGGCAGGGTTGGTTTTCTACATTCTATTTGACAAGAATTGATGTGGCCACTAGTGCCATTGCTATGTTTCCGGCTCAACGGTGTACTGCTGCTGTCGTTACTATAAATCGCGAGCTTGATATGCAACAGAACAATGGACCAAAAGATTGCAGGGCAGTCAAGCTAACGACGGAGCAAGCTTCAGGTAGCGCAGGGCATATGTTACGAATAGGGGACATGGTAATTAAAATACCAGTACAAGACAAGGTTGAGCCACGGTTTAGAACACCAAGCCAATACGTGATGGTAGGCACCATGAAAATCAAGATTTAGTTTATTTAAGGATATGTCACGTTGATTTCTTTTGGTCTAATAAAGAAGAGTCCTAGTTTTTCATAGGTTGCTATGTGATCAACGGTGCCGGATAATTAAGTTTGTTAATTTGTTAGTTGGGATAAGAGTAGGAGTCCAAGTCAGTTTAAGCTAGCTAGAGAGTCGGTTGTGTGCGCCTATATAAGGGGCCGGCTACGGCCGTGTATAGGGTGAGGTTTTATTTTGAGAAGTTTTGTTTAGATCGTGAGTTGAATAAAAGTCAGAAAAGTCCCATGTCGGGGGACACCAAATATCGTGTTTGCTTTTGCTGATCCGTGACGGATTTTTTCGCTGCTACGCGTGGAGTTGATTCATCTACTCGACGCCAGTTTTTGATATTACGGTCTTGTATCTTTGCTCGATCGGAATTTCTTGTTGCTGCTAGTACCGTGAAAGTTCGGGCCGACGAACGACTCGCCATCTAGTCAAGTCTACATCAAGAATACTTCAGCATGCTAAATATAATCAAAACTGCCCTGTGGATTTGTTTGATTTTATGTCTAGTGGAAAGAACCAAAAGATCAACTTTAACATAATATAATACCTACCGTGGAGGTGTCACCGTGTCGACCGTCACGTTCTTGATTACGCCTTTCCCGAAGCTCTTGCTCAAACTTGAGTTCCTCCATGAACTTATCTATTGCCCGTGGCTTTCCTTTTTCCTTTTCCTTCGGCCGCTCATCTTCCTTCTGCAAGTCAAGATAATGCTCAATCAAAGAACCATACTGACCACTGAGCCAATCATAAGAACTATAAAAGTGCGCTAACCTTTTTGTCTGGCTCTTTCCCAAATGATGGCGGCAAAAAAGATGGAACATACCTGGATAATGATATGACGTAGATAAGCTATGTATTGAGCTCATAAGTCAGATTATGCTGCATATCATTTGTACACATATATATCATGGGGTTGCAGATAACAACAATGGCGAAAGGATAGGAGCAATACAACCAAAATAAATACCTACTTCACTCTACAGGGGTACTTTGGATATTCTCATAAGTTAATGACACTTTGGTAGATTTTCTCTATTTAAATCATGTCGATCCAATACACACACATAATTATTTCGCCACAAGTAAAGCTCCGTCCGACATTGCAACGGCTTTTCAGAAGTACCTAAGGCCGTGCTTGGCATTGGTGTAATTTAATAGCATGTATTTAACTTACAGGTGCATCTTACCGGACACTGAGCAATTTGCGGACGGAAACAAACCAACAGGCCGAGACGTGTATTTTTTACAGGGGTATTTAAAAAAAACGATGATCCAAACAGTGCCTAAATGTTTCCACTTCTGGATGACATAATGCACCTTTAAAGCCATGGTAGAAAAATCATATCAGACCATAACTTATGATGCAGCAGCCATGAAATGGCCCTAAATCTAGACTAATTATTAAGCTTAATATGTTGGTTTTTGCGCAATTATGAGAATTTCTCTGCAACGCTGCCCATGATCAAAACATTTATAATAATCTGAAAATGTTCCTTTATTGTGAAAAATACTTCCACATTGTTCTGATGCATTTGGTAGTTATTACAGTGATACCAACAAATACAACATGAGAAATCATTATATTATTATTCGTATATGTTTACAAATTTACAGTCGTCTCACAATTAATTAAAGTTTACATGGATGCTTCCGTGGTTGGTGTCTCCATGACTACGGAGAGTCATTGCCATGGTACTAGTGTACTACAAAACTGCTAAACATAAGTTCTGTAACAGCATCATCATCTTAAGCACTATGTCAGCAACAAGGAATTGCTCTGTCAAGAAGGCGCAGCTATAGTCAGCATTACAGCATAAATGCAACTGAGGATGTGCGAGTGCATGGGAGTGCAAGACAGTTTTCTTCTTCCGACCACTATTTCAAATGCATTAAGCACTGGGCAATAAAAGGTATATGGACGAATAATCATGAATCGTAATTGTAAGGTATAATAAATTATGTGCCTTGGTATATCACATCAAGCGTGTAAAAATTGCTCATTCTTGGTCTCAAAATTCTCAATTCTGATCATACTGGCACGTGATTTCTAAAGATGTAGCTGTGCTGCCACAGGATACAATCTTCTAGAAATCAAGTATTTTTTGCCGTTTACCTACTGCCCTTCTTTGGAACAGACCACCCATCTTTCGACTTTCCACCTGTCATTGTCGAACGAGTAAAAATGGCGGCCTCTTGATTAATTGGAGCAATAAAAGAAATAGTGCATAGATCCATCATGATTGATACTGAAACTGCAAGGCGCAAAGGCAACTATGACGAAGTATAGTAAAATGAAACCACTATCACTAACCTTCAGAATCAGCTCTCAGCTTGGCATTGGGATCAATCACGCCCCCACGGACAAATTTCGATCCAGATGTGCTTTCACCCTTGAATGACTCAACAAACTCCGCATAGACGCGCGCCGCTTCATCTTCCTCCCTCTTAACATACCAAAAGCAATTAAAATCAGATATGAACGAAATTTACATGTAAAAAAAGATGGACGTCTCTCAGAAAAAAGTTAAAAGGGACTTAAACCCCTGACCTTCTTCCTCGCCTCCTCATTCTCCTTATGACGGTTGAACGGAACCTTCTTCGAACTCATCCGTAGTTCTGGACACTGTCATACAATCATCACCAGAACATCAGAATCTGAGCACACATAAATGTTTCTACCACCCTATATGCGATCTTAATCACTGCAGTCACTCTTGATTCCCAGATCCCAGCGAGCACAGGTAGACATAGCACTCGTACTGCTCGTACACACAGATTTACGCGCATGTGACCTACCAACAGCAGGCGCAAACCACGAGGTCGGGAAGAATTGCGCGCAGAGTAACCTAAACCCTAACACATTCGAACCCTCGAAATTTTGGGGAACAAACTGCTATTGCAACAAACCGAGCCGAATCCACAGAGAACTGGATGCGTTTGCGAATATTGGAAGAGTAATGAGGTTATGAGGGTATTGTGATTGCTCGCAGCAACAAACAAAACACTCCTAAAACAATCGAGAGAAATATTTTAGGATTTTCGTACCAGCAGAAGGAATCGGCTTGGATGGATCTCCTGAATGCTCTCCGCTCCAAGCTTGGAACAGTGGAAGTGGCGCCGCTTCGCTGGGAGGAAGCTCGGGCGCTTCTCTACTGCCGCCGGCGAACAGCGGGGTCCGGCGGCTCGGGGGTCGGCCAAGAGAGGGAATGAGCCTGGGAGGCTGGGACCTGCGAGGAAGGGAGGTTCAGGAGCAAAGCCACCTGCACCGTCCGATTAACATCCAGTTACCAGATCAAGGACATGCCTGGGTGCTGATTGGTGACTGGGAGTCGGGGCCACACGGTAGATAGCCAAGTACTCCCTCCGTTCCTCCATATAAGGTGTACAGATTTTTGAGAAAAAGTCCGAAATATAAGGTGTATTGCGTTGCACCACTCGTTTGGATAATTTTTTTAAGGGATTTGATCACATTTCTTTATATAAGGCAAGCTTCTCTGTTTTGTCATGTCAATTAATCAGGTGTAATCTCGCCCAAAACTTGTGAAATTTTCCCTCAATGTGTGTTCTTTAATTTCCGTGCCAAAAACTATACACCCTATATTTAGGAACAGAGGGAGTAATTTTTAACGGCGTAAATAGCCCTAAAAAAATTGGGCACTGCTACGCGTCCGTCGGCTGATGTTTAGATTTTATCTGTCGCCTCGACGGTCGTTGGATACTCGAGCTGATAGCCGTCCGATCCGATGTCCGCCCCCGCATGCCCACTCGTTATTTCCCGTAACAAACGCTCGGTTGCAAAAACAAGTCAGTCTTGACTCGACCCCGACTGAGTTGCGCCCCGCGCGGTGCCGCCGCAAAATCAGCCCGCCGCTGACGTGTAGGAGCTACTCTAGTTGCGAAACCTCCTCTTCCCTAAATTTCTGCAACAAGAGCTTTGTTGCGAAACTTTCTCATCTCTAATTTCCTGCAGCAAGAGCTTTGTTGCGAAAACTCCTTTTTTTCTAATTTTCTGCAACAACTCCCATGTTGCAAAAACTCTTATTCTCTAATTTTCTGCAACAAGACCTTTGTTGTAAAAATTGAAAAAGACATCTCACGCCGTGCCTAATTTTCTGTAACAAGACCCTTGCTAGAAAAATTGCAACAACATCTCCGGCCGTGTCACCCAGTCTTCGATGTCGTCGTTCCGCAACAACATTGTTGTTGCAGAAACTTGGAGTGTGTGTGGACGTAAGGCGTTGTGATGTGGCTGTGTCTAGCATTGGTGGTGCCAGGACGGTGGTCGCCCAGAAATGCAGGGGAATGGGAGGGGGGTCTCCGATCCATACCTGTTGGAGTCGACGTCGGCGGATATGCCCCGGACGCCGAACGTCGCCGCCCCGCCGCCCTCCCAAATCCAGAAGCGTGCGCCCTCCCATAGACACGAGTCAATGAAGGCCAATTGCACAAATGCTTATTCTGAAACAATAGTTGTGTTTCAGAAAAGAACGCGCGTGACGAGGAAAGCGGGGTCGTTCTCATACGTCTGATCAACAGGCGATCCATCGGACACGGAGCCAGCGGATGCGCGTGCGAGATAGGTCGGCTAAAGGTAAGATTAGACCAAAAAAATTTAACGAGGTAAATACACTCAAAGTCTTAGGGTCCGTTTGGATAGTAGCATGCGCCTACCTTACCAAAATTTCGGCGTTGATTGTAGGCGTTGGCGTGCGTTTGGATGGTGGCCAGATTTTCGGATCTACGCCAAAATTTTGGCAAGCAGTTCAGTTTTTCTCGCCAACTGTGGGCGAAGCGGCGGCGGCGAAATCCCTCGCCAAATAATTGGCACGCCCCCGAATTGGTAGGGCTGGTCTGGGCACGATCCAAACAGGCCCTTAGAGCAACTCCAACAGCCGATACATTTTGTCCGCGTGTGTTCGTTTGGGTCGAAACGGACAGAAAAGTCGACCCAACACGCTGACCCAAACGAACTATCCTCAGTTTTTCGTCCGCTGTGCGACCTATTTCATGCCCAAATTTGGGTCTCGTTTGCGCCGGCATGGACACGAAATGGATGTGTGTGATGCTCCCCTAGTCCTTCCATGGCCCGCTAGTTGGCGGCATAGCCACCCCTATTTCCCTCTTTTTCCCAAAAAACTCCCACTCGCTCGCGCTCCTGCCCACTCGCCATGGACGACCCGTGCACCCTTGACGCCGCCGCCTTCCTCGCCTCCACTAAAGTCAAGCCATGTGTCGCCCGCAAGACACCGGCGCCGAAGAAGACGAAGTCGTTGACGGATGAGCAGCAGGCTGTGCAGTTAGTCAAGAGGAAGGGACCGGAGGTACATGCAGGCTGACGAGCTCAAAGCTGTGTCCGCCGCCCGCCTCACCGCCGCCGCACAATAGGAGGAAAACAAGGCCCTCCTCGTTGCGGCAACGAGGGAGGCCCTGATCTACTTCGTGTTAAACCCAGGCCAGCATGGGCTCATCACCGCCGCCGTGGCCACGGCCAACATGGGCTCGTCGGCCTTTCCTTGTGTGCCACTGCCAGAGTCGATGCGCAGGTATACCATGCCGCCGATGCCCGGCTTTCATCCCTACCCGCAAGCCTCCCATTTTTCTCTAGGGAATGCTCGCTGGAGGTGAGCGTTGTGGCGCCGGCCACGCCCCCGCCCATGGCCATCGACCTCAACGCCACCGAGGGCCATAGGAGACGCCCGCAGGAGATCCCAGCCGACATGCACCCCGACACCCGCAACCTGTTCGACATAATGCCGGTTGAGGGAGTCCTGGATTAGGGGGTCTCCGGACAGCCAGACTATATTCTTTGGCCGGACTGTTAGACTATGAAGATACAAGATTGAAGACTTCGTCTCGTGTCCGGATGGGACTCTACTTGGCATGGAAGGCAAGCTAGGCAATACGGATATGCGTATCTCCTCCTTTGTAACCGACCTTGTGTAACCCTAGCTCTCTCCGGTGTCTATATAAACCGGAGGGTTTTAGTCCGTAGGACAACATACAATCATATCATAGGCTAGATTCTAGGGTTTAGCCTCTCTGATCTCATGGCAGATCTACTCTTGTACTACCCATATCATCAATATTAATCAAGCAGGACGTAGGGTTTTACCTCCATCAAGAGGGCCCGAACCTGGGTAAAACTTCGTGTCCCCTGCCTCCTGTTACCATCCGCCCAGACGCACAGTTCGGGACCCCCTACCCGAGATCCGCCGGTTTTGACACCGACATTGGTGCTTTCATTGAGAGTTCCTCTGTGTCGTTGCCGTTAGGCTTGATGGCTCCTTCTATCATCGTTAGCGATGCAGTCCAGGGTGAGACTTTTCTCCCCGGACAGATTTTTGTATTCGGTGGCTTTGCACTGGGGGCCAATTCGCTTGGCCATCTGGAGCAGATTGAAAGCTACGCCCCTGGCCATCAGGTCAGGTTTGGAAGCTTAAGCTACACACCCGATATCCGCGGAGACTTGATCTTCGACGGATTCGAGCCTCTGCCTTGTGCGTCACGCGGTCATGATGAGTACGATTTAGCTCTACCATCCGATAGTGTTCAGGAGATCGCACCGGCAGTCACTCCGACCCTCAATTCGGAGCCAGTTGCGTCGTCCATGGACGGGTGGATGGACCCCGCCACGGAGGCCTTACCCCCATCGGCGATCGAGCCGAACATCAACCTTACTCTGCACGAGAGCCGTGTTGACAAACTACCAGATCTCTCTCCGGCCACGGACTCCGAACCGCCTGCGCCCGTTCCTAGCGAATCCAATTGGGCGCCGATCATGGAGTTTACCTCCACGGATATTTTTCAGCACTCGCCCCTTGGTGACATACTGAACTCATTAAGGTCTCTCTCCTTGTCAGGAGAATCCTGGCCGAACTATGTCCGGCAGGATTGGAATGTGGATGGCGTCAAAATTCACCGCCCACCCACCACCCACTTAGTAGCCACTATCGATGACCTAACCGACATGCTCGACTTTGACTCCAAAGACATCGACGGTATGGACAACGATGCAGGAGACAAACAGGAACCACTGCCCACAGGGCACTGGACGCCCACTTCATCACATGACGTATACATGGTGGACACACCAAAAGAACACGACCACGAGGAACAGAAGGACGCAATGAAGGGTTGTCCCCTCGAGAAGCAGTTAAAGCAACGGCGTAAGCGCCGCTCCAAATCCCGCCTCGGCAGAAACAACGATCATACAGACCCAGCGTTAGAGCAGGGTGAACCATCGCCGGACCACGGCAACACGGAGAATCAAACCGAACAACCCGATTCTGTCAAAGATAACAGTACGGATGACATTACACCGGACAGACACCCGGAGCAACAGAATGCCCGTCAAAGGCTCATTGCCACCGCGAGGAGTCTAAAAAAGTAGAAGCAAAGGCTCAAGGCTGCGCAAGACACACTTAAAATCAGATGGAGTAAAGTACTCAATGCAGCAACGAAGTACGGCGGTAATTACCCCACCAAGAGCTACCCGAAGCGGAAGTTGCTACCTGAATTCGATGAGGAGGCCTTAGATCCCCCGCAACCAAAAATTAAAACGGCCACCTGGCCGGACAGACGACCTCACGGCCAACATAGAGCGGCAAACAACGCCGCACATAAGCCAATACGCGATCCACGCGAGGGCTCGCATCAAAAGGACGGCGCAACCAGATCCATCTATGGACCACGCAAGCGCGCTCCAGCATATACGATGCAACATAATAAACATCCGAACAATACAGTAAACCCAGATACAGGGGTGCCGCACACCCCCTATGTTTCATCGATGAGGTGCTGGACCATGAATTTCCAGAGGGATTCAAACCCGTAAACATAGAGGCATACGACGGAACAACAGACCCTGGGGTCTGGATTGAGGACTATATCCTCCATATCCATATGGCTCGAGGAGATGATATCCACGCCATCAAGTACTTACCCCTCAAGCTCAAAGGGCCAGCTTGGCACTGGCTTAAAAGCCTCCCAAAAAACTCCATTGGAAGCTGGGAAGAGCTCGAAGATGCTTTTCAGGCAAATTTTCAAGGGACTTATGTCCGACCTCCAGATGCGGATGATTTGAGTCATATAACTCAACACCCGGAGAGTCAGCCCGAAAGCTTTGGAACAGGTTTCTTACTAAAAAGAACCAAATAGTTGACTGTTCGGACGTCGAAGCCTTGGCAGCTTTTAAGCATAGCGTCCACGATGAATGGCTTGCCAGACACCTCGGCCAAGAAAAGCCGAGAACAATGGCAGCATTAACAAGCCTCATGACCCGCTTTTGCGCGGGTGAGGATAGCTGGCTAGCCAGATGCAGCACCAGCGACCCAAGTACATCCAAAGTTAGAGATGAAAACGGGAAATCACGACGCAGCAAAAATAATAAGCACCGGAATAAAGAAGACAACCCGAAGAGCACGGCAGTAAACGTCGGATTCAGAAGCTCTCGGCCGGGTCAGCAAAAGCCGCCCCCTAAAGGCGCCAGAGATGAACTGTCCAGCCTGAACAAAATTCTGGACCAAATATGTCAGATCCATAGCACCCCTGGTAAACCCGATAATCATACCCACAGAGAATGTTGGGTCTTCAAGCAGTCCGGCAAGCTGAACGCCGTACACAAAGGGGAGATACACCAAGCGAAGATGAGGATGAACCTCTCAAGCAAGACACTGGGGAACAAAAGAAATTTCCACCAGAAGTCAAAACAGTAAATGTGTTACACGTGATCAAGGGGAGAAATAAAGCGGCACTCCCAGAGAAATATGCTCAAGGGCCTATCATCGCGGAGTCCTGCCACTGGTCGGCTCAACCGATCACTTTTGACCATCGGGATTACTCAGCAAATATCCGGCATGCAGGATGGGCTGCCTTGGTATTAGACCCAATAATTGACAGATACCATTTTACACGAGTCCTGATGGACGGTGGCAGCAGTCTAAACCTGATATATCAGGACACAATCCGCAAAATGGGGATAGACCCAACGAAAATTTGCCACAACAATACTATCTTTAAAGGAGTAACGCCAGGCCAAGGGGCTCACTGCACGGGCTCCCTGCTACTAGAAGTTATATTCGGCTTCCCCGATAACTTCCGTAGCAAAAATTTAACCTTCCACATTGCTCCGTTCCAAAGTAGCTATCAAGCACTACTTGGACGCGAGGCTTTTGCTCGCTTTAATGCAATACCGCACTACGCTTCCCTCACGCTTAAGATGCCCGGTCCACGTGGCATCATTACAGTAAATGGAAATATGGAGCGATCCCTGCGCCGAAGAGGCAACCGCACACTAAAACGGCCTCACCAACTAAAGTATTCGATAGGTCGTCAAGACCACGGACACGGTTAGACGAGTCCGGCGCAGCTGTATGTAATTCGTACAGGTTTGATGGCCATACCCCTATCACAAATACAAGGGGCTCAACGCGCGCAGACAAGTGGCAATTTTTACTCATCTTGAATTATACATGTTTTTTTACAAAAAACCTACCTTTTTGCACGACAACTCTTCACCTAAGTTCCTCTCTTTTATAGATGACCACTGTGCTACACCCGTCCAGGATACGGCACAATGGAGACACAGGCGCAGACGTGCAGCAGGGACCCGTTCCAAGGATTCTTTTTAGATTAAGACCCTGTGTCAACCTTTTTTACTGTCTCTTGTTGATACACATCCCTCGGATTCTCAGTACAATTGAGAAGGATGATGGCGTCTTGGCATGTGGCCATGTCAGAATAATGCACGTACCTGAACACCAGGGGCTTCTTACAAAGGGCGCTGATTAGGCCCGGTTCATACCATAAAGACCGAATACCTTATGGAGTGTTCGGCGTCGTGAGTTTGGCCCTATATGCATCAGATCCGAATCATGTCTTTGGTCAAATGTTGGGTTTGCCCGGCTCCTATGTTTTGGTACCTTACGTTCCGCTCTATCGGCTAAGGTAGCACTAGGAGAACTACTGTGATTGTGCCCCGGGTCATCCGGACGAGCACCTCAGTAGAGAAAGCCGAAAACTGACTATCATGATATAGCGTGAGACTGGTCAACCACTTGATGACCTATCGGAATGTTAGAATTCTTCCGCCTTAACGAAGGGTCGTTTCCCGGCCAGGCATGTACACACACCGTCAAACTCCTATGGCTAAGTGAAAGTGTTAAAGCATTATAGTCCGGTTGCCTCGTTCGCTGCGTTATCACCTCCTTAATAGGACCAAGACGTTGGGTTAAGTGTGAACATGCGTCTTCTGTGAACACCTCCGCATTATATGCGTGGGGGCTGAAGCCGACGACTGCAATCTTTCAGGTTATACACATGTATACATAAATGGCCGCATAGGAGGCATCATATTACTTTCAGGCAAAAGTATAAACACAACCTTATAAATTTCATAAAAACATTGTGTTTACAATGGGAATACATGTCACGCAAACATAATATTCTTCGAGCACTGGGCCTCTATCAAACGAGCACCCTCGAGAACCTCTTCGAAATAGTGCTCGGCAGCCACTCGGCCTATGGCCGAACCCTGCGCCACAACAGTGGTAGCATCCATCTCCGCCCAGTATGCTTTAACACGGGCAAGGGCCATCTGCGAGCCTTCTATGCACGCCGACCTCTTCATCGCATTGATGTGCGGCACCGCACCAAGAACTGCTGCACTAAGCTGAAATAGCTGTTCGGCTTCGGCTTTTCCGGGCACAGCTGATCCACGACAGACCTCATGGCGAGTCCGGACAACCTATTGAGTTCGGCCCATTCGGCTAGCTGATCAGTCAACGGAAGCGGACGCTCTGGAACGTTAAATTGCGACCAGAACAGCTTTTCCACTTCACGATATGTTTGATCTCGGAAGTATTTGGCCGCATCGACAGCGCTCGCCGCCAAGTCCATATATGCGTCTACCGAACTCCACAGCCGATCCAGAGGGGCATACCACGGATCTCCGAACTTCCTCCGCAGCATAAAGGGCTTCCCAGCCGCAATATCCCCGGCTTCATGCAGCTCCTCCTTCTTCGCTCTCATAGCAGAGCGGGTGTCTTTGTTCGCCATCGTGGCCTTTTCAAGGTCCGTTGCCTTCGCTCGGTTTTCTTTTTCAAGGAACTGGCAACGGTCGGCAATGTCTTTTAACTTTACGACCATTTTGGCCATCTTCTCTTTGCTCTCGCAATGCGCGGCCTTCTCGGCTTTCAACTCTTCGGCCGCCTTCAAAGCAGACGCATTACTAATCCTTGCTTGTTCTTTGGCTCGGGCAAGTTCCGCCCGCAGGGTTTCCACGGTGGCAGCTCCATCTGCAGTGACAACATATTAAAGATACTGGCATCATGCTGCTCTTACTATGTGGCATTCACCAGAAAATACCACTTACCATGTGCCTTGTCAAGCCTCTTGTTAACAAGCTCGATGTCGGCATCCGCCGCATCCAGTTGCCGCTTCAGTTCGGCAAACTCATGAGTCCGGCTAGCCACCGGAGCTCCCACTACCTGCACATTAAAGCGGTATGGTTATTGCCTGGGACTACGATCCTCTGTTTCCCGCCGTTCTCGGCGACAACCAGAGTCTCAGGGGCTACTATCTACACAGGGCACACCTAAAAATGTGCGGTACCATCACAAATGTACATCATTTTACGTACCTCAAAGCCCGTCAGTAGACTCATAAAGGCATCATGCAACCCGCTTTCGGCGGACGAAATCCTTTCCATCACCGTACCCATCAATGTACGGTGTTCTTCTGAGATGGCCGCTCACTCCAACAGCTCTCTCAGTATGTCCGACCGCATACCAGACGGTGTCAGACTCTTCTGTTTGCTCTCTTCGAGAGCCGGACGCTGGGGACTTCGGGTGACCATAGGATTATCTTCTGGCCTCACCGGATCCGGAGAGGCCCTCCGTGACGACACCTCAAGGTCGCCCGCTTCTTGAGCGGAGGAGTCCGAGGGAGGCGTTTCGCTCTCCATCATCCCCGGAAGAAGATCCCCTGAAGACGAGCTCTGCTGAGAAGGGCTAAGATCCGAACTGCAAGATAAATACTTCGGTTATTTTCCTCAGAGGTAAGGTAATATATCTTCACTATTAAAGTACTTTTTAATTACTTATAGCTCGTTAGAGGGCTGATCCCCGCGCGGACTTTGTGCGGCAAGAGCACCCTCCAAGGCAGGACCCTCTGGTGGAGATTTCTTCTCCCACTTGGAAACCTTGGTTTCCGGATCTTCAGAGGTAGTCCTCTTCCTTCCCCGGGGTGAGAGAATGTCAGATTCCTCCCCTCGGTTATCCTCCCTCACGGAGGCGCTTGTTCCCTCGGTCGGAATAGGTAGCGGTGGAGGCCCGCTTTCGCCCTCATTATTCCCCCCTTTGTCTTCCTTTGAGGGCTCCGGGCAAGGTGCTAGCCCGAGCATCTTTTCAAGTACCGGATTTTCCAAACCCTCGGGAAGGGGGGCCGAACACCGAATCATCTTCGCCTTTGTTATCCAGTCCTGGTCAAAGAGCGATTTCTCAGAACAACGTCATGATAAATGAAAGACGATGTGTTCGGCTAGAGGGTAACTTACTTGGTCGGCGGTGCGGTTGCTGCTCAGGCCCACGTCCTCGGTAGTATCCGGACACTCTATCCGGGGTCCGAAGAATGATCTATACATCTCTTCGTGCGTCAGGCCAAGGAAATTCTGAATAGCGTGCGTTCCTTCTGGGTTGAACTCCCACATGCGAATAGGCCGGCGTTTGCATGGCTGGATTCGTCGAACTATCATGACTTGCATTACCATAATCAAACTGAAATCTCCTTCGAAGAGATTTTGAATGCGGCTTTGCAGTACATGCACGTCCTTGGCGGGACCCCAGCTCAGCCCTCTGCTAATCCATGACATCAGTTGTGGTGGAGGGCCTGAGCGGAAAGCAGGGGCAGCCGCCCACTTGGCACTTCTGGGAGCTGTGATGTAAAACCACTCCCGTTGCCATAATCCGGACACCTCTGGAATTGAACCCTTTGGCCATGGAGCTCCTGCGATCCTGCTTATTAATGCGCCTCCGCACGCTACATGCTGCCCCTCGACCATCTTTGGCTTCACGTCAAAGGTCTTGAGCCATAGGCCAAAGTGAGGGGTAATGCGGAGGAAAGCCTCACATACAACAATAAATGATGAGATGTGGAGAAAGGAGTCCGGGGCTAGATCATGGAAATCTAGCCCGTAATAAAACATCAGCCCCCTAACGAAGGGATCCAGAGTGAGGCCTAGACCTCGGAGGAAGTGGGAGATGAACACGACGTCTTCGTTGGGTTCAGGAGTAGGGACGACCTGCCCTCGGGCAGGCAGCCAATGCGAAACCTCGGCGGTCAGGTATCTGGCCTCCCTTAACTTCTTGATATCTTCTTTTGTAATGGAGGAGGGCATCCACCGGCCTTGAAGGCTAGATCCGGACATGATTGAAGGTCCGGAGCACCTGACCTGGGCTTTGGGTGTTAGAACTCGAGGCGGGGGAAGGATTCGATTGAGCACGGGAGGGAAAGAGTAAAAGCCTTGTCCCTTTATAAAGAGGGTGAATATCAAGCGTCCTCTCCGTAGCCATTTGGGACTTGCCTATAATCTAGGAGTCCTAGATACGGTTGGGTTACCCACGACCGTATTGATGAGAATCCCGTAATTAGGGGAACACGATCTCTGCTTTGACAAGATGTGTCAAAAAAAACTGCCTCGCGTTATGTGTGGAGCTGGTTGAAGAAAAACGGTTCGAATAATTACCGGGCCATGGCATAATGTCGTGTTGCCAAAACGTGTCAGCAGATTAGATTTGTCTAAATGTTATTCTCTGTACGGTGGTATGTGGAAACTTATTTTGCAGGGTTGGACACTATCCTTGTATTCAAATTCTTCCGTGATGTGTTCGGAGGAGGAACCCGCCTTGCAATGCCGAAGACAATATTGCGCGTCGGACTCATCGTCATTGAAGCCTGGTTCAGGGGCTACTGAGGGAGTCCTGGATTAGGGGGTCTCCGGACAGCCGGACTGTATTCTTTGGCCGGACTGTTAGACTATGAAGATACAAGATTGAATACTTCGTCTCGTGTCCGGATGGGACTCTACTTGGCGTGGAAGGCAAGCTAGGCAATACGGATATGCGTATCTCCTCCTTTGTAACCGACCTTGTGTAACCCTAGCTCTCTTTGGTGTCTATATAAACCGGAGGGTTTTAGTCTGTAGGACAACATACAATCATACCATAGGCTAGCTTCTAGGGTTTAGCCTCTCTGATCTCGTGGTAGATCTACTCTTGTACTACCCATATCATCAATATTAATCAAGCAGGACGTAGGGCTTTACCTCCATCAAGAGGGCCCGAACCTGGGTAAAACTTCGTGTCCCCTGCCTCCTATTACCATCCGCCTAGACGCATAATTCGGGACCCCCTACCCGAGATCCGCCAATTTTGACACCAACACCGGCCACGAATGATGATACGGTCAACTATTTCATCATCAAGAACACCATCTTTGAAGGCAGTGTGGGTGTCACGACCTACAATCCCAATGAGACCCAAAGCCAAGACGGTTGAGGCCCCTTCATGGCCGGCAACAACAACATGGTCGACACCTTTGCCATGGTCGAACCCTTCATGCAAGGCCAAGGTGGCATGGGCAGCACCTTCTGCATGACCATGAATTCCCGAAAGACTACGGCCTAGAAGAAGAAAATGAAGTGGACATCGACGGGGAGACTTTGTTTTTTGAAGACGAGCTCTCCACCCAAGCCAATGCAAATAAGAAGCGCCAAATCAAGCGAACGAAGGCATACACAAAGGATGATGACGAGCTCCTTTGTGGATGTTGGAGGGACATTGGACAAGACCCCAAGGTCTGCATCGAGCAAAAGGCATCAACTTTTTGGTTACGTGTTCATGGCGAATTTCATGAACGCAAGAAGTTCATGTCGTGCCAAATGGAGAGCAAGCGTGGGTGGGTGTCCCTCCCGAGGCATTGGAGGGTGATACAACAAGAGTGCAAAAGGTTTTGTGTCACCCTTGAGATCATCGAGGGATGTCCCGTGAGCGGCCTCGACATCAAAGATATGGTAGACATGTCGTCCATCTTCATTTCCGTTATGCTTGCATGTCTATTTGCCCATGTGCTTGCATGCCATTCATTTGTAGGCATTCCAAGCTTTGGAAGCATTCAAGGCCAAAAATGAGAACAAGTCGTTCAACCTCACCCATTGTTGGAATGCTTTGCAGGCATTCCAAGCTTTGGAAGCATTCAAGGCCCAACATGAGAACAAGTCGTTCAACCTAGCCCCATAGTGGGCGCCAATTGTCAGGGTTACGATCCTCACAATGAGTACTTGAAGGAAATATGCCCTAGAGGCAATAACAAAGTTGTTATTTATATTTCCTTATATCATGATAAATGTTTATTATTCATGCTAGAGTTGTATTAACCGGAAACTTAGTACATGTGTGAATACATAGACAAACAGAGTGTCACTAGTATGCCTCTACTTGACTAGCTCGTTAATCAAAGATGGTTAAGTTTCCTAGCCATGGACAGAGAGTTGTCATTTGATGAACGGGATCACATCATTAGAGAATGATGTGATTGACTTGACCCATCCGTTAGCTTAGCACGATGACCGTTTAGTTTACTGCTATTGCTTTCTCCATAACTTATACATGTTCCTATGACTATGAGATTATGCAAATCCTGAATACCAAAGGAACACTTAGTGTGCTATCAAACGTCACAACGTAACTGGGTGACTATAAAGATGCTCTACAGGTGTCTCCGATGGTGTTTGTTGAGTTGGCATAGATCGAGATTAGGATTTGTCACTCCGTGTATCGGAGAGGTATCTTTGGGCCCTCTCGGTAATGCACATCACTATAAGCCTTGCAAGCAATGTAACTAATGAGTTAGTTACGGGATGTAGAATTATGGAATGAGTAAAGAGACTCGCCAGTAACGAGATTGAACTAGGTATTGAGATACCGACGATCGAATCTCGGGCAAGTAACATACCGATGACAAAGGGAACAACGTATGTTGTTATGCGGTTTGACCGATAAAGATCTTCGTAGAATATGTAGGAACCAATATGATCATCCAGGTTCCGCTATTGGTTATTGACCGGAGATGAGTCCCGGTCATGTCTACATAGTTCTCGAACCCATAGGGTCCGCACGCTTAACGTTCGATGACGATCAGTATTATGAGTTTATGTGTTTTGATGTACCGAAGGTTGTACGGAGTTCCGGATGAGATCACAGACATGACGAGGAGTCTCGGAATGGTCGAGACATAAATATCGATATATTGGAAGCCTATGTTTGGACATCATAATGGTTCCGGGTGAGTTCGGGCATATACTGGAGTACCGGGAGGTTACGGGAACCCCCCGGGAAGTATATGGGCCTTATTGGGCCATAGTGGGAGAGAGGAGAAGGGAGCCTAGGAGGGGGTGCCCCCCAAGACCAATCCGAATTGGGTGGGGGGCCGCCCCCCCTTCCCTTCCCCCTCTCTCCCCCTTCCTTCCTCTCCTAATCCAACTAGGGAAGGGGGGATCCTACTCCCAGTGGAGTAGGACTCCCCTTGTGTGTGCCATAGAGGGGCCGGCCCTCCCCCTCCTCCACTCCTTTATATACGAGGGAGGGGGCACCCCATAGACACACAAGTTGATTGTTTAGCCGTGTGCGGTGCCCCCCTCCATAGATTTCCACCTCGGTCATATTGTTGCAGTGCTTAGCCGAAGCCCTGCGCCGGTAGCTTCATCATCACCATCATCACACCGCTGTGCTGACGAAACTCTCCCTCGACACTCAACTGGATCTAGAGTTCGCAGGACGTCACCAAGCTGAACGTATGTAGATCGCGGAGGTGTCGTACCTTCGGTGCTAGGATCGGTCGGATCGTGAAGACGTACGAGTACATCAACCGCATTGTCATAACGCTTCCGCTTACGGTCTACGAGGGTACGTGGAGAACACTCTTCCCTCTCGTTGCTATGCATCACCTAGATAGATCTTGCGTGTGCGTAGGAATTTTTTTGAAATTACTGCGTTCCCCAACAGTGGTATCAGAGCTAGGTTTATGCGTAGATGTTATATGCACGAGTAGAACACAAATGAGTTGTGGGCATGGGTATATACATATTGCTTGCCGTCACTAGTTGATTCTTGATTCAGCGGTATTGTTGGATGAAGCGGCTCAGACCGACATTACGCGTGCACTTACGCGAGACTGGTTCTACCGACGTGCTTCGCACACAGGTGGCGGGTGGGTGTCTGTTTCTCCAACTTTAGTTTAATCGGATTCAATGAACATGGTTCTTTCTGAAGATCAAAAAGCAATCACTATACCGCGTTGTGGTTTTTGATGCGTAGGTAAGAACGCTTCTTGCTCAGCCGTAACAGACACGTAAAACTTGCAACAACAAAGTAGAGGACGTCTAACTTGTTTTTGTAGGGCATTTTGTGATGTGATATGGTCAAAACATGATACTAAATTTTATTGTATGAGATGATCATGTTTTGTAACAGAGTTATCGGCAACTGGCAGGAGCCATATGGTTGTCGCTTTATTGTATGAAATGCAATCGCCATGTAATTGCTTTAGTTTATCACTAAGCGGTAGCGATAGTCGTAGAAGCAATAGTTGGCGAGATGACAATGATGCTTCGATGGAGATCAAGGTGTCAAGCCGATGACGATGGTGATCATGATGGTGCTTTGGAGATGGAGATCAAAGGCACAAGATGATGATGGCCATGATGACCCACAAGTATAGGGGATCTATCGTAGTCCTTTCGATAAGTAAGAGTGTCGAACCCAACGAGGAGCAGAAGGAAATGACAAGCGGTTTCCAGCAAGGTATTCTCTGCAAGTACTGAAATAAGTGGTAATAGATAGTTTTGTGATAGGATAATTTGTAACGAGCAACAAATAACAAAAGTAAATAAAGTGCAACAAGGTGGCCCAATCCTTTTTGTAGCAAAGGACAAGCCTGGACAAACTCTTATATAGAGAAAAGCGCTCCCGAGGACACATGGGAATATTGTCAAGCTAGTTTTCATCACATTCATATGATTCACATTCGGTACTTTGATAATCTGATATATGGGTGGACCGGTGCTTGGGTACTGTCCTTACTTGGACAAGCATCCCACTTATGATTAACCTCTATTGTAAGCATCCACACCTACAACAAAAGTATTAAGGTAAACCTAACCATAGCATGAAACATATGGATCCAAATCAGCCCCTTACGAAGCAACGCATAAACTAGGGTTTAAGCTTCTGTCACTCTAGCAACCCATCATCTACTTATTACTTCCCAATGCCTTCCTCTAGGCCCAAACTATGGTGAAGTGTTATGTAGTCGACGTTCACATAACACCACTAGAGAAGAGACAACATACATCTCATCAAAATATCGAACGAATACCAAATTCACATGACTACTAGTAGCAAGACTTCTCCTGTCCTCAGGAACAAACGTAACTACTCACAAAGCATATTCATGTTCATAATCAGAGGGGTATTAATGTGCATATAGGATCTGAACATATGATCTTCCACCAAATAAACCAACTAGCATCAACTACAAGGAGTAATTAACACTACTAGCAACCCATGGGTACCGATCCCGGACTTGGAGACAAGAATTGGATACAAGAGATGAACTAGGGTTTTGAGAGGAGATGGTGCTGGTGAAGATGTTGATGGAGATTGCCCTCTCCCGATGAGAGGAGCATTGGTGATGACGATGGCGATGATTTCCCCCTCCTGGAGGGAAGTTTCCCCGGCAGAACAGCTCCGCTAGAGCCCTAGATTGGTTCCGCCAAGGTTCCGCCTCGTGGCGGCGGAGTTTCGTCCGAGAAGATGGCTTATGATTTTTTCCTCATCAAAAGACTTCATATAGCAGAAGATGGCCATCGGAGGGCCACCAGGGGGCCCACGAGGTAAGGGGGCGTGCCCAGGGGGTAGGGCGCGCCCCCACCCTCGTGGGCAGGGTGTGGCCCCCCTGGTGAACTTCTTGCGCTTAGTGTTTTTTATATATTCTGAAATTGACCTCCGTGAAGTTTCAGGACTTTTGGAGCTGTGCAGAATAGGTCTCTAATATTTGCTCCTTTTCCAGCCCAGAATCCCAGCTGCCGGCATTCTCCCTTTTTATGTAAACCTTGTAAAATAAGAGAGAATAGGCATAAGTATTGTGACATAATGTGTAATAACAACCCATAATGCAATAAATATCGATATAAAAGCATGATGCAAAATGGACATATCAACTCCCCCAAGCTTAGACCTCGCTTGTCCTCAGGCGAAAGCCGAAATCAAAAAATATGTCCACATGTTTAGAGATAGAGGTGTCAATAAAAATAAAATACGGACTTGAGGGCATCGTGATCATTCTTAGAACAACAACTTATATAATTCTTGTCATATGATTTCTTATGCTAGAGTAATAATTGAATCACAATTTCAAGTATGAATCGTAAACTTCATTGAAAACTAACAAACTATAATCTCAGTCATTGGAGCAATTGCAATTTATCATAACATAGAAAAGAGTCAATATATAAGAGATTTCCAGCAAGTCCACATACTCAACTATCATATAGTCTTTCACAATTGCTGACACTCACGCAATACTTATGGGTATGGAGTTTTAATCGGACACAGAGAAAGATAGGGGCTTATAGTTTTGCCTCCCAATGTTTTACCTCAAGGGTAATGTCAACAATAATAGTTCATGAAAACTCACATCTAATTAGCCATATATACCAGGATCTTTCCAACATACTGTGCTTGCCAAAGGATAAAATGTAAAAAGGAAGGGTGAAGATCACCATGACTCTTATGCAAGGTAGGAGATAAAAGTGAAAGATAGGCCCTTCGCAAAGGGAAGCAGAGGTTGTCATGCGCTTTTATGGTTGGATGCACAAAATCTTAATGCGAAAGAACATCACTTTATATTGCCACTTGTGATATGGACCTTTATTATGCAGTCTGTCGCTTTTATTTCTTCCATATCACATGATCGTATAAAGTTTATTTTCTCCCACACTAATAAGTCATACATGTTTAGAGAGCAATTTTTATTGCTTGCACCGATGACAACTTACTTGAAGGATCTTATTCAATCCATAGGCAGATATGGTGGACTCTCATGGCAAAACTGGTTTAAGGGTATTTGGAAGCACAAGTAGTATCTCTACTTGGTGCAATGAATTTGGCTAGCATGAGGGGGAAAGGCAAGCTCAACCATGTTGGATGATCCATGACAATATAATTTATCTCAGATGTAAGAAAACATAACCCATTACGTTGTCTTCCTTGTCCAACGTCAACTCTTTAGCATGTCATATTTTAATGAGTGCTCACAATCATAAAAGATGTCCAAGATAGTGTATTTATATGTGAAGACCTCTCTTTCTTTATTACTTCTTATTAATTGCAACGATGACCAAAACTATGTTTGTCAACTCCCAACAACTTTTATTCATCATACCTTTTTCTAGGTGAGCTCATTACTCTCCATAAGATCCATATGATCTCTTTGTTTCTTTTTATTTCTTTATCTTTTCTTTTATTCACTTAAGATCATGGCAACATAATCAAGCCCTTGACTCAACACTAATCTTTATTATATAGCTCACGGACTCGATTACATAGAGGAATCATAAAGCAAAACTCACAACTAGATCATATTAAGAACTTTTATTCCACTAGATCAAGATATTACCAAAAGGATCGAACTAAGAAAAATGGTAAAGATAAAAGTGATGGTGATACGATGCCGGGGCACTCCCCCAAGCTTGGCAGTTGCCAAGGGGAATGCCCATACCCATGTGATTATGTCTCTCTTTTCGGGGGTGGTGATGTGATGTTCTTGGTGATGATGCCCCTCAGGATACGATTCTCCTCCTCAAGCTTATTGACTTGCTGCTTGAGGTCCATTATTTCCTTTCGGAGTTTTCCTATAATAGCCAAAGCTCCCTGCACCCAAGGGTGCTGCATAGCTGCGGGAGAACCAGTGACACTCTTTTTCATATTCTCATAAGAAAGAAATCTAACATTGGAAGGGATAACCGAGTTTGGAATTGCTGAGCTCTGCAGTTCTCCCATTGTGAATCCAACTCGAAAGCGGGAAGTGACTTCTTGATCCTCTTCCATGGCATCTATCCTCTTCAATTCGGCCTCCATCTCTTCCTCCGTTGCTGACCCAAAGAGGTCAACATTGTTGTTTGTCATTGATCTCGGTGCCGGATGAGACACCCGACTCTCCCTGACTGACTCTTGCGAAGACATCTTGCTCTAATCCGCAGTAGCAACAGCTCGAAACACAAACAGAGGGTAATTGCGTGATACGGGAGTCAAAACCCCCAGGAGAATATATAATGAATTTTTACCAACCAAAATACGTGTCGTGTAAGAAATTGGAGTCCGGAGAGCGCACGAGGTGCCCACGAGGTAGGGGGCGCGCCCTCCACCCTCGTGGAGGCCTCGTGTCCTTCCCGGACTGCTACTTATTTTTCTATTTTTCTAAATATTCCAAAACGGAGAAATATTGCCTTAAAAACTGTTTTGGAGTCGGTTTACTTACCGTACCACATACCTATTCCTTTTCGGAGTCTGAAACGTTCCAGAAAATGTCCCTTATGTATTCCTTCGGGGTTACGGTTTCAATAACATTGGTTTCAACATTTATGGGATTACCTAAGATGTAATGTTTGATTCTTTGACCGTTCACCACCTTCGGATTTGTACCTTCGAAGTTGTTGATTTTTATGGCACCGGAACGATAAACCTCCTCGATAACGTAAGGACCTTCCCATTTAGAGAGAAGTTTTCCTGCAAAAAATCTTAAAGAGAGTTGTATAGCAATACATAATCACCTACATTAAACTCACGCTTTTGTATCCTTTTATCATGCCATCTTTTAACCATTTATTTAAACAACTTGGCATTTTCGTAGGCTTGGGTTTTCCATTCATCGAGTGAGCTAATATCAAATAACCTCTTCTCACCGGCAAGTTTAAAATCATAATTAAGCTCTTTAATAGCCCAATATGCCTTGTGTTCTAGTTCAAGAGGTAAGTGACATGCTTTTCCATAAACCATTTTATACGGAGACATACCCATAGGGTTTTTATATGCAGTTCTATAGGCCCATAATGCATCATCGAGTTTCTTGGACCAATTCTTTCTAGATCTATTAACAGTCTTTTGCAAAATTAATTTGAGTTCTCTATTACTCAATTCTACTTGACCACTAGATTGAGGGTGATGAGGAGATGCAATTCTATGATTAACATCATACTTAGCAAGCATTTTACGGAAAGCACCATGAATAAAATGTGAACCACCGTCAGTCATTAAATATCTAGGGACTCCAAATCTTGGAAAAATAACTTCTTTAAGCATTTTAATAGAAGTGTTATGATCAGCACTACTAGTTGGAATAGCTTCTACCCACTTAGTAACGTAATCAACAGCAACTGAGATATGTGTATAACCATTAGAGGCAGGAAAAGGTCCCATATAGTCAAAGCCCCAAACATCAAATGGTTCAATAACAAGTGAATAATTCATAGGCATTTCTTGACGTCTACTAATATTACCAATTCTTTGACATTCATCACAAGATAAGACAAACTTACGGGCATCTTTGAAGAGAGTAGGCCAATAAAAACCAGATTGCAATACCTTATGTGCAGTTCTATCTCCAGCATGGTGTCCTCCATAAGCTTCGGAGTGACACTTGCGTAGGATCTGTTCTTGTTCATGCTCAGGTACACAACGTCTAATAACACCATCTACTCCTTCTTTATAAAGATGTGGGTCATCCCAAAAGTAATGCCTCAAATCATAGAAGAACTTTTTCTTTTGCTGGTATATGAAACTAGGTGGTATGAATTTGGCAACAATGTAATTAGCATAATTAGCATACCATGGAGCAGTATGAGAAGCATTTATGACATTTAATAGCTCATCAAGAAAGCTATCATCAATAGGTAGTGGGTCATTAAGCACATTTTCTATCCTTGACAAGTTGTCTGCAACGGGGTTCTCAGCTCCCTTTCTAGCAACAATATGTAAGTCAAATTCTTGTAGCAAGAGAACCCATCTAATAAGTCTAGGTTTAGCATCTTTCTTTTACATAAGATACTTAATAGCAGCATGATCAGTGTGAATAGTTACTTTAGAATCAACAATATAAGGTCTGAACTTATCACAAGAAAATACAACTGCTAAGAATTCTTTTTCAGTAGTAGCATAATTTCTTTGAGCATCGTCTAGGGTTTTACTAGCATATTGAATAACGTTTAATTTCTTATCAACTCTTTGCCCTAGAACAACACCTATAGCATAATCACTAGCATCACACATTATTTCAAAGTGTAAATTCCAATCAGGTGGTTGAACAATAGGTGCAGAGATCAATGCTTTCTTAAGTATTTCAAATGCTTCTACACAATCATCATCAAAGACAAATGGTATATCATTTTGTAATAAATTTGTCAGAGGCCGAGAAATTTTTGAGAAGTCCTTAATGAACCTCCTATAAAATCTAGCGTGACCAAGGAAACTTCTTATACCTTTGATGTCCTTGGGGCATGGCATCTTTTCAATAGCATCAACCTTGGCTTTATCAACTTCAATACCTCTTTCAGAAACTTTATGCCCCAAGACAATACCTTCATTAACCATAAAGTGGCACTTTTCCCAATTCAAGACAAGATTAGTTTCCTCACATCTCTGCAAAACTCGATCAAGGTTGCTTAAGCAGTCATCAAAAGAAGATCCATAGACGAAGAAATCGTCCATGAAAACCTCAGAAATCTTTTCACAAAAGTCAGAGAATATAGCCATCATGCATCTTTGAAAGGTAGCAGGTGCATTACATAAACCAAAAGGCATACGTCTATAAGCAAAAGTACCAAAAGGGCAAGTAAAAGTAGTCTTTGATTGATCATTGGCTAAAACATGTATTTGAGAGAAACCAGAATAGCCATCTAGAAAGCAAAAATGTGTATGTTTGGATAATCTTTCTAGCATTTGATCGATAAAAGGTAAGGGGTAATGATACTTTTTAATGGCCTTATTTAATTTGTGGAAATCAATTACCATCCTATAACATGTAATAATTCTTTGAGGAATCAATTCATCTTTATCATTAGGAACGACAGTAATACCTCCCTTCTTAGGGATACAATGGACATAACTTACCCACTGACTATCAGCAACTGGATAAATTATACCTGCCTCAAGAAGCTTTAGTATTTCCTTTCTCACCACTTCTTTCATTTTAGGATTCAGTCGGTCGTTGATGATCATGAACTGGTTTAGCATCTTCTTCCAAATTTATTTTATGTTGACATAGAGTGGGACTAATGCCCTTGAGATCATCAAGAGTATACCCAATAGCAGCACGATGCTTCTTCAGAGTTTTCAATAATCTCTCTTCCTCATGCTCTGAAAGGTTAGCACTAATAATAACATGATATATCTTTTTCTCATCAAGATAAGCATATTTAAGAGTATCAGGCAACGGTTTAAGCTCAAACACGGGATCACCCTTGGGTGGAGGAGGATCCCCTAGGATTTCAACATGCAAATTGTGTTTCGGAATAGGTTCCTGTTTAAAGAATACTTCATCTATTTCCCTTCTTTCATTCATAAACATATCATTTTCATGGTCTAATAAATATTGTTCTAAAGGATCACCAGGAGGTACGGCAATAGAAGCAAGACAAATAATTTCATCCTTACTAGGTAATTCTTCTTTACGGTGTTGTCACCTAAATTTAGAAAAATTAAATTCATGAGACATATCATCTAAACTGATAGTAACAACATCCTTTTTGCAATCTATCTTAGCATTAACAGTGTTTAAGAAGGGTCTACCAAATATAATGGGACAAAAGCTATCTTGTGGGGAACCAAGAACAAGAAAATCAGCAGGATATTTAGTTTTCCCACACAAGACTTCAACATCTCTAACAATTCCCATTGGTGATATAGTATCTCTATTGGCAAGTTTAATTGTGACATCAATCTCTTCTAACTCAACAGGTCTAACATCCCAAATTTTCAATTTGGAATGTTATACACTAGATCATCATTGCATATCATATTTTGTTGCATTCTGGTTGGTCCTAGAAATTCTACACAACTCAAGGACCCTTGGAGAGAGTTGGGGATTTCGTTATTTTCATATTTGAGTTTTCTCAAATTTTGAAAATAGGATCATTTGATTTTATTTATTTTATCTTCAATTATTCCTATTACAAAAATATGAGAGAGGGAATAAAATGACTTTCCCAAAATAAATAAATATTGAGGGATTTTTAAAGTCCGTTTAGTATTCCTTTTGTTTTTTCTGAGCGTAATTATTTTAAAAAAAAGTGAACCGACCTAACCGGGCCGTGTCCGACTAGGACACTTGGCCCGGCCGGCCTTTAAAGCCGCGAGGGCCCGAGCCGCAGCCAACCGCCCTAGCCCCGAAACCCTAGCCGCCGTCGCCGCCGCGCGAGTCCGCCGCCGCCGCTGCCCCTCGCCTCGCCACTGCGCTGCCCCGGCCTCGATCCGCCGCTGCCGCTGCCGCCACCGACCCCGCCGACTTCGCCGGAGGTAGCAGCCGCCCGCCGCCGTTTTTTTTAGGAAAAACCCTTCGGTTTTTCCGTCGGTTTTTGTCGATTTTTTTTAGTTTCCGTTTTTTCGTTTTTTTTCGGTTTAGTTATTTAGCGAGCGTTCGCTCGTTCGTTAGTTTTAACGAACGCGTTCATCGTTTAGATCTAGATAACAAATGTTTGTTTGTTAATCTGTTCGTCGTTTTTCTTTTTCTCGGATTAAATCCGCGATTTTTCTGATCGCGATTCCTGATCCGATTTTCATTTTAGTCTAACTTTTCGCTCGTTTATCGAAATCAGGCGATTCAAGCGCCTGGAGTTCCGTCTCGAAACCCTCTTTTCATTTAATCAACTCAAACAAGTTTTTGCCACTGTAAAAATTACCCTAGATCTAGAATAGTAAACGAAGTCTGTTTCTTTTGCCGTTTGTCTTTCGTTGCTTCGTTCGATTTGAGTCTTTTTGCCAACCGGAGTTCTTAAGTTGAACTTTTTGGTTAGATCTCTTATTTGAGTTTTACCTGTGCATTAATTGAGTACTTATTGTATGCTTGTTTGTTTGCGATAGAGTACCCGGAGTGCGCCACTTGCTACTTTGAATCGCTAGGTTTCACGGATCATCAGCAAGGCAAGTAACACTTTGATCATGCTTTCCCACTACCCAGTTTTATTGCATTAGATCAATCCTCACACATTGCATGATTGGGATCTAATTAAATTGTGGGTTTGGGAAGTAGTTGAGGTAGTACCTATTACCTGTTTATTATCAAACCTTTGGGAGTTACTTCTACGTTTGCTTATTATGCCATGCTATGCTAGTAGACGTGGATTAGGTGAGTGTATCCATGACAGATGTGAGATTGTTAATTAATGGTTTATTTAAGGTGGCAACTTAAATACACATCTGGGTGGATTGAGGCACATGGGTATTCCAGCGATTGCCTGTTTTCTTTTGGACCGCCACCCAGGCTCAAAGGGATCATGAGATTATTCATGCTAGAAACTTCCGTGTGCAGCCACAAGCTATTATGGGCTCTAGCATAGTTGACTAAGTTGTGCGAACTCTTACAGTGGTAGACTAGCAGATGTAGGGGAAAATAGGTGTAACGGTCTACTCGATCGTAAGGTGCTAGCGCTTCTGAAAGACTATGTCCCGGTCATCCGTTTCTCAAACACCTTGTAGTGCGAGAAACCAAATGGAGGCGATCAAGTCTTGTGGGGAAAAGTGCGCAAACCTCTGCAGAGTGTATAAACTAATCATGATTAGCCGTGTACCTGGTTATGGACATCCTGAGTATCTAGTACCTGGATTATCATGTGAATCTCAACATGTTACCTTAAAATTAATTTTGTTGGGTTTTGTTTAATGATGATGCTTAATCGGGATTGAGAATGCTGCCAATCATTCTCAATGTTTAACAACTACCATGATAGTTAAATAAAATGTATTCCTTTGCAGTAGGGAAAAATTGGCTTTACGCAAAACTGTTACCATAGAGCTTTCCACCAGCCAAATATGCATATAGAATAGCCTATTTCATTCCATTACTCTCTATGTGTTACTTTGCCAGCATATTCCATGTGCTGACCCGTTACGGGCTGCAACATTAATGTTGCAGACTTTTCAGACGACGATTAAGGTGTTTTTAGGTCATGGTTCTATACTCAGTGATGCCGTTGGAGTTGATGGACTCACTTATCTTCCAAGCCTTCTGCTGTTATCGTTATTAGATGGCCTTAAGCCATATTTATTGTAATAAGTTCTCTTTTGAGACACTCAATGTAATAAGTGTGTGATTGCTACTCTGTTGTAAATTCTTCAAGTACTGTGTGGTGTCAGCATTACTGATCTAGGGATGACACCTGAGCACAGAGATTGGACTGTTTGAGGTCTGGTCGCTACAAGATGGTATCAGAGCACACGCTGACTGTAGGACACGACCACTAAGCTAAAGACCTAGATCACTACTCACTCTCTTCTCTTTCTGACTTCTCATATTTTCTACTCTTTTAGGATGGCGGATGCAAGGAACAAGTTCACGCAACCGGATGAAGATACACCCTTTTGACGTCACTTGAAGGAAGTCACTAGATACCTGAACATAGGAGTACCAAGCTTCAACGGAACCTACAACACCACTTTACCTGAAGAAGAGCGCTGGATGATTCAAGTTCAAGTTCCAGGAAGGACGTTCATGCCAGTCACTGAGCCCATAGAGTTTTCTTTTGATGCACCAACCCCGAGTCTAGGAAAGAGCATGACAACTCACATCGCCATGGGACGCATCGGAGAAGTTTACCGCAATGATCTCAAGGATACTATCTACCAAATTTGTGGGCGCCGAGATGAGCACTGGGAGATGATCAGCACCAGGAAGGATAGATCAATTGCAGCTTTTATCCAGGAGTTAAACCAGCACATTCAACGTCAAGAGAACCAGATGTGCGCCGACATGATAGATCTAAAGAAGGGAAAGACAAGAATCAAGGAACTAGAGGAGGAACTCAAGGCTACACGTGAAGATTATGAAGAGGAAATCGAAGTATTAGTGGAAAAGAATGACGATATGATCAAGCAGATTGGAATATTCATGGGAGGCCCTACACAAGTGGAAGAAGACGAAGAACCCAAGGAAATTCGCCCGGAAGACTACATCATCATCGACGACACCGACTCGGATCCAGACGATAGCGATGATGACTATGTTGATGAAGCTAGAGCAGATATCATGGAGTCTACAACCGAAGAATATTTCTAGTAGACCACCCCAACAGTAGTAGTAGTAGTCCACCATGTAAATATAGTAGTCCGAGCACTTTTGCTATAGTTAGATTAATTGTATGCCCTTGTTTGATTGATTGAATGAAGTGAATTGTTTGCTTTTGCCTCATGTGCATATGGGTAGTGTTTACCCCCTCTATTCTTAAATCTCATCCTTTCTAAACCCTCAGATGCCTTCGAGACGTGACCCCGGATTTACCTTCCCACCGGAGCTCACTCAGTTGATCCAGCAGCAGAACACATTGATGCAGTTGCTAGTCCAGAATCAGAATCAGAGGAACAACAACAACAACCCACCACCACCACCAGATGTTGATCACTTAGCCCGTTTTCTTAGACTGAATCCGCCGGTGTTTTCCAGTAGCACCGAGCCGATAGTAGCAGATGATTGGCTCCTCAAGACAGCTAGAGAGTTGACCACGACGGGATGCACGGACGCGGAAAAGGTGAAGTTTGCCGCACATCAGCTTGAAGGACCCGCAGCATCATGGTGGGAGAATTTCACAGCCACTTTCCCTGTCGACACTGTCACATGGGACCAGTTTCAGCAGGCTTTTCATACTGCCCATGTTTCAGCAGGAGCTATGGCCATGAAGAAGCGAGAGCTTCGCAACTTGCGCCAATGAGGACGGACAGTTGGCCAGTATGTGGAGGACTTTAGTAAATTAGCACGTTATGCCCCAGATGACGTTGCTACGGATGCAGCTAAGCAGGAGAAGTTTCTGGAAGGACTGAATGATGAGTTGAGCATGCAGTTGATGGTAGCAACCTTCAACAATTACCAGGAGTTGGTAGATCGTGCTCTCATGATTGAAGGAAAGCAGCAGCAGATTGAGAATCGCAAGAGGAAGTATGGACAAGGGAAGTACAATTCAGGAGCTCAGCAGAAGCCACGTTTTACCCCTAGACCGGGAGGACATTTTCAGCATACCCATGGAGGAGGTAGCTCGCACAATCATAATGGCACCAAGAATGGTAATGGGAATGGAGGAAGCAACGGCCAGAACCGCACCAACCCATCGACCCCAGCCAAGAGAGACCTGAGCCAAGTCACTTGTTTTAAGTGCCAGAAGACCGGACATTATGCCAATGAATGTCCTGAATCACAGAATGGTAATGGCAATGGAAGCTCTGGGAAGAAGCCGAACCCTTTCAACAGGGGACAGGTGAACCACGTTAACGTGGAGGAGGTTGAAGAGCAACCGGATGCAGTAATCGGTAAGTTTTTGGTTAAGTCATCTACTACACTCGTTCTTTTTTATACTGGTGCATCGCATTCATACATATCAAGGGGATTTGTGTATAAGTATAACCTGCCCACCAAAGTTCTTAGAACACCTATGTTAGTAAGCTCACCAGGAGCAGAGTATATGGCTAGCCAAGGATGTTTTCAAGTGCCATTAAGTATAGGTAGGCATGTGTTTCCCTCGGATTTGATAATATTAGAATCACAAGGTTTGGATGTAATTCTGGGTATGGATTGGTTGTTGATGTATGGAGGAAACATCGATTGCACCAGTAAGTCGATCTTGCTTACCACCCCAGAGGGAAGAAGGATCAAGTATGTATCCCGGCATGTGCCGAAAAGGACTCAAGTAAATTGTTTAATAGGAGTTGTGCAGGAGGAAGTACCAGTAGTGAAGGATTTCCCTGATGTATTTCCAGAAGAGTTGCCAGGCATGCCACCGAATAGAGATATTGAGTTTTTGATTGAGCTTTTGCCAGGCACAGGGCCAATATCAAAGAGACCATATAGGATGCCCGCAAAAGATTTGGTGGAGATTAAGAAGCAGATTAAGGAGTTACTGGATAAAGGATATATTCGCCCAAGTTCTTCACCTCGGGGATCGCCAGTACTTCTAGTGGAGAAGAAGGATGGATCGTTAAGGATGGTTGTTGATTATCGAGGATTGAATGAAATAACCATCAAGAACAAGTACCCACTACCGATGATCAATGATTTGTTTGATCGATTGCAAGGAGCTAAGGTATTTTCAAAGATTGATCTGAGATCAGGATATCACCAGTTGAAGATTCGAGAACAGGATATACCTAAGACGGCTTTTACCACCAGGTATGGGCTGTACGAGTATACCGTTATGTCATTTGGTCTGACTAACGCACCTGCATATTTTATGAACATGATGAACAAAGTGTTTATGGAATTTTTGGATAAGTTCGTCGTAGTGTTCATTGATGATATCCTGGTTTACTCGAAGAATGAAGAGGAGCATAAGGAGCATTTGCGTTTGGTACTCGGAAAGCTCAGAGAACATCAATTATATGCCAAATTTAGCAAATGTGAGTTTTGGTTGAAAGAAGTTGGATTTCTCGGACACGTTATATCCAGAGAAGGTATAGCAGTAGATCCCACTAAAGTTGACACTGTGACCAATTGGGAAGCCCCAACAACAGTTGGACAGATCCGGAGTTTTCTTGGACTCGCAGGATACTACCGGAGGTTTATTGAGAATTTCTCAAAGATTGCGAAGCCTATGACGGAGTTGTTGAAGAAGGATACCAAGTTCAAATGGACTGAGGAATGTGAGGCTAGTTTCCAGGAGTTGAAGAAACGTTTGGTCACCTCACCAGTGTTGATTTTGCCAGATCAGACCAAAGATTATGAGGTGTATTGTGACGCTTCACGTCAAGGACTTGGAGCAGTGCTTATGCAGGAAGGAAGAGTTGTTTCATATGCCTCACGACAGCTTAAGCCCCATGAGTTGAATTATGCTACGCATGATTTGGAGTTAGCAGCCGTAGTGCATGCATTGAAGACTTGGAGACATTTTCTGATTGGAAACCATTGTGATGTGTACACAGATCACAAGAGTTTGAAGTATATTTTCATGTAGAAGGAGTTGAATCTCAGGCAAAGGAGATGGTTGGAACTCATCAAGGATTATGATATGAGATTGCATTACCATCCCGGAAAGGCTAACGTAGTAGCTGACGCGTTGAGCCGTAAAAGTCATGTCAACACCTTAATGACGGGAGATTTATCAAGAGAGTTAGCCGAAAATCTTCATGAGCTATGTTTGGAGATAGTTCCGAGAGGCTATGTAGCAAAATTGGAGATTCAGTCTACTTTGATGGATAAGATCAGAGAAGCCCAAAAGATTGACAAGGATATTGCCTCTATTAAGGAGAAAATGAGCAAAGGAAAAGCTAAGGGATTTCGTGAGGATGAGCACGATACCTTATGGTTTGAAGACCGTGTCTATGTACCAAATGATTCGGAGATCAGGAAGTTAATTTTACAAGAGGCCCATGATTCACCATATTCGATTCACCCAGGAAATACCAAGATGTATTTGGATTTGAAGGATATTTTCTGGTGGACCGGAATGAAGAAGGATATTGCGGAGTATGTAGCAGTTTGTGATGTATGTCAGAGAGTAAAGGCAGAGCATCAGAAGCCAGCCGGATTGCTACAACCATTGTCGATACCCGAATGGAAGTGGGATAAGCTAGGAATGGATTTTATTACAGGATTGCCCAGAACACGTTCAGGCTATGACTCGATATGGGTTGTAGTCGATCATTTGACAAAGGTAGCTCATTTCATTCCAGTGAAGACTACCTATACCAATGGAAAGTTGGCAAAGATATACATGACCAGAATCGTTTGTCTGCATGGAGTTCCAAGGAGCATAGTATCAGATAGAGGAACCCAATTTACCTCAAAGTTCTGGAATCAGTTGCATGAAACTTTGGGTACCAAGCTGGAGTTCGGCACAGCTTTTCACCCGCAGACAGATGGACATACCGAGAGAGTCAATCAGATTTTGGAGGATATGCTAAGAGCTTGTGCGCTAGATTACGGATCTAGTTGGGACGAAAATTTGCCGTATGCAGAGTTCTCTTACAACAACAGCTATCAAACTAGTTTGAAGATGGCCCCTTTCGAAGCCTTATATGGAAGGAGGTGCAGGACCCCATTGTCTTGGGATGAAGTTGGAGACCGCCAGTTGTTTGGACCGGATTTGATAAAGGAATCTGAACAGAAAGTGAAATTGATTCATGATAGGCTCAAGGTAGCTCAATCCAAGCAGAAGAGTTATGCAGATTCTAAACGCAAGGAGACAGTTTACGAAGTCGGAGACCAAGTTTATCTTCGAGTATCCCCACTTCGAGGAGTTAAGCACTTTGGAGTTAAGAGAAAGTTAGCGCCACGTTTTGTAGGCCCATACAAAGTTTTGGAGCATATGGGAGAAGTAGCCTATAAGTTGGTATTGCCCGAAGGATTGTCAGGAGTACACAACGTGTTCCACGTATCCCAGTTGAAGAAGTGCCACGCAGAGATGGCTGATATACCGCTGAGAGATACAGTACCACTGGAAGCAATTCAGTTGGACAATGATTTGACCTATGAGGAGAAACCAGTCAAGATTTTAGAGTATGCCAGTCGAGTCACCCACAACAAGGTTATCAAGTTTTGCAAGGTTCAGTGGAGCCACCACACGGAGGATGAAACCACCTGGGAACGAGAGGAAGATTTGCTGAAGGACCACCCTCACCTATTTTCTAGCCAACCCGAATCTCGAGGGCGAGATTCATCTTAAGGGGGGTAGGTTTGTAACATCCCAAATTTTCAATTTGGAACGTTATACACTAGATCATCATTGCATATCATATTTTATTGCATTCTGGTTGATCCTAGAAATTCTATGAAACTCAAGGACCCTTGGAGAGAGTTGGGGATTTCGTTATTTTCATATTTGAGTTTTCTCAAATTTTGAAAATAGGATCATTTGATTTTATTTATTTTATCTTCAATTATTCCTATTACAAAAATATGAGAGAGGGAATAAAATGACTTTCCCAAAATAAAGAAATATTGAGGATTTGATAAAAAAATCAAATAAGATTTTATTTTGCTTTTATTTGCTATTTTATTTGTATTAGGGAAAAATGTGCGTCTTTCAAATTTGCATTTAGCCCCCAAATAAATGTTCATCCTGTGCGGCTTGATTTTAAAAGCCAGGGAAAATTTATTTCGGAATTTTTGGAGTCCGTTTAGTATTCCTTTTGTTTTTTTTAGCGTAATTATTAAAAAAAAGCGAACCTACCTAACCGGGCCGTGTCCGACTAGGACACTTGGCCCGGCCGGCCTTTAAAGCCGCAAGGGCCCGAGCCGCAGCCAGCCGTCCCAGCCCCGAAACCCTAGCCGCCGCCGCCCTCGACCCGCGCGCCGCCCACGCCGCTGCCGCGCGAGTCCGCCGCCGCCGCCCCTCGCCGCGCCGCCCCGCCCTCGATCCACCGCCGCCCCGCGTTGCCGCCGCCGCCCCGCCCGCCGGACTCCGCCGCCGATGCCACCGCCGACCCCGCCGACTTCGCCGGAGGTAGCAGCCGCCCCGCCGCCGTTTTTTTAGGAAAAACCCTTCGGTTTTTCCATCAGTTTTCGTCAGTTTTTTTTAGTTTCCGTTTTTTTCGGTTTTTTGGTTTAGTTATTTAGCGAGCGTTCGCTCGTTCGTTCATTTTAACGAACACGTTCATCGTTTAGATCCAAATAATGAATGTTCGTTCATTAATCTGTTCGTCGTTTTTCTTTTTCTCGGATTAAATCCGCGATTTTTCTGATCGCGATTCCTGATCCGATTTTCATTTTAGTCAAACTTTTTGCTCATTTATCGGAATCAGGCGATTCAAGCGCCTGGAGTTTCGTCTCGAAACCCTCTTTCCGTTTAACCAACTCAAACAAGTTTTTGCCACTGTAAAAAGTGCCTTAGATCCAGAATAGTAAATGAAGCCTGTTTCTTTTGTCGTTTGTCTTTCGTTGCTTTGTTTGATTTGATTCTTTTTGCCAACCGGAGTTCTTAAGTTGAACTTTCTGGTTAGATCTCTTATTTGAGTTTTACCTGTGCATTAGTTGAGTAGTTATTGTATGCTTGTTTGTTTGCGATAGAGTACCCGGAGTGCGCCGCTTGCTACTTCGAATCGCTAGGTTTTCCGGATCATCAGCAAGGCAAGTAACACTTTGATCATGCTTTCCCACTACCCAGTTTTATTGCATTAGATTAATCCTCACACATTGCATGATTAGGATCTAATTAAATTGTGGGTTTGGGAAGTAGTTGAGGTAGTACCTATTACCTGTTTATTATCAAACCTTTGGGAGTTACTTCTACGTTTGCTTATTATGCCATGCTATGCTAGTAGACGTGGATTGGGTGAGTGTATCCATGACAGATGTGAGATTGTTAATTAATGGTTTATTTAAGGTGGCAACTTAAATACACATATGGGTGGATTGAGGCACCTGGGTATTCCAGCGATTGCCTGTTTTCTTTTGGACCGCCACCCAGGCTCAAAGGGATCATGAGATTATTCATGCTAGAAACTTCCGTGTGCAGCCACAAGCTATTATGGGCTCTAGCATAGTTTACTAAGTTGTGCGAACTCTTACAGTGGTAGACTAGCAGATGTAGGGGAAAGTAGGTGTAACGGTCTACCCGATCGTAAGGTGCTAGCACTTCTGAAAGACTATGTCTCGGTCATCCGTTTCTCAAACACCCTGTAGTGTGAGAAACCAAACGGAGGCGATCGAGTCTTATGGGGAAAAGTGCGAAAACCTCTGCAGAGTGTATAAACTAATCATGATTAGCCGTGTCCCCGGTTATGGACATCTTGAGTATCTAGTACCTGGATTATCATGTGAATCTCAACATGTTACCTTAAAATTAATTTTGTTGGGTTTTGTTTAATGATGATGCTTAATTGGGATTGAGAATGCTGGCAACCATTCTCAATGTTTAACAACTACCATGATAGTTAAATAAAATTTATTCCTTTGCAGTAGGGAAAAATTGGCTTTACGCAAAACTGTAACCATAGAGCTTTCCACCAGCCAAATATGCATATAGAATAGCCTATTTCATTCCATTACTCTCTATGTGTTACTTTGCCAGCATATTCCATGTGCTGGCCCATTTTGGGCTGCTACGTTAATGTTGCAGACTTTTCAGACGACGATTAAGGTGCTTTTAGGTCATGGTTCTATACTCAGTGATGTCGTTGGAGTTGATGGACTCACTTATCTTGCAAGCCTTCCGCTGTTATCGTTATTAGATGGCCTTAAGCCATATTTATTGTAATAAGTTCTCTTTTGAGACACTCGATGTAATAAGTGTGTGATTGTTACTCTGTTATAAATCCTTCAAGTACTGTGTGGTGTCAGCATTACTGATCCAGGGATGACACCTGATCACAGAGATTGGACCATTTGAGGTCTGGTCGCTACAACAGGTGCAATATCATGCATAATTTCTCTATGTAGGCTAATAGGTATTGCACTAGCACTGGCACCCATATCACATAAGCCATGATAACAATGATCTCCTATTTTAACAGAAATAACAGGCATGCCTACCACTGGTCTAGGTTGATCTTTAGCACAAGGTTTAGCAATTCTAGCAGTTTCATCATAGAAATAAATAACATGCCCATCAATATTATCAGACAAGAGATCTTCAACAGTAGCAATATTAGGTTCAACTTTAACTTTCTCAAGATGTGTATATGTTTTGATATTGCTTTTACGAACCACAGTTGAAGCTTTAGCATGATCCTTTAGCCTAATAAGGAAAGGTGGTTTCTCAACATAAGAAGTAGGAACAATAGGATCATTATAAGTGATCTTCTTTTCTTCAACTTTAATAGGTGCAGCTACTTTTACTTCTATGGGAGGATGATATTTAAACCACTTCTCCTTGGGGAGATCAGCATACGTAGAAAAAGATTCACAGAAAGAAGCTACTATTTCAGAGTCAAGTCCATATTTAGTGCTAAATTTACGGAAAACATCCGTATCCATAAAAGATTTAACACAATCAAACTTAGGTGTCATACCTGACTCTTTACCTTCATCGAGGTCCCAATCTTTAGAGTTGCGTTTAATTCTTTCCAATAAATCCCATTTGAATTCAATAGTCTTCATCATAAAAGAGCCAGCACAAGAAGTATCGAGCATGGTGCCATTGTTATCAGAAAGCCGAGCATATAAATTTTGAATAATCATCTCTCTTGAGAGCTCATGATTGGGGCATGAATATAACATTGATTTAAGCCTCCCCCAAGCTTGAGCGATGCTTTCTCCTTCGTGAGGCCAAAAATTATATATATAATTGCGATCACGATGAACAAGATGCATAGGATAAAACTTCTGATGAAATTCCAATTTCAATCGTTTGTAGTTCCATGACCCCGTATCATCACATAGCCTATACCACGTCGATGTATCTCCCTTCAAAGATAAAGGGAATACCTTCTTCTTAACAACATCTTCGGATACACCTGCAAGCTTAAATAACCCACAAACTTCATCAACATATATTAGGTGCTCATCATGATGCATTGTTTCGTCTACTGCAAAAGGATTAGCTAGCAGTTTTTCTAACATACCCGAAGGAATTTCAAAGCAGACATTTTCATTTTCATTTTCAGTAGGTTGAGTAGGCTGAGGAGAAACTCTTTGCTCTACTGGTCGGGGTGAAGATACCCCAAACAAGCCCCTCAGAGGATTACTCCCATAGTAACAAGTGACAGTAAATTTCAGCACACTATATAAATTTTTCCTTACCAAATTCCACCTTCCAAAGGCGCTTCACTCCCCGACAACGGCGCCAGAAAAGAGTCTTGATGACCCACAAGTATAGGGGATCTATCGTAGTCCTTTCGATAAGTAAGAGTGTCGAACCCAACGAGGAGCAGAAGGAAATGACAAGCGGTTTCTAGCAAGGTACTCTATGCAAGTACTGAAATAAGTGGTAACAGATAGTTTTGTGATAGGATAATTTGTAATGAGCAACAAATAACAAAAGTAAATAAAGTGCACCAAGGTGTCCAAATACTTTTTGTAGCAAAGGACAAACCTGGACAAACTCTTATATAGAGAAAAGCGCTCTCGAGGACACATGGGAATATCGTCAAGCTAGTTTTCATCACGTTCATATGATCCGCATTCAGTACTTTGATAATCTGATATGTGGGTGGACCGGTGCTTGGGTATTGTCCTTACTTGGACAAGCATCCCACTTATGATTAACCTCTATTGCAAGCATCCGCACCTACAACAAAAGTAATAAGGTAAACCTAACCATAGCATGAAACATATGGATCCAAATCAGCCCCTTACGAAGAAACGCATAAACTAGGGTTTAAGCTTCTGTCACTCTAGCAACCCATCATCTACTTATTACTTCCCAATGCCTTCCTCTAGGCCCAAACAATGGTGAATTGTTATGTAGTCGACGTTCACATAACACCACTAGAGAAGAGACAATATACATCTCATCAAAATATTGAACGAATACCAAATTCACATGACTACTAATAGCAAGACTTCTCCCATGTCCTTAGGAACAAACGTAACTACTCACAAACCATATTCATGCTCATAATCAGAGGGGTATTAATGTGCATATAGGATCTGAACATATGATCTTCCACCAAATAAACCAACTAGCATCAACTACAAGGAGTAATTAACACTACTAGCAACCCACGGGTACCAATCCCGGACTTGGAGACAAGAATTGGACACAAGAGATGAACTAGGGTTTTGAGAGGAGATGGTGCTGGTGAAGATGTTGATGGAGACTGCCCTCTCCCGATGAGAGGAGCGTTGGTGATGATGATGGCGATGATTTCCCCCTCCCAGAGGGAAGTTTCCCCAGCAGAACAGCTCCGCCACAGCCCTAGATTGGTTCCGCCAAGGTTCCGCCTCGTGGCGGTATAGTTTCATCTAAGAAGATGGCTTATGATTTTTTCCTCACCGAAAGACTTCATATAGCTGAAGATGGCCATCGGAGGTCCACCAGGGGGCCCATGAGGTAGGGGGGCGCGCCCCCACCCTCGTGGGCAGGGTGTGCCCCCCTGGTGAACTTCTTGTGCTCATTATTTTTTATATATTCTGAAATTGACTTCCGTGAAGTTTCAGGACTTTTGGAGCTGTGCAGAATAGGTCTCTAATATTTGCTCCTTTTCCAGCCCAGAATCCCAGCTGACGGCATTCTCCCTCTTTATGTAAACCTTGTAAAATAAGAGAGAATAGGCATAAGTATTGTGACATAATGTGTAATAACAGCCCATAATGCAATAAACATCGATATAAAAGCATGATGCAAAATGGACGTATCAACTCCCCCAAGCTTAGACCTCGCTTGTCCTCAAGCGAAAGCCGAAATCGAAAAATATGTCCACATGTATACTGCAAAGGGACTGGTCACTGGAAGCAGAACTGCCCCAAGTATTTGGCGGAGAAGAAGGATGGCAAAGTGAAAGGTATATTTGATATACATGTTATTGATGTGTACCTTACTAATGCTCGCAGTAGCACCTGGGTATTTGATATTGGTTCTGTTGCTAATATTTGCAATTCGAATAGGGGCTACGGATTAAGCGAAGATTGGCTAAGGACGAGGTGATGATGCGTGTGGGAAACGGTTCCAAAGTCGATGTGATCGTCATCGGCACGCTACCTCTACATCTACCTTCGGGATTAGTTTTAGACCTAAATAATTGTTATTTGGTGCCAGCGTTGAGCATGAACATTATATCTGGATCTTATTTGATGCGAGATGGCTATTCATTTAAATGATAGAATAATGGTTGTTCTATTTATATGAATAATATCTTGTATGGTCATGCACCCTTGATGAGTGGTCTGTTTGTACTAAATCTTGATAGTAGTGATACACATGTTCATAGTATTGAAGCCAAAGATATAAGTTTAATAATGATAGTGTAACTTATTTGTGGCACTGCCGTTTAGGTCATATTGGTGTAAAGCGCATGAAGAAACTCCATGCTGATGGACTTTTGGAATCACTTGATTATGAATCACTTAATGCTTGCAAACCATGCCTCATGGGCAAGATGACTAAGACTGCATTCTCCGGAACAATGGTGCGAGCAACAGACTTGTTGGAAATAATACATACTGATGTATGCGGTCCGATGAGTGTTGATGCTCGCGGCGGGTATCGTTAGTTTCTTACCTTCATAGATGATTTGAGCAGATGTGGGTATATCTACTTGATGAAACATAAGTATGAAACATTTGAAAAGTTCAAAGAATTTCAAAGTGAAGTGGAAAATCATCGTAACAAGAAAATTAAGTTTCTACGATCTGATCGTGGAGGTTGTCTGTGTCAAAACCGATGGATCTCGGGTAGGAGGTCCCGAACTGTGCGTCTAGGATTGATGGTAATAGGAGACGGGGGACACAATGTTACCCAGGTTCAGGCCCTCTCTATGGAGGTAATACCCTACTTCCTGCTTGATTGATCTTGATGAATATGAGCATTACAAGAGTTGATCTACCACGAGATCGTAATGACTAAACCCTAAAAGTCTAGTCTGGCTATGATTATGAGGATTCGGCCTATCTACGGACCTAGCCCTTCGGTTTATATAGACACGGGAGGGATCTAGGGTTACACAAGATCGGTTACAGAGAAAGGAATCTTCATAGTTGGTCGCCAAGCTTGCCTTCCACGCCAAGGAGAGTCCTATCCGGACACGGGTAGAGTCTTTGGTCTTTGTATCCTTACGGCCCATTAGTCCGGCCCATATCCAATGGACTGGACACCCGAGGACCCCTTAGTCTAGGACTCCCTTAGTAGCCCCTGAACTAGGCTTCAATGACGATGTGTCCAACGCGCAGATTGTCTTCGGCATTGCAAGGCGGGTTCTACTTTCCGAATACTCCAGGATAGTCTTCGGATAAAACGAAGGTGTCCAGATCTGCAACACAAGTACCACACACAACCGCAAGGAATATAATATTTCATGAGTCCCATCTGTTGACAACTTTTTGCAAGATGACATCACGTCTGTTCGGTCACTATATCGAACCGTTTTTGTCCATCGTTCCACGCTTCGAGATGCGGTTTCCATTGGCACGTCTTGTCAAAGAAGAGATCGTGTCCCCTTATTGCGGGATTTTCATCAATGCGGGCGTGGGTAACCCAACCATGCCGTTTACACAACCCTTGGGAATAGGCGAGTTTTAGGGTGAGTTGGGAGGCGTTCGATATTCACTGCCTTTATAAGGGGATGAGGATTCCCCCTTCTTCTCCCACGTCTTCTCTCTTCCTCTGCCCTTCCACTCTTGAACTCGAGCGCCCAAGTTCTCATCTTCTTCTCACTCGAGCAAGCACTCAACCATGTCCGGATCCGGAGGTCAAGGCAAGTGGATGGTCTCCTCTGTCAAGGAGAAGGACATTACCGAGCTTCGGGCAGCCGGGTACCTGGCGAAGGAAATTGCCCACCGTCTTCCAGCCCAGGGGCAAGTCGTCCCCACACCGAAGCCTAATGAGAGGGTAGTATTCATCCCCCATTTCTTCCGCGGTCTAGGGTTTCCACTCCACCCTTTCATCCGCGGGCTAATGAACTATTACAGGATAGACTTCCATGATCTATCCCCGAACTCTTTCCTCAACATCTCGGCGTTCGTCATCGTGTGTGAGGCCATCCTCCGCATTCAACCCCACTTCGGGCTGTGGCTCAAGGTCTTCAACATGAAGCCGAAGGTGGTGGATGGCTAGCACGCGGAGTGCGGAGGCGCCATGGTGAGTAAGCTGACCAATGTCTCCTGGCCGAAAGGCACTTTCACGGGGACTGTCAAGGAATGGTAGAAACAATGGTTCTGCATCACAGAACCCCGCGGCGTAAGCTGGGCCGCAGCTGCCGAATTCAACTCCGACGCTCCAATGGGGCTCACCTCCTGGGTTGAGAAGAGCCTGAATTGGTCTTCGTCAGATGAGATGATAGCGCTGCAGACGCATGTCCAAAGCATGGTGGACAAAGATATCAAGCTCGTCGACGTAATCTAGGTGATGCTAGTTCACCGGATTCTCCCGTGCCAAAGCCGAAGTCTCCCTTTGTGGGAGTTCGATCCGAAGAAGCACCATACCCTAAAGAGGCTCTTCGAAACCACTCACGAAGACGCCTGGAAGTTGCACTTTAAGGGCAACGAGACACTGCCAGTCACAGACTCAGACCGCGGGCACGACTTTAACCACCCCGCCAGCGAGGTAAGTTTTTAACGCATCCTCTACTTGTTTATTTCAAGGAGGATATCTGAACTTTTATCATCATTGCTTCTTCACGAATGGATGAAGAGGGCGAAGCGGATCCAGTGTCCGACTCCGCTGCCTGAAGAACCAGTCATCCCGCGTCTAGCGAAGATGCTGGTGCCGGCGCCCTATAAGGCACCGGAGAAGAAGGCCAAGGGGAAAGCCAAGGGGGTCCGGAGTGGCCCCCGCCGCAAGGGCGCTTCGAACGCGACGTCCGAAGACAAGACCCGCTCTTCCGCCGCCGAAGACGAGGATGAGGAGGAGGAAGAGGAGAACAATTCTCCCCCTGATGGGGGGAGGAAGAAGAGGGCGGCCTCCACAATTCTGGAGGCGGAGGCACCCAAGAAGGGGAAAGGCACTCTCGTGGGCAGCTCCGTGTGGAACATCGACAGCAGTCGAGAGCGACGCCCCCGGAACAAGCCCCTGGCCGCATCGTGAGTGCTAAGAACCCGTACACGTCCATTTATCCGGCTTTTCCACCTTATGGTATTTTATATGGTTTAATCATGTTATTGCAGTCGGGCCCACGACAGCTTCCAGCAACCTCATCAAGGGGCTCGTTGGACTCAAAGGAAATGGCCAGCGAGACACCGCCGACCGCCGGACACATGGGGGGACAGACCCCCATGGAGACTAATGATGGGGGCCATGCTCAATTCACCCCCCATATGAGCACGGATCCGGAGACCCATACGGCCCTGGAGTCCGACAAGCAGCTTCCTTCAAGAGAAGGAGGCGTGCCCGTCCCGCCGGCGACCTTTGTCTAACCAGAAGCACCGGACAATCTATTGGAAGCGCTACGGGGCGCTTCCATTGTGGAAGAACATCGTATCCTTATGGGTACAGTGATTGAGAAGGTTCAGTCCGTTAAAAGTGGACTGACCGAAGCCTGGAGTGGCCTGCTGACAGGTTTTGAGGTAAGCGGCGTTTAACCGAGAAAATCCCCACATAGACAGTAGCCTCTAAGACACTGTCCGGTGTTCGAAAAGAAAAGCCGGACAGAGGATCAATTAAATTTCGCAGGAAACTAACCAAACTATGTCTGATGTGAATAAGCAGGCATCGCTGCTGGTCGCGACTTATCACACTACCGAAGTCTCTGGACTAAAGTAGAAACTAGAGCGGGCCGAAGAAGAGCTCGGCCAGGCGAGGAAGCAGCTCCAAGAAAAACAAGGTATGTGATAACCCGTTATGTATTTGAAAAAAAGTAAAATGATATGCATTGACCGAAGTGTCATGATATGTATAGAAGCGACGACCGAGGTCGAGGCCCTAAGGAAGGCCCTGGCCGAAGCCGAGGGGAAGATTGTCAAGGAGCAGGGCGCCCGTAAGAAGCTCAAGGCCCGGGTCAACGAGGTCCAGCAAGAGCTCCAAGATGCCGTGAATAAGTATGAGGCCTTGGAGGGAGATGTTTCGGCTCGAGAGGCCGAACTCTCAAAGGCTCGCCAAAGCGTGAAAGCGGCCTGGGTTGAAGCCCAGGATGCCCTCCAGGAGATCCAGGAGGCAAAAAAGATCGCAGCGGGTAAGGCATTTAGTATGTAGAGCAAGTATGTGAAGAAGAAATATCTCCTACTAACTTGGATTCATAGTTCTCCAGGGGCATTTGCAGATCTGTCGCGCAGTGTGCCTGACGCCGTGGAATTCTTTCGAGCCGAAGAAGGGAGCTCGATGGAGAAGTTGTTCTGGTCGCAGTATCTTACGCCAGAGCATCCCATGCCCTTCACCGATCAGCTAAAACAGCTGGTGGAGCTGCATAGGGTGGCCGAGCTGGCCATGAAGGATTTGATAATCCAGCTGTGGCCAGCCGAAGCTATGCCCGATAGCTACTTCGGACTCCTAAAGCGGCTAGTGAACGCCTGTCCTCGACTGGACATCGTCAAGCGATCGGCCTGCGTTGAAGGTGCGCGCATGGCCTTCGCCCGCGTCAAGGTGTGGTGGCGAAGATGGATGCCGTCAAGCTGACGACCGAGGGGCCGCCAAAGGGCAAGGAGCACCGCACGCCAGAGCGATATTTTGCAGATGTCCTCGAGGGGCCGCGCATTGTAGCAACGCAATGTGCGCAAGACATTATTTTCGAATGAATACAATCATATTGTCTTTGCCCTATATGATGAAACAAAGTCGTTATGTAATATAATGTTTAGTTAAAAAAAATTCCTCCTGTGCGGCCGTGTTATGTGAAATCTGAGAGTTGGCCAGTCGTCGAATTCTGCCCCCACGTAGGAAATACGGGGGTGTTCGGGATGTAATCTGAACACTCTTGATCCAATTGTTTGGTCCTTGAAGGAGGTGTTGAGCGCGACGAACCAGGCAATCGATCTATGCGGCTTTAACACCCTCACTTAGCCATAGGAGTTTGACAAATAGAAATATAGGCGCAACCCCTAGTATTCAGACTAGGAAGCTGTAAACACTTGATCGGGTAAGTACCGATCCCTCGCATAATGCGGAAAAATCTCTAAGGATTTGAGACCTTCGAAGAGCTGACCGACTCTCGACGCATCATGACAATCAGTTTTTGGCTTTCTCTACTGAGGTGCTCACCTGGGTAAACCAGGGCACAATCACAGTAGTTCTTCCTTTACTACCCTAGCCAATACAACGGAGCATAAGGTAGCAAGCACAGGAGCCGGGCAACCCAACTATTAACCAAAGACATGATTCGGAGCCAATGCATATAGTGCTAAATTCAGGGTGCCGAACTGTACTGTAAAAGTGTTCAGACTTTTGCTGCCATGTTGTGGGGCGTTATGAAGCCCCTGGCATATTGAAACGCACCCGAGTGTATGGGTGTTATCTGATAGAATTACCAGAAAGGAAAAGGCAAAAAGAAAGAAAAAGGAAGAACCAGTGGTAAGCTAGAGCCGTGAAAATTTGGGCCGCAAACTGTTTCTATTATAATTTCATTGGTGCGTTAAAGCGCATTTATACAAGTAGTGCAATAAGCAGAAAGGCTATTTACTATGCCTTAACCAAGAGAGAGCTACGTATGGGTCCTGAAGATAGGTAAAGGGATCGTTAAAGAGACCACCTAAGAGTTTCCCAGTACGTCCATGCTTCTTGTTGTCTTGGTGTTTTTATCCTTCAAAAAGAATCGATGGTCAAGCTGCCAGGAAAGGCCTGTAAAAAAGGAAATAGTGAAAGTATGAGTGTCCGGAGCGGTCGAGCCGTATTGCAGATCACAAGCTGATTATGCCTCCATCCGGGTCCATGGTATTTTTAGTGCGTAATTATGTACGCGTGGTACGATGGCCGCCACTTGGTCAGGACGGGGACGGAGGCCAAATTGCTAGTCAAGCTCCTGACGAGCCGAGCTGTCCTTCCGCGGGATGGTTCGGACTCTCTTGACAGTGTCCGAGGGGTCGGTTGCCGAATTGAGGTTCTGCTTGACAAGGCCGTCCTATCCCTTTGCCGCTAAGGCAGCAGTGTGCTCCTCGATGCGGAGGGGGCGTCCCGTGTTTCCATTGACTGTTATGACACCGCACGGTCCAGGCATCTTGACCTTGAGATAAGCGTAGTGTGGCACCACATTGAATCGAGCAAATGCGGTTCGTCCGAGCAGTGCGTGGTAGCCGCTGCGAAAGGGGACAATATCGAAGATTAACTCCTCACTTCGGAAGTTGTCCGGAGACCCGAAGACAACCTCTAGTGTGATTGGGCCCGTGCAGCGGGCCTCTACACCCAGTATGACTCCTTTAAAGGTGGTCTTTGTGGGCTTGATTCGCGATGGGTTGATGCCCATTTTGCGCATTGTATCTTGATAGAGCAAGTTGAGGTTGCTGCCACCGTCCATCAGGACTCGTGTCAGGTGGAACCCATCAATTATTGGGTCCAGGACCAGTGCGACTGAACCACCATGACGGATATTGGTTGGATGATCCCGGTGATCAAAAGTGATCGGGCATGACGACCATGGATTAAATTTTGGGGCAACTGGCTCTATCGCGCGGACGTCCCTGAGCACGCGCTTGCGCTCCCTCTTGGGGATGTGGGTAGCGTATATCATGTTTACCGTTTTGACCTAAGGAGGGAACTTCTTCTGTCCCCCTGTGTTCGGTGGCCGGGGCTCCTCGTCATCGTCTTTGCTTTGCGATCCCTTATCCTTGTTTTCGGCATTTAACTTGCCGGCCTGTTAAAAAACCCAACAATCTCTATTGGAATGATTAGGTGGTTTGTCTAGGGTGCCATGAATCTAGCACGGACGATCAAGTATGCGGTCCAGGCTAGATGGGTCCAAATTGTTCTTTTTGAACGGCTTCTTCCGCTGACCAGGCTTAGAGCCATTGAATTCGGCATTGACCGCCTTATCCTCGCTGTTGTCATTGTTATTTCAACGCTTGTACCTGTTGCGTCGAGGCTTGTCGTTGCTATTTTTAGCTTCAGGGGTGTCGGCGTCGCTTGCATTGTTTTTGCTACGGGCCAGCCAACTATCCTCGCTCGTGCAAAAGCGGGTCATGAGTGCCATGAGGGCCGCCATGGACTTTGGCTTCTGTTGGCCGAGGTGGCGGGCAAGCCATTCGTCGCGGATGTTGTGTTTAAAGGCTGCTAGGGCTTCGGCATCCGGACAGTCGACTATCTGGTTCTTTTTAGTTAGGAACCTGGTATATAATTTCTCGGCGGACTCTCCGGGCTGTTGAACTATATGGGTTAAGTCATCGGCGTCCGGAGGTCGAACGTATGTACCTTGGAAGTTATCAAGGAAAGCTTCTTCCAAGTCCACCCATCTGCTGATGGAGTTTTCGGCCAGGCTGTTCAACCAGTGCCGTGCTGGTCCTTTGAGTTTTAGGGGGAGGTATTTAATGGCATGAAGGTCATCGTCGCGGACCATATGAATGTGGAGAATGAAGTCTTCGATCCATACCACGGGGTCTATGGTGCCGTCATATGATTCTATATTCACGAGTTTGAACCCTTCTGGGAATTCATGTTCCATGACTTCGTCGATGAAGCAATGAGGGTGTGCGGCGCCTCTATATCGGGCCGTATCGCGACGTAGCTCTGATGGAGTCCGTCTGCGGCTTTCGGCCCGCGCATGACTAGGTTTGTCACATCTGAATAGATGGCCGTCGTCGCGTGTTGGTGCATGTCCTCGCAATCCGTAGATCGATCTGGTATGTCCTGCTTTATTGTTCAGGTCATGTTGAAGGTCATATGTATGAACGTGAGTTGATTTACCTCTGCCTTTGCAATGAGGCGGGGCGGGCTGGTGTTCGGCTTGAGTTGCCGCTTTGTCCCGGCCACGTGGTGGTCGGTCAGCCGCATTGCGCGATGGTGGTATGTGTTCGGCGCCTCGTTGTCAAACTGAGTTAGTAATTTGCGCTTCGGGTAGCTTTTGGCCGGGCGCTTGAAGCCGTATTCTTTGGCTGCTAGGACATCAGTCCATTTATCGTTGAGTAGATCTTGGTCAGCTTGAAGCTGCTGCTACTTCTTTTTCAGGCTCCTTGCAGTGGCTATTACCTGGCGCTTGAAGCGCTCCTGCTCAAGAGGTTCCTCAGGCACGATGAAATCCTTGATGCCGAGGCTCGCCCTCATCCCCGGAGAGCGGAAGATAATTACTGTCCTCCGAGTCCTCGTGCGTGGCCTGTTTACCAGGGCTAACCTGCCCATCTTCCCGTTCATCCTGTTCGGTAGTTGCGTCAACGGGGTCTCCGTTGTCTTCGGCACCTTCCAGAGTGTTATCTTCTCCTGTGCTGGTGTTGCTATCTTTAGTACAGCGTGACTTAGAGCGGCACCGCTGACGCTGGTGTTTCAATTGTATCTCAGGAGGTTTATCCTCAACTGGATCTTCTTTGTCATCGTCGTTGTTCTCCTTTGGTGCATCCACCATATATACATCGTACGAGGAAGTGGCCGTCCAGCGTCCGGTGAACGGCGGGTCTTGGGCCTCTTCTTCTACGACATCGTCGTCCATACTGTCGATGTCGTCAGAGCCATAATCGAGCATGTCAGTTAAGTCTTCGACGGTGGCTATGAAGTGGGCGGTGGGTTGGAAGTGAAATTCTCCATCATCAGCCTCCGGTTCAAGCCGTACACAATTCGGCTGTGAGCCTCCCGCTAAAGATAATGCTCTTAACGAGTTTAGCATGTCGCCCAGAGGTGAGTGCCGGAAGATGTCCGCGGCACAGAATTTGGTGATCGATGACCGATCATGTTCGACATGCGCGGATGCACATAGCTCGGAACTTATAACCGGAAACGAGTCTATAGCTCTGGAGATACATATGTTACTTGAAGTTAAGTTTGTGTGCGGCTCCAACGCTGTAGAGTCTGCAACCTCCGTGGCGGGGTTGAGCTTCCTGTCCTTGGATGGCGCGACCTACTCCGGATCTAAGGCCAGAGCAGTTTCAAGTGCGATTTCCTGGGTATGGCCTGATGACAGATCTACGTCATGTTCATCGTGGTGGCTGGGAGCGGCTGCCGTGGTCTCGAATCCGTTGAAGATCAAGTCTCCACAGATATTCGCAACGTAGTTTAGGCTTCCAAATCTGACCTGGTGGCCAGGGGCATAGCTTTCAATCTGCTCCAGATGGCCAAGCGAGTTGGCCCACAGTGCGAAGCCGCCGAACACGAAGATCTGTCCGGGGAGGAAGACTTCCCCTATGACAACATTGTTGTGGATGATTGAAGGAGCCATCAAACCTTTTGAGGACGGCACAATGGAACTCTCAATGAAAGCACCAATGTCGGTGTCAAAACCGGCGGATCTCGGGTAGGGGGTCCCGAACTGTGCGTGTAGGATTAATGGTAACAGGAGACGGGGGACACAATGTTTACCCAGGTTCGGGCCCTCTCTATGGAGGTAATACCCTACTTCCTGCTTGATTGATCTTGATGAATATGAGTATTACAAGAGTTGATCTACCACGAGATCGTAATGACTAAACCCTAAAAGTTTAGTCTGGCTATGATTATGAGGATTCGGCCTATCTACGGACCTAGCCCTCCGGTTTATATAGACACATGAGGGATCTAGGGTTACACAAGGTCAGTTACAGAGAAAGGAATCTTCATAGTTGGTCGCCAAGCTTGCCTTCCACGCTAAGGAGAGTCCTATCGGGACATGGGTAGAGTCTTTGGTCTTTGTATCCTTATGGCCCATCAGTCCGACCCATATCCAATGGATCGGACACCCGAGGACCCCTTAGTCCAGGACTCCCTCAGAGGTGAATATTTGAGTTATGAGTTTGGTCTTCATTTGAAACAATGCGGAATAGTTTCGCAACTCACGCCACCTGGAACACCACAGTGTAATGGTGTGTCCAAACGTCATAATCGCACTTTATTAGATATGGTGCGATCTATGATGCCTCTCACTGATTTACCGCTATCGTTTTGGGGTTATGATTTAGAGACAACTGCATTCACGTTAAATAGGGAACCATCACTACAAAAAAAGACACATTCGTGACATTTTGGGCCGAACGAATTTTTTTTGTCATACATATGACACTTCTATGACGATAATTGTGACAAAACCCGGTATCACCATAGATGTGGTGGGATCCTACTTCTATGACAAAAAATCATGACAGAAAAATGGGCTTTTCGTCCTGGGCGGGCCGGAGACGCAGCTGCATGACATTATTTGGGCCGTCCATGATGGAAAAAACTGTGGTAGAAGCGAGGGAGAGGAAATTTTGGGGAGTTCCCGGTTACGGTGGGAGGTCGGGGGCCGAGCGATGCGCGTTTCTCTCGTACATGTACGCGCGTGTGTGCGAGGCGTTGGCTCTAACTGAACCCGAGCGAGGCGTTGGGCTCTAACTGAACCCGAGTGATTGCACTGCAGGCTACGCGTTACTGAACCCGATCGATCGATCGATGGCTGTTAATTGAACCCGATCGAGCGATTCCTTTGCTACTGCTGCTAACTAAAGCCGATCGATGCTGCCTCTGGGATGAACAGTGAGCGTTGCGAGGGGGGGGGGGGTTGGATGAACAGTGAGCGGTGGCGTTGCCTCTAGATGAATAGGACCCCGTGGTGTGGTGGAGGGCTGGATGAACAGTAGACGGTGGAGGGGTGGTTGAACAGGACCCCGTGGTGTGGAGGGCTGGATGAACAGTAGACGGTGGAGGGGTGGTTGAACAGTAGCCGGTGGAGTAGCGTGCGGTGGAGGCTGGATGAACAGGAGCCCGTGGAGGCTGGAGGAGGTCGATGGTAGCCTGTGGAGGCTGGAGGAGGTCGACGGTGGAGATGAACAGTATCCCGTGGAGTCCCGTTTTATGGTACGCCACACCCCTCCCGATGAACAGGGCCCCCGTTTCGACCGTAGCGCTCCAACACAAGTCTGTTTCATCTGTTTTGCGGTACGCCACGCCCCTCCCGATCAACAGGACCCCCGTTTCGACCGTAGGAAGTCCGTTTCGTCCGTTTTGCGGTACGCCCCACCCCCCCCGATCAACAAGACCCCCGTTTTGACCGTAGGAGGTCCGTTTCCTCCGTTTTGCTGTATGCCAGACCCCTCCCGATCAATAGGACCCTGTTCCGAACGTAGGAGGTCTGTGTCCTCCGTTGTGCGGTACGCCGGGCCTCGTTTCCATTGCCTGTTCTGTCCAAGCCCTCCCGATGAACACGACCATGCATTCCGTTCCAACCCAGCCGGTTGGCTCCCACGCGTTCCGTTGCCTCCCGATGAACATGACGCATTCCGTTGCCTCCCCAAGAACACGACACATTCCGTTGCCTCCCCATGAACACGACGACGATGTTGTTTCTCCTTTCTGACCCAGCCATGTTAACGAGCCCTCGCCGTACGTATGCGCGAGTAGGCGTTTGAGACCCCGCCCGTATGTACACATACGTGGCCGTATTTTCTTTCTTGCACCCTGGCTGCTGTACGTACGTGTACATGCTACGTGCGTGCCTCTACTACGACACATGCACACCTCTACATCCACCAGTATATATGTACATACACGTTCGCGACCAGAATGACAATGCTATGCACGCTTCGACTAGGTGGGTCCCGACTATCAGGCACTTCCTTGCGTGCGAAGATGTAGCTGGTGGGTCCCAGCAGTCAGGGGGCGAATCATTTTTTTTGCTCGGACGCACTTCCTTGCGTGCGAAGGTGTAGCTGGTGGGTCCCAGCAGTCAGGGGAAACGTTTTTTTTCGCAAAATACGGTGGCCCGTCCGGTGGGTCCCCGCTGTCAGGTGGAGGAATAATTATTTTGCGTGTAATAAGGAGGCACTTCCTTGCTGCAGCCGTGGCCCAGCTGTCAGCGTCTCCACGCACAATACTCTTCCGATGTAAGTCGGTCGTTGACCACATTGACCACGCCGCGCCGAGAGCACCATGGCGGTGGACGACGGCGAGGCCTAGGAAGGGGACGACACAGAGGCAGGGAAGACTCGGCAGTTGTTTCCCACGTGGAGGGGAGTACGACTGTACGAGGGTTTACTGGTTCGTGTGCCGTTGCCGGAGAATAACAGCAGGTGTGGGTGAGTAGAGGGATGGCTAGGCCAGCGATGGGAGTATGATGGGGTGGTGAGGCCTGCGCGGCAGCACAGCCGGCCGTGGGAAGGAGGGAGCAGGCAGTCCCGTCGGCGCTTGTTTGAGCGGCTGGAGCAGGAAGAGCAGATATTGAAGAAGCACGACGACCGTTGGATGGACATCCAACAATTAGTGCTTGTGCGTCAACCTTTTTTTAGGAAAGCCTCAAATTTGTGGAAAACAGCATACAACCCATCTGCCATTATGTCTAACAATTTACAGCCCATTTGCTAATTCTTAAGGTTTTTTGGAGCCCATATTCTTTTTGTTAGCATTACAGCCCATATTGTGGCCACGGTTAAAACATTATACGAAATTTTGCATATTTCGGTGCGGTCCAAACTGTTTTTAATCCCGAAATTTCGACTCACATTCAAACTGATTTTAAAAATAAATGTATATCAATATAAAATCTAACAAATTCTCCATGCATAAAAATTAATGTAATTTAAAATCGTGAAATGAAAAAAAGATATTTGAAACTAATTGCCGGTTTGATGTGTTTTAAAAATGTACAGCCCATTTCTCATTACTGATGGGCCATTTTCTCGGCCAGCCGAATGAAAGCTCTCCTCGTCTTGAAAGATTTGCATCCCAACAGGCCTGACAGAGCGACTTGGCAAATCACAAAAAATCTGGGTTGTGGCCATGGACCCTGCTGTTAGCCTCTACACGTACAGTACTCTTCCGATGGAAGTCGTTCCTTGACCATGTTGACCACGCCACGCAGAGAGCACCACAGCGGTGGACGACGACGAGGCCTAGGAAGGGGACAACGCGGAGCCGGGGAAGACGCGATAGTGGAAGCTCGCGCGGAGAGGAGTACGAGGGTTCACTGGTTCGGCTATGATGTGAGGCTGCCGTTGTCGCAGGGCCTGGCCAGCAGTGGGAATAGTAGGGGGCGGTGAGGCCTCTGCGGCAGCACAGCTGGCCACGGGAGGCAGGAGCATGCGGCACGACCGGCGCTGCTTTGGGCGGCTGGAGCAAGAAGACCAGAGGTTGAAGAAGCACTACGACCGTTGGATGGACATCGTACGGTCACTGGAGCTAGAATTGTTCATATTAACTAAGTTGACAAAGCCCTTCGTCCCCGTCAACTTAGTGGGCCCACAAGTCAGCCTCCCACCAAGGTGGGTCCCAGCTACCCGGGAGAGTATTCATTTTTTTTGTGCGTAATAAGGAGGCACTTCCGGTGGGTCCGAGCTAACAGCAGGGGAACATTTTTTTCGCGAAATACGGTGGCCTATCCGGTGGGTCCCAGCAGTCAGGGGGAAACGATTTTTTCGCAAAATACTGGTGGCCCATTCGGTGGGTCCCCGCTGTCAGGTGGAGAAATAATTATTTTCCGCGCAATAAGGAGGCACTTCCTTGCGGCTGCCATGGACCCAACTGTCAGCCTCTCCACGTACAGTACTCTTCCGATGGAAGTCGGTCGTTGACCACATTGACCACGCCGCGTCGAGAGCACCACGGCGGTAGACGACGACGAGGCCTAGGAAGGGGACAACACGGAGTCGGGCAAGACGCGGCAGTGGATGCCCACGCGGAGAGGAGTACGAGCGTTCACTGGTTCGGCTGCGCTGTGAGGCTGGCATCACCGTAGAATAACAGGGGGTGTGGGTGAGTGGAGGGATGGCCTGGCCAGCGGTGGGAGTAGTATGGGGGCGGTGAGGCCTCCGCGGCAGCACAGCCGGCCACGGGAGGCAGGAGCAGGCGGCACGACCAGCGCTGCTTTGGGCGGTTGGACCAAGAAGACCAAAGGTTGAAGAAGCACTATGGCCGTTGGATGGACATCATATGGTCACTGAAGCTAGAATCGTTTATATTGACTAAGTTGACAAAGCCCTTGGTACGCTCCAACTTAGTAGGCCCATAGGCCAGCCTCCGAAACAGTGCGCCCCAGATGTTAGGGGGAGGAATCATTTTTGGGCGGCCGAAGCTAAGAATATCCGAGGTTGAAGAAGAAGCACGACATCCGTTGGATAGACATCCAACGGCCACTGCTGCTAGAACCATGTGTTGACTATAATAAGTTGACAAAGCCTTGCATACGCGTCAACTTATTTTTTTTAGGGGACGCGTCACTTAGTAGGCCCACAAGTGTGTGGCAGAGAACTTATAGCCCATTTGCGTTTTGTAAGAATGTACAACCCATTTTTGAATTCTAATGGAATTTACAACAGCCTATTTACAGTTTGTTAAAAGTACAACCCATTTTCTAGCTAGGACAACGATTAATAATTTCAACCAACCGTTGAAGACATAATTCAATAAAATTTTCTACATTTTGATGGGATCCGAAATATTTTTATCCCGAAATTTCTAGTCAGATTAAATATAAATTTGTATTACGTAAAAATCCAATGAAACATTGCGCACGCAACAATGAAAATTGAAGATTTTCAAAATCCATAAATAATATTTTATAAACTAATTTCATGTCTCGTGCATTTTTATAGTTACTGCCCAGTTTTTATAATTACATCCCATTTATTATTTTTAAAGCCCATTTTCCTGTTAAGCCTAATGCATCCCTCTTAGGAAAGATTTGTAGCCCAGCAAGGCGGAGAATAACAAGTTGACCTTGCCTGGGTATTCCTCAAAAAGACGTATAGCTAGGCTAGCCATTTTCATCTTGAAAAAATTAGTATCTGGGCTAAATATCTGGCCTGGGCTAGGCGGGCCACAGCTCGCCCAGTTAATACTCTCCTCTCCTCTGAACAACAATGAAATCATCGCCAAGAAAAACTCTGCAGTGCTCACGCCTCAAAAACACAAATACTGCTCGAGCTGCTTGGTCCCAGCTGTCGGCCGCACCTTGTGCAATTCTCTCATTTATATTGACTACATAGGTTGACAATGGTGTGGGACCGTGATGTCAGGAAACCAGGAGAAAGCAAAAAAAAAGTTGTACATAATAAGGAGGCACTTGCGTACGTACGGCTATGGCCCTAGTGGGTCCCTAGTGTCATCCAGTCAAAATAAAGTCATCTCCGGAATCCTCATGTTCGTTGATGATGTTAACAATGCTCGGCGCCACGGCGAGCGCAACAACTCGAAGGACAACGGAGAGGGCCCCGCGGGCCCTACGAATGGTCTGATACAACGCCCGCTGCTCATTCAGGAAGCCAGGATCATCGGACACCTATGAGCACCTTCGAGAAACTGAGACGGCATGAAACGGTAAGGCCGCGCTTGGGAGCTCTGGTTTATTTCAAACATGTATTAACATACAAGTGTAATTTACTCGTCATCGGAAACAACGCGTAAAATACAGGCGTAATGAAACCGAGGGCCCGAGGTCTGTAAGTAAAACCGGCGGGTTACGCGTGTAATTTGAGAGACCAGTGTATATTTTACGAGCACTGCTATATGGACGACATTACCAGACGATACATGCACGACGTGCGTATCATGCCATCCATGGGCAAGGCTGAAACAACAGCTAACGGCTGGATTAGCAATCGTCCGAGTGTCGTTCAGCGTTTTTATCGTGTGTGAAGTACTTCCGATATTTTACTAGTCGAAATCGACCAACCAAGCGCCTTCGCCCGAGACCATCTGCTTTAATTTACAAGCGTCAGTTTTACAAGCGGTTTTGGTTGGAAAACGATGATCCAATCACGGCCTAATATCATGAGTTGGTCGGAAGATCATATGGTTTCACGTCTAACCTACCCGACTTGTCGTATAGGCTATGAATGAAACATCAGACGATGAACTTCTTAAGCACGGAAACAACAGAAGAGGATGATCTTCTTAACAAGCAAATCACTGGCATTAGATCGACATGCAAAACAATACGAAGCATTATTCTCAGGAGGCACGGTGAACAGCTCGTGATGCCGCATGCCACAACATTCCAAGCTCAACTTTGCAATCAAACACAAGGCCTGGCATTACATAGACAATATTCAGAACAAACTCTTAACACAGGAATATCTCAGCAGAGTAACTATTTACTTCTAAACTGAACACAGGAATAGGAAAAACACTCGACGCTGCTCACAGCAAGGGCGTCCCACTCAAAAATATCAAATGCATGTCTTCTGGCTAACATCAATGAGCAAATTTTGACAAGGTTTTCCAATTCCAATATATTAAACTAACGTCTTCTTGCTAACATCAATGATTAAACTTTGACAAGCTTTTCCCATTCAAAATATGTAATGCCTATGATCGTGGAGTCCTGTCGTAGCTTCTTGTACTTGTTTGGGCACTTTTTGCCCAGGGCACTCCACGTGTTGTTAAATTGCCAATGGTCTCTGCAGACTAGTCATGTCACCGGTGTCTAATAATACTCTGTAAAGCTTCTCGGTCATTCCTTCTGTAATGTAGCGCAAACAGTGACTGCTTCTTTCTGCAAAGTGGAACGACCAACTGGACCCAGTAATGCAGCAGTTTGCCTTACACATTGGCTCCTTTTGTGCAGTTCAACTAAAATCGAAGTCGGAATAAAACCGAGCTTTAATTTTGATATCCCTGTAAGCAACAATAGGTATAAGGGAAACAATTACTGAGAAATAACGGTTGATGACTTGTACTCCCAGAAGAAAAGCATCTATTGATCTACTTTATCTTAATGGGAAACAAAGCAGGAGAGTAGCAATTCTCCATCAGTGTGATTCATTCATATTGACTGAGACATTATCTTAACAATGCCTTGTTTCAACATGTATAAAGAATGACAAAGCAGAAAAGTACCATTCCTAAAACAATGCAACTGATTCATTTTAACAGAGACATTATCTTAACAATACCTTGGTTAAACATGTAGAAAGAACTACAAAGCAGGATAGTACCATTCCTAACAAGTGTTGCAGTTTTGAACTAAGATTCAGTAGTTAATTAATTCTGAGAGTGGCATTGCTTAATTTTACCAGCGGCATTAGATTAACGAAAAGCATAAACAGTTCCAGGGGAGAGTGGGCGCAACAACAGTATGTGCTTCCATCTACTTATAAAGGGGGTGATGCAGAGTTTGTTGTAACAAAGCAACAAGCATCATGTCTGGGTTGGTCCCATTTTTGTTCACTACTTAATGGGAAAAGACAGCAATACAATAGCTTCAATTCAACATTTATTTAAAACAGTACCAATACAAGTAGCACAACATCTCAAAGCACACTGCACAATCATGTGGATGAAGGCCTGTACTGACCTTTCATGAGACGGACAAGATAAAATACGAATCTGCCAACACGAATAGGAAATCCAATCTCGTTTTGTGCAGTTGCACTGAAATCAAGCAAAGTGTTTCGCGTAGCGAAGCAAAATGTCGCAATAGCAACAAGTTGAATAGATATCCCTGTTTAAACAGAGGCAAAAAAGGAATCAATTACTGGCTAATAAAGGAGGATGAAACATGCGGCCACAAAAATGGTAATCCCGCCAATCCCTAACAAGTGTTGCAGTTTTGAAATAAGATTCAGTAGTTAATTCTGAGAGTGGCATCAATTACTGGCTTATAAAGGGGGTGATGCTGAATTTGTTGTAACAAAGCAACAAGCATCATGTCTGGGTTGGTCCCATTTTTGTTCACTACTTAATGGGAAAAGACAGCAATACAATAGCTTCAATTCAACATTTATTTAAAACAGTACCAAAACAAGTAGCACAACATCTCAAAGCACACTGCACATCATGTGGTTGAGACCAAGATTTGAAACAACTCGCCACGAAGACTGGAAACAAATCTCGATCTCCTTTTGTGCAGTTCCACCAAAATTAAGCAAAGTCACCGGTGTGACATTCAAGTTGAACTGCACAAAACACTCTTAAAACATAAGTGTTTCGAGTAGCGAAGCAAAATGTCGCAATAGCAACAAGTTGAATCGATACCCCTGTTTTAACAGAGGCAAAAAGGAAACAATTACTTGCCGATAAAGGAGGATGAAACAAACGGTGACAGAAAGAAGCATCTAACTTATCTTGGATGGAAAACAAAGTAGGACAGTAGCATTTCTAAAACGGTTGCATTGATTCATATTAACAGAGACATTCTCTTGAAACAACATTCGTTAAAAATGTAATTTACTTTTAACAGTGGCATTGCTTCAATTTTCCGGCGGCATTCTTAGATTAACAACATCAAAATAGCTGTATGGGACATGCCAGCACCATGTGCGTCCACACGTATAAATGGGTGATGCAGAGTATGTAGCCAAGCAGCATATATGCGCTGGTCCCATATTTGTTCTCTTTGAACCTTCTTCCTATGTGAGGGCAGCAAATCTAGTCCTGCACAAACTACCCGACCCCCAGTTTCTTTCCCTTTTCAACAAAGAGATCGGTTCCTTACAGATGTGTGTACTGGGTTACCCCCTTTTTCCCTTTTCGACCTACAAAGCGGCTGGATAGCCAGTCTATACTACTTTCCGCCCCTCCTTTCCTCATTGAACCACGTCCTAGATTCTTGCTCCAGCCCACCGCACCCTTCTTTCCTCTTTGAACCAAGACCTAGATTCGACTACAGATCAAAAAAGATCCACATGCAGCTAGAGCAATGATGGTTTCAAAGAAACTTATACCTTAGGGTCGTCGGGATGTGGCAAGGCGTGCGGTGGGAGGCCGGATCTGCCCACACTACGTACGACAGTGAGGAAGAAGGGGTCGGTGGCCTTCCTGCACATGCACTGGGTGAAAGAGAACAGCGCAGCCGGCAGTGGATTGCCTCCCTCGCCAAAGGCGATAGAGTGAACGCGGCACCTCCTCCCCTTCCCGGTGCGACGGGATACAGACGCCTCCTTCACCAGCTATGAGGGGGGAGAGAGAGACAAGAGGCCAACGCAATCTTGTTTAGATCTGGTGAAGAGAGGGTGAGAGACTGTGAATATAGCAAACCCTAGCAAATGAACGCTGAGCCTCCGGCGTGTAACATATATGTAGTGCGGCGAGCGTGTGGAGAGTGCAAACCCTAGCGAACAAGCGCTGAGGCTCCCGCTTATATATATACTACTGTAGTACGAACTGAGCTCTGGTGCCTTCACTGCACCTGCTTTTCGCTGTATGACAGGTGAGCCAGCCACATTTTGGGCCCACCTGTCATAAATCCAAAGGCAGGTGCACTAAGTCAATGAAGCTGCGTCCATATAGTACTCTCATGTATACGACTAATATATAGTGGAGTGGTTTTCTTATTCTCTCCATAACAATCATTTTAAATTGTGTAAGTACGAGACGAAACTCTTTATTTAATGTACAGTGAAGAAAACTAGTACTACTTCCGATGAACTAATGATCCACGCCCACGCGTCCTGGTCGCACTTCTGTCCTTCACGTGTGGTACACTACCCTCCCTGAAGTGAACAACCACACATGCGCCAAATTATCGGAAACGTGTGAGAGTGTGTACAAATAAAGAATTTTAATTTCAATTATCGGAAAGGTTTGAGAGTATTACAAAGTTTGACTTCAGTCAAATCTAATATGCGGAGTAAATAAAAATGGAGGGCTACTACGTCCATCCGGGTTTTTAGTCCACACCATTTTTTAAATCAAAGTTAATAGCTGGACAAATAAAATTACAGGGGAGCTGGAGACAAAGTTGTGAGAAGGCTTAGAAATCAATACAAAACTTATGCTCTTAGTACCAACGTCGATCCTTCTTCGAGGAAACATTTGGTTCATAGCCAATTGTGTGATAAAATTGCACCAACGTGAAAGACGACTGCGTCTCCAACGCAACCAAGGTGAACTGACGAAGGATATCATCTTTGTGCGTAACAAGCAAAGAGCACTGATGGAAGACAACTTGTTTTTCATTGAAAATCGATCAGCTTCACCAGCCGATGCAACCATGAGGCGCAACCATGAGCATCGATAGGTCATCATGGTGATGCATCATCCATTTGGCATCAAGTTTGGGTGAGGCACCTATGAAGTTCGACAAATCCTCACTGTGGTCTGTTTCTTCTCAGTAATCAAGCTCGAGGAAGGAAGAACCACGTGGCAGAGGACAGTGAGGCGGAACAACAATGGCCATCCAATTTTGTGCAGTTCCACTAAAATTGAGGAAGACATGCCCGGGTATGGAGACACGCATCGCTGTTTCCAAAAATATAAAAAAGGGTTAGCAACGACATCTCAATTGTCAATAAGAATTAATGAAAAGTACACCAACAAAAAGAAGCATCATAATTATCTTGATGGGAACTAAACCAGGATACCCGAGAAAAAAGCATTTCTTCATTTAACCAGTGATAGTACTACCACCATATGGACAATGACCGCACAACCACCATGTACTTTTTGTCGAAATAACATGTATACCTCCACCGAGGCATAAATCAGGACAACTTTTCGAGTGGCATTTCCTCTATAATAGTACTAGTAGGTGATGTTGGACCAGCCGACGAACCCTAGCTACTATGCATGGGGAGCTGGGGAGTAGTCGCATAGAAGAAAACCCACACGCAGTGACCTGGGGAGCTGGACGAGTACAGGAAGTTATACCTCAGGTGGGCGAGATGTCATTTAGGCGGGTGGACGGGATCTGCCCACACGACGGTAGTGAACAAGGGTGCGGAGGATCTGCGTCCGCGCCAGCGCCGGCTCTGAGAGGACGGTGCGCATCGTCTTCCTCCGTTGCCGACGGCGACAACGTCAACGCTTAACCACCTCACCTCCCGCAGCGGACGGGATTCGGCCGGATCTATGACCACCGATGAGGAGAGAGATAGAGTGGACACTGTCATCTTGTTTTGATGTGAAGAGGGTGAAAGAGCGAGACGCAAGAAACTCTATCAAACAAGAGGCTATAATGGAGTAAAAAAATCTTTCTATAGCAGTGGTTTTAAATAGAATACGCGCATTCCTGGAAAAAAGAAACGAAAACTGGCGGACAATTTTTTAAGGGTCTGTCTAGGACACATCTAGATGTGACATAGTTATGTCACATCTAAGTTGATGTCCACTCTGTTTGTGGTCTATTTTTTTCCTAGTTTTTTTGTTTCTTGTTGCTACATTATATACTTGTGGGAGCTTAGATGTGATATCCTTAAATAACATCTAGATGTGAATTAGACAAACTGATTTTCTAACGTACCAAGAAAGAAAACTCGATCAAAAACACGCCCCCGCTTCCAGGTCGCGAGAGTCGTCGCGCACACACACATAGACATAGACATGCATATCCGTGTTTACGTAAAATTCCATTTCCATCTCCATCTCCAATCATATTTGTCCAACTGGCACATTATTTACGTTGTTAATTATATACGCAGCAATATTAACGTACAACATCTCTTGTTTGCGCACGTCCGGACCGCTGCCACGGCCGGTCCTGACCAACCCGAACCCTCTTCATCACCCGCGCGTGCTTCCCGCCCGAAACGGTCAGTGCCGCATTCATGCCCGGCCAGAGCGGACGCGACCTCTCACTGGCGCCGGCATTGAAGCGGCGCCGGCCGAGAGAGCGTCGCCCGCGCCGCTTCCGGGTGCACGCGGCTGCTCCGCGTTCAAAGGTCGCAATAGCCGGCTACAACATGCATGTAAAAAGTTCTTGGGAGTCCGTGCTACAGCTAGCTGTCCTCCCCCAACTCGTCAATCTCTTCCAGTAGTGCTAGTACTCCATGGCGCGATCCATCGACAAGCAGGCGGGAAAGTTATCGTATACTCGGTTTGCGGTGAGTGGCATGCCGAGCGACCATGTGGGGTCGAGCCGTGGAGGAGGGTGAGACACGAACACGACAGACGTGATTTAAACGTTGGTTTTGCTCGATGGCGCGATCCAACGAAACGAAACGTTGGTTTCTCTCCGTTTCCATTTTTTCTCCGGAAAAACGGAAACTTTCCACTCCATTTTCATTCCTATTCCAAGGTTGCCCCGTTACAACATTCCATCAAATACAAAGGAAAACTAACACGCATGCTGATGCATCTCAATGATTCACAGATCATAGCCAATATTTACTTCACAACTAAAGAAAAAAGTTGTGAGAGCGTGTACGAAAGAAAAACTACTGATGGGGTCACTACGACTTAAACCCTAAACCCTAAACATGATTTAATTTCCTGGCCAGGTAGAACCTGTCGAAGGAAAGACGGCTGGCACCCTCGGATCATACGATGCTTTTGTGCAGTTCCACTAAAATCGACCTGAGCATCCCTGATGGCAAAGATATTGAAGAAGTGTGATTAGAATAATAGTACTGGCACTAGTTCATGAGACATAAACTCATCACAAGTAGAAGCCGGTAGAAGTAGAGAAAGATCGACATGGAGATGGAGCTACGGCAGTGGAGCAAGCCGGCTCCAAAAGGAAGATGGACTACCTGGGACGTCGGGCTGTAGCTAGAAGGGCGGTTGGGACGCGGCATCGGCCCATACCGCGGTGACCCCCGATTGGGACGCACCGACTGTGGGTTTTCTCCCTCGCCGATGTCGACCGCGTCTACGCAGAACATTGTTCCCTTCCCCCAGCTGCGGGATCAGGCCCGTCGTTCTATGCTTGTGAAGAGAGCAACCTAAGCAAGCAGGCTTGTAGCTTAGGCTCCTGCTAGTGTATATATAGTGGTTTTCTTTTTCTCTCCATATCAACCATTTTATATTGCGTACGTGTCATTCAAGAGTGAAATGATGGTTGCTTCTTCCGACTAACTTACTGTGTGATTTGACTGCTCCTTAGTGGCCCCTACACGTACTCCCCCTACGTGTATGCAACAGTCACACGTACACATGGACGCAAAAACGCGCGACGCCCTAATGCATGCATGTCCGAGCACACGACGGAACACACACGGTCACGCTCAAGTGCTCAACCTACACGTGCATGCACACACATACTCAGTCAGGGTGAGCTAGTGACCGTATAAACACCGGAAATATATATATTGAGCGCAATGAGCGTATTATGAAGTCCACTGACCATATTTTTACAAATATACAGTGACAGACAGTGTATTTATCTCGTTTGAAATTAAGCCATATTAATCGGAGAGGAGGCAATATGGACTAGCATTACTTTGTTGTGTCCCGTCAACTTGCCGAACGAGGAGAAGGTTGCAGGACGGGAGAATCTTGCGCGCGGTGGCTCGCAGGACAAGGAGAAATTTTGACTAATGCAAGCTCTCCCTCGCTTAGGCGGTGGACCTGCAACAGTTAATTCGGTGTCAGATTGCCAGAAGCATACACTATACTACTAGTGCTATTATTGTTCGACTTCCCGAATAGGCGAACAGCCAAGCGCAAAGTTTACTAGTACTACTACTATAGTCTATAAAGGTACGTACTATACTAGTACTAGTACTAGGAACCGGATGGAGGAGCATCTGCACTCTTATTATAATTTTAAAATGTGATAAAGAAATCTTCAACACATTTGGTTCTCTTCGAGGGTTCTCGCATGTGATAATGGAAGTTGATTGCATGGAACACTCGCCACAATTCTCGCTTAATTCTGGCTCATATCCTGTTACAAATAGTAGCGCTCGGTAATATTTCCTCTTTTTTTGTTATTCAGCATGTAAACAGGTCAGCAAACCTTGCGGCGCATCTTCGTGCGAACCGTGCTTGCTGCACTTTGAATGTGGCCGAGAGCTGGCTTGATGAAACACCTCGCTTCCTACTTCTTTTTTTGCGGGGTACCTCGCTTCCTAGTGACCAGTGTCTTGGCTGATCGTCCTAAGAATGCTTATATATGAATAAAGCTCTCTCATTTACCCGCAAAAAAGATTAAGCCATATTAACCGGAAAGGAGGGAGTATGGACTAGCACTACTTTTTGGTGTGTCCCGTCAACTCGCAGAACAAGGAGAAGCTTGCAGGACAAGGTGAAGCTCGCTTACGCCTTTTGACTAATGCAACCTACCCTCGGTGGACATGCATCAGTCCATTCGGTGTCAGATTGTCAGAGGCATACACTGTAGTACCCAACATGCGGAGTACCATCATTGTTCGACTTCACGAAGAGGCCAAGAGCCAAGCGCAGTAGTACGAGTAGTACTACTACTAGAACCGCATGGTGGAGCGTCTGTACTCTTATTTTTTTATCTCTGATAAAGTACACGTTTATTCCGGAGAAGGGCGGAAAACGGCAGCCCAACATGTAATGAATGATATCGATCAACCAACCATGCTCGAATATATCTTGGCCTCCGTGCGAGCCCGTCTGTGTGTTCTCGCTCCTCGTCTCTCTCAAGGAACGGCGGGTTGGCTCTTTGCCGTCAATTGAGATCGGTTTGCTCACACTCCTGTCCCACATGTCAGTGATATGCCAAGAGGAGGTGCGTTGACCGACTGGCCATACGCGTACTTGGTTTTGCACCTTCATACTACTCCTCCCTCCGTCACAGTTTACAGGGCGCGCTTCATTATGATGCATTTCTCTCAATGCATTTCCACCACCAGAGAGACTTTAGACGCGTTTGGTTTAATGCTCAATTAATTAGGGCGTGGTAACCGCAATCAAGTCCACAATTTTCTCTCCATGTACTGTACTACTACGGAGTGGAGTAAGTGCATGCATGTGTGTACCCGGGGTGGAAGCACTGCATGCATGTGTGTACGCATTATTCCCTCTAGTAATAGACGCCGTGCTATAACTACCAATGCTATTTTTCAGGCCGATCGCTAGTCGCCTTGGTCCCACAGATTTTTTTCTTTTTTCTGAAGCGCGCTGTATAAACAGTGACGGATGGAGTAGTATGAGCGGATTCAAAGAAGAGCGTATTGATGGTTGCTTCTTCAGAGCAACTTACAGTGGGAAAGGTGGGGCTTATGATTTGACTGCTCATTACTCACTATTAATGCGGCGCAACGACCGGGCTGAGTCTCCCATGCGGTTGTGCACTACCCCCTCGGTTCTTAAATATACTCCGGAGTATTTGTCTTTCTAGAGATTTCAACGAGTGACTACTCAAATATTTGTCTTTTTAGAGATTTCAAATGGACTGGCACATACGGATGTATATAGACATATTTTAGAGTGTAGATTCACTCATTTTGCTCCGTATGTAGTCACTTGTTGAAATCTCTAGAAAGACGAATAGAATATTTAGGAACGGAGGGAGTACACATACGAAGCAAAATGAGTGAATCTACACTCTAAAATATGCCCGTTTGAAATTTGTAAAAAGACAAATATTTAGGAACGAAGGAGTATAATTTTGTGCATGGCACATGGACCCGGATGATGAAGAGGCTTCTGGCAATGCTATCAAGCTTCCATCATTTGTTTACATAATTGACGTACTATACAAATAATTTTCCAGCGACATGAAATTGTACAATGGTGTGAGCTTTCAGCTTTTGTTTCGCGTGTCTTGCCATCGATGCTCTTTCGGAAACAATAAAAAACTAACTTCCTTGCTAATGCATGTCAATTATTAGCAGATCAGAGCTAATAATTACATCACAACTGAAGACAGAGTTGTGAGAAGGTGTTAAATTAAAATTGATCCATGCTTTCATTGGCAGCAACGTCCCCCCAGCTCTGTCTAAATCAACAAGGCATGTTGGGAAAAAAGTAGCTGTCTGGAGCATGCAACATTCCGATCATTTTGTGCAGTTCCACTAAAATAGAGCTGAGCGTCCCTGTTCCAAAGATATTAAGTGTGATTACGATAATAGAGGACTGCTGATGAAACAATAAACACACAAATAGAAGCCGGTCACCTTTGCAGTCTCTCTTAAGACTAACTAGTTGGAGAAGATTAGGCTAGGAGTTGGATGAGGAGGATAGAGCAAAACCAATCTCCCTTTGTGCAGTCACACTGAAATGTAGAGACATTGCCCGTGTGACATTTTAGTACAACTGCACAAAACACTCTTAAGAAAAAAAGTGATTTGTGCAGTTCATCAAAAGGTCGCAATAGCAATGAGGTGAAATGGATAGCCCTGTTTGCAAAAAAGAAGTAGAAAGGAAACAATTACTCGCCAATAACAGTTGATGACACATGCGACGACAAAAAAGAAGCATATTCCTTGTCCTAAGGGAAGATAACAACACGGTTGTGTTTTGTCTAAAACGGTGTGAGGACGAGAATGCAATATGGAAAGTACGCCAGACGAGCTACGTTTTGGGTAAAGAACTATGGAAGATCCACATGCAGTGACATGGGAAGACGGGCAATGGAGCAAGGCCGGAGGGGATACCTGGAGGTCGTCGGGATGTAACTAGGTGAGCAGCGGCGGGCGGAATCTGCGAGCAGGTGGCGTAGGCCCTGCCGTGTCGGAGCTTGGTTAGAGAGAACGGTGTGTACCGCAGATCGGGACATGCTGCCTCGGCGCCGTCGAAAGGAGAAACGATGCACTTCCTCCCTTTCCCCCGGCGGACGGGATGCGGCCAGAACAGTGACCAATGGTGAGAGAGAGAGAGAGAGGCCACCACACTCCCTTTCCCCCGACGGACGGGATGCGGCCGGATCAGTGACCAACGGTGAGAGAGAGAGGCCACTGCAGCCTTGTGTGAGATACTCTGAAGAGCGACAAACCAGGCAGGCAGGCTCCATTGTATATAGTGAGCGGACTACCTTTTTCTCCATAAAAATCGTTTTATATTCTGTGTATGTGCCATTGAGCGCTATAACTTTATTTAAAAATAACGCGGCAATGCGTCAAGTCGAACTTTGTTTCGTGCACGCGTGGTACACGACCTCCCTAGGTAAACAACCGCTACAGGCGTTCAAATTAGCACGTGGGCTGCCATTTCATAAAGAAATAAGCTCCGCTGTGTACCCGCGCGGGTGTGGCTGGGCACGAAGCGTGAGTACATGCACGGTGCACCTATTCTCTTCTTGTATACGTACACCACCTATGTGGGGTTGTGTGAGAGAGATACAAACCTAGAGAGATATAGTGTGTGGGTTCTTGAGAGTTTTTTTTTTTTTGGGGGGGGGGTCAATAAAAAAATGTAACATATGCAATGTGTGTGAAATAGAGTCCTGGATATAACATATATATAGAGGGGGTGATCCACGAGAAGAGAGTGGAGGTATCATCGGCTTGAGGTGTCCATAGAATCGAAGAGAGGGATGATGTGTGTGTGTGTGTGCGCGTGCGCGATCGATAAAGAGTGCCATCGAATTTGTGTGTGCCCACGTCAAAGATATAGATTGGCTGGCCTACTGGAACATGAGATGGGACATGTGCAGTTTGTCTCTGTGGCATGGATACCTACCTGCAGCACTCGACTATCGGTGTGTGGCGGGGGAAGAGGGAGGCCCAATTAACTATAGAGGTACAATGGCTAGTATATGTGTGGAGGAGGAGAGAGGCCTACCTCATGTATTAAGGAGATTGATCTGCCTCATGTATTAATGGAGATCGATCGGCATCCAGGCATATGTGCAGGAGAGGAATAAGGTTGGGAGAGAGACAGAGCTAGAGTGTTGGAGGGGGTGGTAGTGGAGTTGCTTCTAACAAATGGTGGGATAGGCTTGCTAGACAAACGGAGGGCACACCCGCAATATCAATAAGAGAGGAGATGGCTGCTTGTTGTCTATGCACGTGCGTGTGAGAGACGGGTCAGGAGGCATGCACGAATGATGAGGGGGGACGATGTGGCTATGGTAAGCAGACGTAACTACATAGGAAGATCAATCGCCCTTTGTTAGAGAAAGGAGAGACATAACTTGTGAGGTACGTCGATCGATGGGGGGGTAGTTAAAGTCGATCTAGGTATATGTTGGGGGGTGTCGGTGTCAAAACCGGCGGATCTCGGGTAGGGGGTCTCGAACTGTGCGTCAAGGCCGGATGGTAACAGGAGACAAGGGACACGATGTTTTTTACCCAGGTTCGGGCCCTCTCGATGGAGGTAATACCCTACTCCTGCTTGATTAATATTGATGATATGGGTAGTACAAGAGTAGATCTACCACGAGATCAAGGAGGCTAAACCCTAGAAGCTAGCCTATGGTATGATTGTTGTGTCTGGAGTCGATTGCCTATGGACTACAACCCTCCGGTTTATATAGACACCGGATAGGGTTAGGGTTACATAGAGTCGGTTACAATGGTAGGAGATCTTGAATATACGCATCGCCAAGCTTGCCTTCCACGCCAAGGAAAGTCCCATCCGGACACGGGACGAAGTCTTCAATCTTGTATCTTCATAGTCCAGGAGTCCGGCTGAAGGTATAGTCCGGCTACCCGAACACCCCCTAATCCAGGACTCCCTCAGTAGCCCCTGAACCAGGCTTCAATGACGACGAGTCCGGCGTGCAAATTGTCTTCGGCATTGCAAGGCGGGTTCCTCCTCCAAGTCCCTCATAGAAGATTGTAGACACCAAGAGTAGTGTCCGGCTCTGCAAAATAAGCTTCCACATATTGCCATAGAGAGAATAATATTAACACAAATCAAATCTGCTGACGTATTCCGCAGTGTGTCATCACACTACAGCCAAGTCCTTTACTCAAATCGTTTTCACTTTTCCACCTCAGCGTGTTTTGCGAGGCGGTTTCCTTGGCACGTCTTGTCAAAGCAGAGATCGTGTGCCCCCCTTTTATGGGATTCTCATCAATACGGACGTGGGTAACCCAATCGTGCCCATTAGCACGTTTTCTCGATTAAAAGCGAGTCCTAAACGGTTACGGGGAGGGCTCCTCGTATTCAACCTCTTATAAAGAGACCAAGGCCTTACTCCTTTTTCCAATCTCAAACGAGTTCGCCCGTCGCCTCGAGTTCCAACACCCTAGGCTCCAGATTCCAGGCGCTTCGGACCTTCGACAATGTCCGGTTCCGACCTTCAAGGCCGATGGATGCCCTCCTCCGTCACGGAGGAGGACGTGCTAAAGTTGAGAGAGGCTAAGTTCTTGACCGCTGAAATTTCGCATAGGTTGCCTGCTCAAAGGCAGGCTATTCCCAGTCCCCAGCCCGGTGAGAGCGTAGTGTTCATGTCTCACTTCCTTCGGGGGTTAGGCTTCCCGATGGATCCCTTCATGAGGGGGCTGCTATTTTATTACGGGCTGGAATTTCATGACTTAGCTCCAGAGTCCATCCTCCACATTTCCTCATTCATCATTGTGTGTGAAGCGTTCCTCCGTGTCACTCCTCACTTCAGATTATGGCTCAAGACTTTTGGAGTGGAGCCGAAGATGATCGAGGGATGGCACGCAGAGTGCGGAGGCGCTGTCATAAGTAAGAATGCTGATGCTCCATGGCCCGAGGGCTCCTTTCAAGAGGAGCTCGGCTTGTGGCAATGAGAATGGTTCTATATCACCGCTCCCAGGAGCGCCAAGTGGGTGGCGCCTCCTGCCTTTCGCTTGGGTCCCCCATCACGGCTAGCGTCATGGGTCAACAAAGGGTTAGATTGGCGGTTATCCAAAGACGTGCCCTTGTTGCAGGGCCGCATCAGGGATCTCTTAGAAAGAGACCTCAACCTGGTCAAGATGACGCAGGTCATGCTGATTCGCCAAACATTGCCCGACAAACGTCGCTCCCTTCGTTTGTGGGAGTTTAATCCGGAGGGACCACGAGCTCTCCATCATTTTATGGGCGCAACGCCCGTGGAGATGTATAAACTATTCTTCGGATCACAAATGATGTGTCTGGATTTGACCGAGGACGCAGGCCTAAGCTGCAATCGCCCGGATACCGAAGTAAGTAACCTTGTGCCCGGACCTACTATCCATATAATCGTCATAAACTTGCCCCTAAAAGAGGTGTCCGTTTAAACATGAGTGGATAGCGAAGGCAAAGCTGATCAGGTGTCCGGCTCCCCTTCCCGAAACCAGGCCAGATCCCGTGCTTGTCAGGATGTTGAAGATAATGCCTTTGGAGGGAAGTAAGGGGAAGGACAAGGGAACTATGGCCTCCTCGAAGGAGGCTGCTCCGAAGGGAGGAACCGACAATTCCTCTCCTAAGGGGAAGAAGAGGGCCGCCTCTGACGACCCGGAGACCATGGCCCCGAAGCGGGGGAGAAAATCCTCGTCAGAGGGTCCGACGCCGGGGAGTTCCTCGGCCGAACTACGCCCTCAAAGGGATCAGCCCTCCAGCAAGCCGTAAGTAGAGAGAGGTTTTCCTTTTGAGGGATGAAAGAAATCCTTGATTTATATCAGAGAAAATTAACCGAAATTTTACCTTGTAGCTCGGACCTAAGCCCTTCTCAGCAGAGCTCGTCTTCGGGGGATCTTCTTCCGGAGATGATGGAGAGCGGGACGCCTCCCCCTGCCGTACCGCCTAGCGAGGCGGGCGACCCTGAGGTGTCGTCGCGGAGGGTTTCTCTGAATCCGGCAAGGGTGGAAGATAGCTATGTGGCCCCCCAAGGCTCTCCGCGTGCGGCCTTCGAAAGAGGCCATAGGACAAGTCCGGCACCGTCTGGTGCTCGGTCGGAGGAGCTAAAGATTCTGCTGGGGCGAGCTTCTATCTCAGAGGAGCACCGTGCATTGATGGGCACGGTGATTAAAAGGATTTCATCCGCAGAAAGCGGATTGCATGAGGCCGTCAAAAGTTTACTGACGGGTTTTGAGGTACGTTAGATAGTGTACACTTTTGTCAGTTGCTCATAAATAAGATGCGCCTTATGTAGATAGTAGCCCCTAAGACTCTGCGCGTTGTCAAGAAATGACGGCACACAGAGGATCATAATCCTAGGTCTAAGATGTCGCCTTTGAATGTAGGTGGCGAGGTGTCCGGAATCTAGCCGAACTGATGATGTAGCCGAACTAAAGCGGCAACTGGACGTGGCAGATGCCGACATCGTGCTTGTCAACAAGCGTCTTGATGAGGCTCAAGGTATGTAATTCTTCATGCGGCATCAGGTAAGAGGAGCTTCATGCCAGTGTCTTACAATGTGTGTGCTTGACGCAGATGGTACGACTGCCATGGAGAATCTTAGGGCAGAACTTGCCCGAGCTAAGGAGCAAGCCAGAAAAAGCGATGTGGCTGTCGAGAAGGCCCTTGAAGGGCTGAGAGCCAAACAGGCTGCTCACTGCCGAAGCAAAGAAGGGATGGCCGAGATGGCCGAGAAGTTAAAGAGCGCTGCAGACCGTTGCAAACTTCTTGAGAAAGAAGACCGGGCGAGATAGACGGACTTAGAGAAGGCCGTTGCCGATGCCAAGGACGCTCGCTCTACGATGAGAGCTGCGAAGGAGGAGCTGCGTCAGGCCAAACAGATTGCGGCTGGAAAGCCCTTTATGCTGCGAAGGAAAATTTGTGATCCGAAGTTTGCTCCGTTGGACCGCATGTGGAGTGTGGAGGATACCTATCTGGACTTGGCAGCGAGTGCTGCTGATGCGACCGAACACTTTCGAGATCAGAAAGATCGCGAAGTGGAAAAGCTTTTCTGGTCACAGTTTCACAATCCAGAGCGTCCACTGGCAGTGGATGATCGTTTGGCTCAATGGGCCGAACTGAATAGGTTGTCTGGACTCGCCATGAAGTACGTCATGGGTCACCTGTGGCCGGGGAGATCGGAGCCGAAGAGTTATTTCAGCTTGGTGCAGCAATTCCTTGACGCGGTGCCGCGTATAAATGCAATGAAGAGGTCAGCATGCATAGAGGGTGCTAGGATGGCTCTTGCCCGTGTTAAGACATACTGGGCAGAGATGGAGACCACCGTTGTTGCGTCCCGAGATTTGGACAAAAGCCGAGTACCCTCCGAGCACTATTTTCAGGAAGTTCTTGAAGGCGCTCGTGTAATAGAGACGCAGTGCCCGAAAGATGCTATGTTATGATAGCATATGTAATTATAAAGTAATATTTTGATAAACTGTAGTGGCCTTTTTTTATACTTGTGCCTCCAAGTATTGGGAACACCTCCTGTGCGGCCGTTTTAAGATATATATATATATATATATATATATATATATATATATATATATATATATAGAATCTGAAAGATGGCAGTCGTTGGCTTCAGCCCCCACGCACATAGTGCGGGGGTGCTCGCAGAAGACGCATTTTCACACTTAACCCAACGTCTTGGTCCTACAAAGGAGGTGATAGCGCAGCGGGCCAGGCAACCGGACTATAATGCTTTAACACTTTCACTTAGCCATAGGAGTTTGACAATGAGACTCTTTAGGTAGCTCCTTGGTGGCAACTGCGCTCGTCCGAATTCGGGGCGCGTATGTGCCTGACCGGGAAGCGGCCCTTCGTTAAAGCGGAGGAATCCGATATATTCCGATAGGTCATCGAGTGGCTGACTAGTCTCACGCTACATCATGATAGTCAGTTTTCGGCTTTCTCTACTGAGGTGCTCGCCCGGCCGAACTGGGGGCACAATCGATCCTGGTGCTACCTTAGCCGATAGAGCGGAACGTAAGGTAGCCAAACTCAGGAGCCGGGCAACCCAACATTTGACAAAAGACATGATTCGGAGCTGATGCATATAATGCCAAAACTCGCGACGCCGAACACTCCCTAAGGTGTTCGGTCTTTATGAGTGCGGGCAAAACAACACTCTTTATTAAAAAAGCCCCTAGTGTCCAGGTACGTGCAAAAATTTCTGACGTGGCCACATGCCAAGACGCCATCCTCCTCCTTGGTTATATCAGAAAAAACCAGGGGATGTGTAGCAACAAGAGACAGTAAAAAAGGTTTATGCAGGGTCTTAATCTAAAAAGAATCCTTTAGGACGGGTCCCTATTGCACGTCTGCGCCTGTGTCTCCGTTGTGCCGTATCCTGGACGGGCGCCGCACGACGTTCATCTGTAAAAGAGAGGAACTGAGTTGAAAACGGGTCGTGCCGAACAAAAGTTTAAAATAAACAAAGTGTAAAGTAAAATATATAAAATTGAGCTTTATTGTCTCTTATTGTATATGCATGGAGCCCCTAGTGCGGGGGTATATGGCCACTAAGCCTGTATCAATGATGATTTTGTACCGAACTCGTCTATCCGCGTTCGTGGTCTTTAATGACCTATTTCGAAGTTTTTTGGCCGGTGAGGCCATTTTACTGTGGGGCTGTCAAAGCGGCCGCACAGTCCCCCGCTTGGGGAGGCGCACTTTAGTGCTTCCCCTTCAAAGAGATGATGCCTCGTGGACCGGGCATCTTAAGCGTGAGAGATGCATAATGCGGTATTGCGTTAAAGCGGGTGAAAGCTTCGCGTCCCAGTAGTGCTTGATAGCGACTTGAGAACGGGACGATATGGAAGGTCAGCTTTTCGCGGCGGAAGTTATTGGCAGAGCTGAATATAACTTCGAGCCTGAGAAAACCCATACAATGGGTGTCCGGACCAGGTGTTACCCCTTGAAAGGAGGTTTTGCTGCGGCGGATTCTTGCTGGGTTTATCCCCATGTGCTGGATTGTATCCTGATATATCAGGTTTAGTCCGCTGCCGCCATCCATAAGGACATTTGAAAACTAGAGTCCGCCAATTATTGGATCGAGTATCAAGGCAGTCCAGACTAGATTCTTGATATTCCTAGAATAATCTAGCTGATCGAAGATGATCGGTTTTGACAACCAGTGGCAGGACCCTTTGGGGATGGGCCGTGTGGTGCGTACCTTTATGGGCGCCACACGTTTTGTTATGTGAAATGAGTTCACTGTTTTTACTTCTTGTGGGAAGTTCTTTTGTTTCCTGGTGCTCTGCTTTTGGGGTTCGTCCTCGTCTTTGCTTGGTGTGTCGAGCCCCTTGTGTTCGGCATTGAGTCTGCCGGATTGTTTGAAAACCCAACAGTCTCTGTGGGTATGGTTAGCAGGCTTCCCGGGAGTACTATGTATCTGACATATCCTGTCCAGGATTTTATTTAGGTTGGATGGATCGTCCTTGTTATCCTGAGGGGGTGATTTTTCCTAATTTTGTCGTGATCCTTTGAATCCGGCATTGACTGCCGTGCTCTTCAGACTTTTGTCCTTAGTCCGGCGACGGTCCTTGTTGCGTCGCGGTTTTCCGTTTCCATCCCTAGTTTCGGATGTACTTGAGTCACTGGGGCTGCACCTTGCCAACCAGCTGTCCTCCCCTGCACAAAAGCGGGTCATGAGGCTTGTTAGTGCGGCCATTGTTCTTGGCTTTTCTTGGCCGAGGTGTCTGGCGAGCCATTCGTCTCGGACGTTATGCCTGAAAGCTGCTAAGGCTTCGGCGTCCGGACAGTCGACTATCTGATTCTTTTTAGTGAGGAATCTATTCCAGAACTGCCGAGCTAATTCTCCGGGTTGTTGAGTTATGTGACTAAGATCGTCTGCATCCGGAGGGCGGACATAGGTCCCTTGAAAGTTTGCTCGGAAAGCATCCTCGAGCTCTTCCCAGCTTCCAATTGTGTTTTCGGGAAGGCTTTTAAGCCAATGCCGGGCTGGCCCTTTAAGCTTAAGGGGTAGATATTTGATGGCGTGGAGATCATCTCCTCTAGCCATGTGTATGTGGAGGATATAATCCTCGATCCAGACTCCAGGGTCTGTTGTTCCATCATATGCCTCTATGTTTACGGGTTTGAATCCCTCTAGGAATTCATAGTCCAGGACCTCATCGATGAAACATAGGGGGTGTGTGGCGCCCCTGTATTTGGGTGTGCCAGATTCTGATGATGGCTTCGTAGCGTTGCTTACGAGAGCTTGCTTTCTTGGCCCATAAATGGACCTGACTGGGCCATGATGCGAATCCTTAAGTGGGTCGCATGCCGATTTAGGTGCGGCGCCGCTTGCCGCTTTATGGGGTCGTCTATCCGACCGTGTGGCTTTTTCATTTTTTGAATGCGAGGGCTCTAGGGCCTCTTCGTCGAATTCAGGCAGTAGCTTTCTTTTCGGATAGCTTTTAGTGCAGTGACTGTCGCCGTACTTATCTGTGGTATTGATTATTTTGCTCCATCTAATCCGGAGTGCGTCTTCCGCTGTTTTTAGCTTCTGCTTCTGCTTCTTTAGGCTGCGTGCAGTTGCAACGAGCCTTTCGTGGAGATTCTTCTGCTCCATATGTTTATTCGGCGTGAGGTCGTCCGGAATGCTGTTTTCGCCGGGGGAGGGATGTTCGGTTTCTCTATCCGTGTTGCCCTGTTCGGACAGTTGCTCTAAGGCCTGCTCGTCGTCTACCGGCTCGTCCTGCTCTACGGCTGGGTTTTTGTCGAGGCGGGGCTTGGGTCGGTGTTTACGCTGACGCTTTGATTGCTTTTCGGGGGGTCGATCTCCCGTCCCATCCCCTTTTTCCTCGTTGTCGCTTCCTTTAGGGGTATCCACCATGTACACATCGTGAGATGAGGTGGCTGTCCAATGCCCTATGGGCGTTGGTTCATCCGTATCTCCTGCATCGTCATCCATGCTGTCGATGTCTCCAGAGTCGAAGTTGAGCATGTCGTTTAAATTGTCGACAGTGGCTACCAAGTGGGTGGTGGGTGGGCTTTGAATTTCTTCATCGTCCGTATCCCATCCTCGCTGACCGTAGTTCGGCCAGGGCTCTCCTGATAAGGAGAGAGACTTGAGAGAGTTCAGGATATCGCCACAAGGCGAATGCTGAAAGATGTTTGCGGTGGTGAACTCCATTATCAGCGCCCCATCAGATTCGATTGGCAGGGGCGTGGGGGGTTCGGAGTCCGGGGAGGAGTCCAGATCCTCGGAGTCACGGGTCGTGCAGAGTGCGGGGCTAGCATTCGGCTCGATCGCTTTCGGGATCGCAGCCCCCGAGGTGACGTCCAACTGCTCATCCTCAATTGGCGCAATAGGCTCCGAGTTAGGGGTCGGAACCGATGCGTGTGCGACCTCCAGGACACTGTCCGGGGGCAGAGCTAGATCATGCCCCTCGAGATAGTGTGGCGCACTTGGCCGTGGCTCGAGCCCGTCGAAGATCAAGTCTCCGCGGATGTCAGCCGTGTAGTTTAAGCTTCCAAACCTGACTTGATGGCCAGGGGCGTAGCTTTCGATCTGCTCCAGGTGGCCGAGCGGATTGGCTCGCAGAGCGCAGCCGCCGAAGATGAAGATCTGTCGGGGGAGAAAAGTCTCACCCTGGACCGTATCGTTGTTGATGATCAAAAGAGCCATCGGGCCTAAAGGCGACGACACAGAGGAACTCTCAATGAAAGCACCAATGTCGGTGTCAAAACCGGCGGATCTCGGGTAGGGGTCCCGAACTGTGCATCAAGGCCGGATGGTAACATGAGACAAGGGACACGATGTTTTTTACCCAGGTTCGGGCCCTCTCGATGGAGGTAATACCCTACTCCTGCTTGATTAATATTGATGATATGGGTAGTACAAGAGTAGATCTACCACGAGATCAAGGAGGCTAAACCCTAGAAGCTAGCCTATGGTATGATTGTTGTGTATGGAGTCGATTGCCTACGGACTACAACCCTCCGGTTTATATAGACACCGGATAGGGTTAGGGTTACACAGAGTCGGTTACAATGGTAGGAGATCTTGAATATCCGCATCGCCAAGCTTGCCTTCCACGCCAAGGAAAGTCCCATCCGGACACGGGACGAAGTCTTCAATCTTGTATCTTCATAGTCCAGGAGTCCGGCTGAAGGTATAGTCCGGCTACCCGAACACCCCCTAATCCAGGAGTCCCTCAGGGGGGTACACTCATCGCATCGCACCTTCTCCTTAACTCGACCTCCCGGCCCCGACGGTGCTCCATCTCGCACCCCCATGGAGCGGCTACCTTGAAGTCAGCGTCGCGGGCGACATCTCCATGGCGGCTCTCCCCCAGTGCGAGGCCCCTTCGGCAGCGGCGTCCATACCAGCCAGATCTGTTGCTGCTGCTCCGGCTCTCGCTCGCGCTGCTGCTGCTGCTTCGGCTCTCGCTCGATCGCTCGCTCTCCCAGCTGCTGCTGCTGCTCTCCCCCTCCCTCGTGCTACTTCTCTGCTCCGATTAAGCCACACTTCAGTCGACTGAATCGACTTTTGGGTCAGTCGATTTTCAGGGGTTGGGGGGCTCACCGGAGTTAAGGAAGAACCACCCGCAGCAAGGATGGGGGCTCGCCGGAGAGGTACCCCACTATCTATCTTAGGGTTCAGGGTGGGGGGGGGGGGGCTAGAGGGTTGGCCGGGGCAGCGGTGGCGAGTTGTTTCAGGGCGGCGAGGCGGTGCTGGGGCCGGCGGTTCGGCCGGTGGTGGCTGGCGGCTCAGGGGGTGCAGGTTGAAGATGAACTGCATGCCCTCCCTAAACTACATGTCAAGTGCCTCTCTGCTACCATTGCGTTCAGTTTCGACAGTAGCATTCAGATTCCACAGTAAATTTCAGTTTCGACCGTTAAGTTCAGAGTCAACAATTTTTACCTCATCTGTTGTAGTCAGGTGGTTTTCGGTGATGTTAATTTTACACCCATTTTACATCATCTATTGGAGATGCTATTAGAATGCCACTTGAGATTGACGATGTCTGTCTTGTGCTGCTTCAGCCTTGACGTCTTACGGCTCACTGGAGCTGCTCCAACGACAGAATGATCCGTCACAACAGAGCAGTGCCCTGGACGCCGTCTACAGATTCCTCAGATCTTCCTCCACACCTCCGACAGCCACCTCTGCCTCAACTGCTTCAGCGACCAACCCAATGATGTTGAGGTCGACACGGCCCTACCACACATAACCCAAACTCTCGCAGATTGTACCCCTACTACGATGGATAGAGAACCAGCTTCACCCAATCTAACCCCAACCCCAGCCGATAGTAACCTAGTTCTTGTTGACACAACACCATCTCCACCACAGAGCTCCCAAACAAGAGCAGTTAGTAAGGCAGCTCCAGTGCCCATAGGGCCAGTACTATCATGGCGAACCCCAACTCCACCAGTTAGTACGCCTATTCCTGTGGAGGAAGCACAACCAGCTAGTCATAGTTTAGCATCTATCGCATTTGATGTTGTTAAATCATATGTGCGTATCTTCCCATCTTGGAAATATTATACTGAAGATGAAGGAAAATGCCAGTTGCAGGTGTTTGTCCAGGAGTTATGTGTAAGTAATGTTATTCATGGCAATTACTTTGCTTCGTTCCATACATCCTACCTCCATGATGGTTATAATACAGCAAATTTTCCCATTTTTCTCTATAGGGAAGGACCGATTTGGAAACTCAGGATGAGGTAGCATGTGCTAATACCTCTGCTATCTTCAAGAATGCTTGGTGGCAGTATCGGAATTACGTGAAGAAAACATACTTCACCGGCAAAGAAACTCATCAAATTACCTTACGTTCTCCCGAGACACATTTACTGGACGATGAGTGGGAACGCCTTGTTCTGTACTGGTCCCGAACCAAGAATGTGGTAAGGTCTATGAGCTCATTTTCTATTTTTAAGTATTATATTCTTGCGTCTTACTGTACTCTGTTCATGTAGAACAAGTGCCTAAACCTGAAGAACAACTGTTCTAATTTAAGATTCCATTGCTATCATAGTTCAAAAAATCGCTAGGCGTTAATTGTGCGTTTTGCCACCGCCTTGCGCTTTACTGACCAAAGCGCATGCTTATGCGCAGTTATGCACAGATTATGCGTAGTTATGCACAATGCGTTTTGCCAACGCCTAGAGCCTAGGCGCGCTTAAGTGCTCGCTTAGGCGCGCCTTTTTAACTATGATTGCTTTGCTCTTGTATCACTATATTTACTCATACAAACTTATTTTTAAATTGAAGGATCCAATCGAAACTCCAATGGCACAGCAGGTATGTTCACGCATGTTTCTTTAACAGGTTTGCTCTTATCAATAGCTCGGTTGTTTTCAATTTCAATTGTGTATACAGTTGACTTTCATATCATGCAAATTACTAGCATCACAACAGAGCCAATAGTGTTGTTGTACATGTAGACCCGTGGTACCCATTTTAAATCTTGTTGTGCCGTGTAGTTTTACATGCTTTGTATTCTTTCACTGCTGCTTTGTCTTGAACTGATATGATTTGAACCGTGTCTCTATTTTGATTTGGCAAGACAATGCAGTGACCATATGACATAGATATATGTTTGTTTGATGCTTTTATTATGTACTAGTACTTGGCAATAGAAGACTTGGTAGTTTAATCCTGTCCACCTTAGTAATGAACTGGTTCACTGAAATGAGTTTCATATACTAGTACATGCTAAACTTGTTATGTGTCTGCTTGTTTCTTCTTTTAGAATGTTGACAGAATATTGGGAAAGAGTGCCTTATTAAGCAATGGTAAAGGAAGTAATGCAGATAAGGCTCAGGATAGTGACACATCCTTGTTGGTCTCCAACAAAGCTGATAAAACAGCTAAGGAAGACTATCTTGAAGACAGCGAGACAACCCCAAAGTCCTGTCTTGGTTTAGTGTTCGAGTTACTGGCCACTACCGCTTGCACAAGCTATTCAAACTCACTGTCTGAATCAGTTCGGTTTCTTGAGTCTCAACTACAAGCTGAAAGACATCGATCAACTGTGCTGCGACAAGAAGCGGAAGGACCGCGGAAGTCCCTGGAGCATTTAGATGCATACATTCTGGTGCAACAACAAGCGTTGGAGGATTTTAGCACCAAACAGGACAAAGCTAATCAACTTGCTAAGCTTATTGCCAGCATGGTGGATACCCAGGATAACGTTTCTTGAGCTCTTCTGAAGTTGTTTCAGTTATGCTCTTGTTTTGCTTCCGCGTTTATTTGCACTGGTGGCCAATTTTAACGGCCAGTGTATGTAATTGTGGTGCTTTGTTCCCTATATTTACACTGGTGGCAAACTTTGATGCCCAGTGGATGTAATATGTGTAATAGAGGTAATAGGCTAGCATTAATTGCTTGCTTATTTATTTCCTTATTGTCTTGTTTAGTTGTTTGCTTGTAGTCACTGCAGTTCTTTTTCTGTTTTTTTCTAGTGGCCACAATAGCCTATTTTTGGTAACTAGGCTAAAATAATCATGGAAACACACGGGCTGTTGTAACCATGGGCCTCCTGCAGGCCGTATGATCCATGGGCCTTCATCCGGCAGTAGGATCCATCAGCCTTCTATATGGGCCTTAGGGTACATGGGCCTTCTATGGGCCGTAGGGTCCATGGGCCTTCTACGGGCCGTACGATCCATGGGCCTTCTACGAGCCGTACTATTCATGGGCCTCATATGGGCCGTAGGATCCATGGGCCTTCTACGGGGTGTATCATCATTTCGCCAATCATGGGCCGTACTATTCATGGACCATAACGGGCCGTTAATAGGCCGTATTTGATAACTCTATGAAAACAGCCCAACGGTTTTTTTACATGAAAACGGCCCAACATATTAACTGTCCGCAAACGGGCCAACTGTAACGATGGGCTGAATTTGGCCCACAAGCAAAAAATGACAGTAACGGGCCGTATGTAACCGAATGCTGCAAATGAGCCTAAGAATCAATGGGCCCTGAGAAGGCCGAAAGATAACTTGGGCTGGAAACGACCCAATGGAATAACGGGCCATTAATGGGTATAAAGTGATACACTGTTCATTACGGGCCAGTTTCACCATGGGCCGTTAATGGGCCAAGAGTTACAAAGGTCCTCATATGGGCCGAAAGAAGTCATGGGCCACACATGGGCCGGAAGTTAAAACGGGCTAAATTATATTGGATGGCCCAGATGACGCTACTGGGCCTAATTCGGATAGGGCGTAACGGGCCCTGGGTTAGCGGGCTGTAAATGGGCTATATGCGAACAGGCCGTTAACAGGCTTTCCGTGGGCCGGCCCGCCACCTCTTGACCAAGTCAAACGGGCCGGCCTTTTCACAGGAATGGGCCTCTGTTGGGCCGTGCCACGTGTCGCCGTATCATAGGCGCCTTCGGTCCAATGAGTGGATGACATCTGTCCCAACGGTGAGCTGACACGTGTTTCCTCCAGCCAATGATGATTTTACAAGTGGAAAATCCCCATTGGTCGGGGCTGTTAACGGGTTATCGGATCCAAAACCCGACCCGATAGCTTAACGATGTTCCGTTACGGTGGATGCCACGTGTCAGTCACCCTTGACGAAAGCACTTCTGTGACGCGTGATTTATCGTCATGGAAGTGGACACTTCCGTGATGATAATTTTGGTAATGTCATGGAACACTTCTACGACAGCACATGTATGACTATCTTGATTCTGTCATAAAATTGTCATGGATGTACATGCATGACAAAAAACGCGACCTACTGTGACAAACACGTATCATCACGGAAGTGTATTTTTTTGTAGTGCATCAAAATCCGTTGAGACGACACCTTATGAACTGTGGTTTGGCAAGAAACCCAAGTTGTCGTTTCTTAAAGTTTGGGGCTGCGATACTTATGCGAAAAAGCTTCAACCTGATAAGCTCGAACCCAAACCGGAGAAATGTGTCTTCATAGGATACCCAAAGGAAACTGTTGGGTACACCTTCTATCACAGATCCGAAGGCAAGATATTTGTTGCTAAGAATAGATCCTTTCTAGAGAAAGAGTTTCTCTCGAAAGAAGTGAGTGGGAGGAAAGTAGAACTTGATGAGGTAATTGTACCTGATCCCTTATTGGAAAGTAGTTCATCACAGAAATCAGTTCCACTGATTCCTACACCAGTAAGTGAGGAAGCTAATGATGATGATCATGAAGCTTCTGATCAAGTTACTGCCGAACCTCGTAGGTCAACTAGAGTAAGATCCGCACCAGAGTGGTATGGTAATCCTGTTATGGAGGTCATGTTACTTGACCATGACGAAATTACGAACTATGAGGAAGCGATGATGAGCCCAGATTCCGCAAAATGGCTTGAGGCCATGAAATATGAGATGGGATCCATGTATGAGAACAAAGTATGGACTTTGGCTGACTTGCCCGATGATCGGCAGGCCATAGAGAATAAATCGATCTTCAAGAAGAAGACTGACGCTGATGGTAATGTTATTGTCTACAAAGCTCGACTTGTTGCAAAAGGTTTTCGACAAGTTCAAGGAGTTGACTACGATGAGACCTTCTCACCCGTAGCGATGCTTAAGTCCGTCCGAATAATGTTAGCAATTGCCGCATTTTATGATTATGAAATTTGGCAAATGGATGTCAAAACTGCATTCCTTAATGGATATCTTAAATAAGAGTTGTATCTGATGCAACTAGAAGGTTTTGTCGATCTAAAAGGTGCTAACAAAGTGTGGAAGCTCCAGCGATCCATTTATGGACCGGTGCAAGCCTCTCGGAGTTGAAATATACGCTTTTATAGTGTGATCAAAGCATATGGTTTTATACAGACTTTTGGAGAAGCCTGTATTTACAAGAAAGTGAGTGGGAGCTTTGTAGCATTTCTGATATTATATGTAGATGACATATTGTTGATCGGAAATGATACTGAATTTCTGAATAGCATAAAAGGATAGTTGAATAAGATTTTTTTAATGAAAGACCTCGATGAAGCTGCTTATATATTGGTCATCGAGATCTATAGAGATAGATCAAGATGCTTAATTGGACTTTTAGAAAGCACATACCTTGATAAAGTTTTGAATAAGTTCAAAATGGATCAAGCAAAGAAAGGGTTCTTTCCTGTGTTACAAGGTGTGAAGTTGAGTCAGACTCAATGCCTGACCACTGCAGAAGATAGAGAGAAAATGAAAGTCATTCCCTATGCTTCAGCCATAGGTTCTATCATGTATGCAATGCTGTGTACCAGACCTGATGTGTGCCTTGCTATTAGTTTAGCAGGGAGGTACCAAAGTAATCCAGGAGTGGATCATTGGACAACGGTCAAGAACATCCTGAAATACCTGAAAGGACGAAGGATATGTTTCTCGTTTATGGAGGTGACAAAGAGCTCGTCGTAAACGGTTACGTCGATGCAAGATTTGACACTGATTCAGATGACTCTAAGTCACAAACCGGATACATATTTTTATTAAATGGTGGAGCTGTCAGTTGGTGCAGTTCCAAGTAGAGCGTCGTGCGGGATCTACGTGTGAAGCAGAGTACATAGCTACTTCAGAAGCAACAAATGAAGGAGTCTGGATGAAGGAGTTCATATCCGATCTAGGTGTCATACCTAGTGCATCGGGTCCAATGAAAATCTTTTGTGACAATACTGGTGCAATTGCCTTGGCAAAGGAATCTAGATTTCACAAGAGAACCAAGCACATCAAGAGACACTTCAATTCCATCCGTGATCAATTCAAGGAGGGAGACATTGAGATTTGCAAGATACATACGGATATGAATGTTGCAGACCCGTTGACTAAGCCTCTCTCACGAGCAAATGATCAGCACCAAGACTCCATGGGTGTTAGAATCATCACAATGTAATCTAGATTATTGACTCTATTGCAAGTGGGAGATTGAAGGAAATATTCCCTAGAGGCAATAATAAAGTTGTTATTTATATTTCCTTATAACATGATAAATTTTTATTATTCATGCTAGAATTGTATTAACCGGAAACTTAGTACATGTATGAATACATAGACAAACAGAGTGTCACTAGTATGCCTCTACTGGACTAGCTCGTTAATCAAAGATGGTTAACTTTCCTAGCCATGGACAAAGAGTTGTCATTTGATGAACGGGATCACATCATTAGAGAATGATGTGATTGACTTGACCCATCTGTTAGCTTAGCACGATGATAGTTTAGTTTACTGCTATTGCTTTCTCCATAACTTATACATGTTCCTATGACTATGAGATTATGTAACTCCCAAATACCGGAGGAACACTTAGTGTGCTATCAAACGTCAAAACGTAACTGGGTGACTATACAGATGCTCTACAGGTGTCTCCGATGGTTTTTGTTGAGTTGGCATAGATCGATATTAGGATTTGTCACTCCATGTATCGGAGAGGTATCTCCGGGTCCTCTCAGTAATGCACATCACTATAAGCCTTGCAAGCAATGTAACTAATGAGTTCATTACGGGATGTAGCATTACAGAACGAGTAAAGAGACTTGCCGGTAACGAGATTGAACTAGGTATCGAGATATCAACGATCGAATCTCGTGCAAGTAACATACCGATGACAAAGGGAACAACGTATGTTGTTATGCGGTTTGACCGATAAAGATCTTCGTAGAATATGTAGGAACCAATATGAGCATCCAGGTTCCGCTATTGGTTATTGACCGGAGATGAGTCTCGGTCATGTCTACATAGTTCTTGTACCCGTAGGGTCCGCACACTTAACTTTTGAGACGATCGGTATTATGAGTTTATGTGTTTTGATGTACTGAAGGTTGTTCGGAGTCCAGGATGAGATCACACACATGAAGAGGAGTCATGGAATGGTCGAGACATAAAGATTGATATATTGGAAGCCTGTGTTTGGACATCGGAATGGTTCCGGGTGAGTTCGGGCATACACCGGAGTGCCGGGAGGTTACTGGAACCCCCCGGGAAGTATATGGGCCTTATTGGGCCATAGTGGGAGAGAGGAGAAGGGAGCCTAGGAGGGGCGCACCCCCAAGCCCAATCCGAATTGGGTGGGGGGCCGCCCCCCTTTCCTTCCCCCTCTCTCCCCCTTCCTCCCTCTCCTAATCCAACTAGGGAAGGGGGAATCCTACTCCCGGTGGGAGTAGGACTCCCCTTGGGCGCGCCAAAGAGGGGTCGGCCCTCCCCCTCCTCCACTCCTTTATATACGAGGGAGGGGGTGAAGGAAATATTCCCTAGAGGCAATAATAATGTTGTTATTTATATTTCCTTATATCATGATAAATGTTTATTATTCATGCTAGAATTGTATTAACCAGACTTAGTACATGTGTGAATACATAGACAAATAGAGTGTCCCTAGTATGCCTCTACTTGACTAGCTCGTTAATCAAAGATGATTAAGTTTCCTAGCCATGGACATGTGTTTTCATTTGATGAATGTGATCACATCATTAGAGAATGATGTGATGGACAAGACCCATCCGTTAGCTTAGCACTATGATCATTTAGTTTATTGCTATTGCTTTCTTCATGACTTATACATGTTCCTATGACTATGAGATTATGCAACTCCCAAATACCGGAGGAACTCTTAGTGTGCTATCAAACGTCACAACGTAACTGGGTGATTATAAAGATGTTCTACAGGTGTCTCCAATGGTGTTTGTTGAGTTGGCATAGATCGAGATTAGGATTTGTCACTCCGATTGTCGGAGAGGTATCTCTGGGCCCTCTCGGTAATGCACATCACTGTAAGCCTTGCAAGCAATGTGACTAATGAGTTAGTTGCGGGATGATGCATTACGGAACGAGTAAAGAGACTTGCGGGTAACGAGATTGAACTAGGTATGAGGATACCGATGATCGAATCTCGGGAAAGTAACATACCGATGAGAAAGGGAACAACGTATGTTGTTATGTGGTTTGACCGATAAAGATCTTTGTAGAATATGTAGGAGCTCATTGTGCATCCAGGTTCCGCTACTGGTTATTGACTGGAGATGTGTCTCGGTCATGTCTAAATAGTTCTCGAACCCGTATGGTCCGCATGCTTAACGTTCGATGACAATTTGTATTATGAGTTACGTGATTTGATGTACCGAATGTTTATCGGAGTCTCGGATGAGATCACGGACATGATGAGGAGTCTCGAAATGGTCGAGACGTAAAGATCGATATATTGGAAGGCTATATTCGGACATCGGAAATGTTTCAAGTGATTCGGGTTTTTTTGGGAGTACCGGGGAGTTACGGGAATTCACCGGGAGAAGTAATGGGCCTTATTGGGCTTTAGTGGAGAGAAGGGAGAAGGGCCAAGAGGTGGCGCGCGCCTCCCCCCTGCCAATACCGAATTGGACAAGGGGTGGGGGCGCGACCCCCCTTTCCTTCTCCCTCTCCCTCTCTTTCCTTCTCTCCTACTCTGAATAGGGAAGAGGAGGGGAATCCTACTTGGACTGGGGAGTCCTAGTAGGATTCCCCACACCTGGCGCGCCCCCTTAGGGCCGGCCTCCTCCTCCTCCTCCCTCCTTTATATACGTGGGCAGGGGGCACCCCAAAGGCACTCCAAGATTTGTCTTAGCCGTGTGCGGTGCCCCCCTCCACAGTTACACACCTCGGTCATATCGTCGTAGTGCTTAGGCGAAGCCCTGCACCGGTAACTTCATCATCACCGTCGCTAGGCCGTCATGTTGATGGAACTCTCCTTCAGCCTCAACTGGATCAAGAGCCTGAGGGACGTCATTGAGCTGAACGTTGCTGAATGCGGAGGTGTCGTACGTTCGGTACTCGGTTGGATCGTGAAGACGTTCGACTACATCAACCGCGTTACTAAACGCTTCCTCTTTCGGTCTACGAGGGTACATGGACACACTCTCCCCTCTCGTTGCTATGCATCACCTAGATGGATCTTGCGTGTGCGTAAGATTTTTTTTGAAATTACTGCATTCCCCAACAGTGGCATCAAAGCCAGGTATATGCGTATATGTTATATGCACGAGTAGAACACAAAGGAGCTGTTGGCGTGGGTATATACATATTGCTTGCCGTCACTAGTTGATTCTTGATTCAGCGGTATTGTTGGATGAAGCGGCTCAGACCGACATTACACATACGCTTATGCGAGGCTGGTTCTACCGACGTGCTTCGCACATAGGTGGCTAGTGGGTGTCTGTTTCTCCAACTTTAGTTGAATCGGATTCAATCAACAGGGTTCTTTCTGAAGATCAAAAAGCAATCACTATACCACGTTGTGGTTTTATGCCATAGGTAAGAACGGTTCTTGCTAAGCCCGTAGCAGCCACGTAAAACTTGCAACAACAAAGTAGAGGACGTGTAACTTGTTTTTGCAGGGCATGTTGTGATGTGATATGGTCAAGACGTGATGAGATATACATTTGTTGTATAAGATGATCATGTTTTGTTATAGTTATCGGCAACTGGCAGGAGCCGTACGGTTCTCTCTTTATTGCAGAAGATGCAAGTGCCATATAACTTTTTTACTTTACCGCTATGCGATAGCAATAGTTGCAAAAGCAATAGTTGGCGAGATGGCCATGTAGCGACACGTTGATAAAGATCAAGATGATGGAGAACATGGTGTCATGCCGGTGACGATGGAGATCATGACGGTACTTTGGAGATGGAGATCAAAGGCACAAGATGATGATGGCCATATCATGTCACATATTTTGATTGCATGTGATGTTTATCTTTTATGCATCCTATTTTGCTTAGTACGACAGTAGCATTATGAGATGATCCCTTACTAAAATTTCAAGGTATAAGTGTTCTCCCTGAGTATGCACCATTGCGACAATTTGTCGTGCCAAGACACCACGTGATGATCGGCTGTGATAAGCTCTACGTTCACATACAATGGGTGCAAGCCAGTTTTGCTCACGCAGAATACTCGGGTTAAACTTGACGAGCCTAGCATATGCAGATATGGCCTCGGAACACTGAGACCGAAAGGTCGAGCGTGAATCATATAGTAGATATGATCAACATAGTGATGTTCACCATTGAAAGCTACTCCATCTCACATGATGATCGGGCATGGTTTAGTTGATATGGATCACGTGATCACTTAGATGATTAGAGGGATGTCTATCTAAGTGGGAGTTCTTAAGTAATATGATTGATTGAACTTTAATTTATCATCAACTTAGTCCTGGTAGTATTTGCATATCTATGTTGTAGATCTATTGCTAGCATATAGCTTCCCTGTTTTATTTATGATATGTTCCTAAAGAAAACTATGTTGAAAGATGTTAGTAGCAATGATGCGGACTAGCTCCGTGATCTGAGGATTATCCTCATTGCTGCACAAAAGAATTATGTCCTTGATGCACCGCTAGGTGACGGACCTTTTGCAGGGGTAGATGCAGACGTTATGAACGTTTGGCAAGCTCGGTATGATGACTACTTGATAGTTTAGTGTGCCATGCTTTACGACTTAGAACCAGGACTTCAAAAATGTTTTGAATGCCATGGAGCATATAAGATGTTCCAAGAGCTGAAATTGGTATTTCAGACTCATGCCCGAGTCGAGAGGTATGAGACCTCTGACAAGTACTTTGCCTAAAAAATGGAGGAGAATAGCTCAACCAGTGAGCATGTGCTCAGAATGTTTGAGTATTACAATCTCTTAAATCAAGTGGGAGTTAATCTTCCAGATAAGATAATGATTGACAGAATTCTCTACTCACTATCACCAAGTTACTGGAACTTCGTGATGAACTATAACATGCAAGGGATGACGAAAACGATTCCCGAGCTCTTCGTGATGCTGAAATCAACGAAGGTAGAAATCAAGAAAAGCATCAAATGTTGATGGTTGACAAGACCACTAGTTTCAAGTAAAAGGGCAAGGGAAAGAAAGGGAACTTCAAGAAGAATGACAAGCAAGTTGCCACTCCCATGAAGAAGCCCAAAGCTAGACCCAAGCCTGAAACTGAGTGCTTCTACTGCAAAGGAAATGGTCACTGGAAGCGGAACTGCCCCCAAATACTTGGTGGATAAGAAGGATGGAAAAGTGAACAAAAGTATATATGATATACATGTTATTGATGTGTACTTTACTAGTATTCATAGTAGCCCTTGGGTATTTGATACTGGTTCAGTGGCTATGATTACTAACTTGAAACAGGAGTTATAAAATGAACAGAGACTAGTTGAGGGCAAGGTGACGATGTGTATTGGAAGTGATTCCAAGGTTGATAAGATCACCATCGCACACTCCCTTTACCTTCGGGATTAGTGTTCAACCTAAAATAAATGTTATTTGGTGTTTGCGTTGAGCATAATATGATTGGATCATGTTTATTGCAATACGGTTATTCATTTAAGTCAAAGAATAATTGTTATTCTGTTTACATGAATAATAGCTTCTGAGGTCAAACACCCAAGATGGATGGTTTACTGAATCTCGATCGTAGTGATACACATATTCATAATATTGATGCCAAAATATGCAAAGTTGATAATGATACTGCAACATATTTGTGGCACTTCTGTTTAGGTCATATTGGTGTAAAGCTCATGAAGAAACTCCATGCTGATGGGCTTTTGGAATCACTTGATTATGAATCACTTGATGCTTGCGAACCATGCCTCATGGGCAAGATGACTAAGACTCCGTTCTCCGGAACAATGGAGCGAGCAACTGACTTATTGGAAATAATACGTACTGATGTATGCGATCCGATGAGTGTTGAGGCTCGCGGCGGGTGTCGGTGTCAAAACCGACGGATCTCGGGTAGGGGGTCCCGAACTGTGCGTCTAAGGCGGATGGTAACAGGAGGCAGGGGACACGATGTTTACCCAGGTTCGGGCCCTCTTGATGGAGGTAATACCCTACGTCCTACTTGATTGTTCTTGATGATATGAGTATTACAAGAGTTGATCTACCATGAGATCGTAGAGGCTAAACCCTAGAAGCTAGCCTATGGTATGATTGTATGTTGTCCTACAGACTAAACCCTCCGGTTTGTATAGACACCGAAGGGGGCTAGGGTTACACAGAGTCAGTTACAAGGGAGGAGATCTACATATCCGTATTGCCTAGCTTGCCTTCCACGCCAAGGAGAGTCCCATCCGGACATGGGACGAAGTCTTCAATCTTGTATCTTCATAGTCCAACAGTCTGGCCAAAGGATATAGTCCGGCTGTTCAGAGACCCCCTAATCCAGGACTCCCTCAGTAGCCCCTGAACCAGGCTTCAATGACGATGAGTCCAGCACGCAATATTGTCTTCGGCATGCAAGGCGGGTTCCTCCTCCGAATACTCCATAGAAGATTTTGAACACCAGAATAGTGCCCGGCTCTGCAAAACAAGTTCCACATACTACCGTAGAGAGAATAATATTTCCACAAATCCAATCTGCTGACACGTTTGACATCATGACATCACGTCATGGCCCGGTCATTATTCGAACCGTTTTTCTCAACCAGCACCGCACATAACGCGAGGCGGTTTTCTTGACACGTCTTGTCAAAGCAGAGATCGTGTTCCCCTTATTATGGGATTCTCATCAATGTGGACGTGGGTAACCCAACCGCACCATCAATTACGGCGCTTGGGGAATAAGCGATTTACCAGGCAAGTGGGGAGGTGCATCGCCTCTTCCTCCCTTATAAAGGGATTAGGACTCACTCTTTTCATCCACGCCTTCTTCATCCTTGCTTACCCATTCTCGCACACTCGAGCTCCAGCGCCCAAGTTCGCGTCTTTCTTCTCAAACCACTCCAAGCATGTCCGGAGCGGGAGGCAAGTGGATGGTATCCTCTTTCACGGAGGAGAACATCACAAAGTCACGGGAAGCCGGATACCTGGCCGCGGATATAGCGCACCGGCTGCCAGATGCAGGGCAAATCATCCCTACGCCCGAACCCCATGAGAGGGTAGTTTTTCTTACCCACTTCGTCTGCGGACTGGGATTTCCTCTCCACCTGTTTGTCCGCGGGCTCATGTTCTACTACGGGCTGGATTTTCATGATCTGGCCCCCAATTTCATCCTCAACATCTCGGCGTTTATCGTCGTGTGCGAGGCCTTCCTCCACATCAGGCCCCATTTCGGCCTGTGGCTGAAGACCTTCAATGTCAAACCGAAGGTGGTGGTTGGCCAGCAAGCAGAGTGCGGAGGCGCCATGGTGGGCAAAATGCCTAACGTCACCTGGCTCGAAGGCTCCTATGTGGAGACCATAAAGGCGTGGAAATCGGGTTGGTTCTACATCACCGAGCCACGCGACACCAACTGGGTGGCGGCCCCCAAATTTCGATTCGGAATCCCCACGCGGCTCACTTCCTGGAAAGAGAAGGGCCTGTCCTGGGGTTCTTCGGTAGAGCTGACCGGACTCCAGACCTGCATAAGGAACATGATGAGCAAGAAAATCAAGCTTGTCAACGTGGTCCAGGTCACGCTCTTCCGCCGGATTCTCCTGTGTCAATGACGGGCATTCAATTTGTGGGAGTTCGACCCGGCCCAGCACGAGACGCTGCGAGAGTTCTACGACACGACGCGCAAGGACGTCTGGAGGGTGCTGTTCAAGGGCACCGAAGTACCTCCTTCCCTCACCGAGGACCGCGGACTCAGCGCAAAGCGCCGTGCCAATCCGGTAAGTTGTGATATCTCACAGGGTATTTATTTGCCCCAGTTAAATCATGTGCAGGATCTATGCTTCCATGTCATTAACAGGACTGGATAAAGACAGCGGAGGAGCTCGATTGCCTAGCCCCCCTGCCTAAAGATCCTGTAGATGCTCTCCTAACGGAGATGCTGGCTTCGGCACCTTACGAGGTGCCGGCGAAGAAGACCAAGAAGAAGGCCACGGGGACCCGAAAGGGTCTCCGGTGCAAGGCTGTATTGGACTCATCATCCGATGACTCCGACGTGCCCTCCTCCCATGAAAACGAGGAGGAGGAAGAGGAAAGTTCTCCCCCCAGTCGGGGAGACAAGAAAAGGAAGGCCGACCCAACCGGGAAGGCCGAAGGGTCCAAGAAGGGAAGGACCCTCCCTCCGGACTGCTCCATGACGGCCACCTACAGCGGCGACGAGTGGCTACCCAGGGTCAAGCCCCTGGTGAAGTCGTAAGTATCCAGACACCATAGTAATTCATGGTATCTTTTATTGCACTGCTTATCCTCATGCCGAACATGATTATGCAGTCCGTCCCGAGCTCATCTCGACGTATCTTCGTCGGGCGGTTCATTGGACTCGTCGGATATGAACAACGGCTCTCTTCCGACCGCCTCCACCCCTCGCCCTATGGACAACGTTGAGGTGTTGTCTCGAAAGGCACCGAGCCGAGGGGAGGTGGTCCTGGGGGCGCCTCAAGGCGACCTCCCAGACCCTGGGCGCAAAGGGAGCAAAACTCCCACAGGCTTCGAGTTCGGCCCCCAGCCGAACACTGCGCCAGAACCTTCGATGGTTTTGGACTCCGGCAGGCGATCCCCTGTTAAGGGGGGCCAACCGCCCGTGCCGGTGTCCTCTGTCCATCCAGAGGCACCGGAAAACTTGCTGGAAGCGCTTCACGGCGCTTCCATCGATGAAGAGCACCTCACTATCATGAGTGCAGTGATCGAGAAAGTTCAGTCCACCAAAAACAAACTGACTGAAGCTTGCACCAGCCTCCTAACAGGCTTTGAGGTAAGCAATCAAAATATAAGAAAATATTACCGCATAGATAGTAGCCCCTGATGCTCTGTTCGGCGTTCGAGAAGAAAGACCGAATAGAGGAACAAATGATGACTCAGGAGTCTAATAAGAATATATCTATGTGTATGTGCAGGCTTCACTGCTGGCCGCTGCCGCACGTACTGCGGAGGTCTCTGCACTGAAGCAGGACCTGGAGCGGCCCGAGAACGAGCTTGACCTTACCAAGAGGCAGCTCGAGGAGAGCAAAGGTAAGCAATACCTTGTCTACGCTTTTAAAAAGAAGTTCAGTTGTAAAATAATAGGATCATCATGAATTTGCCAGGGGCCACGACCGAGGTGGCGACCCTAAAGAAGGCGCTGTCTGAGGTCGAAAACAAAGCGGCCAAGGAGCGCCTAGAGCTGGAAAAGCAAGAAGCCCGAGTAGGCGAGGTGCAGCAAGAGCTCGAGGCTCTCGCCAAGAAACACGAGCCCTTGGAGCTTGACTCTAAGACACGAGAGTCCGAGCTTGAGAAGGCGCTCGAAAGCGCCCGGAGCGCCAAGGCTGAAGCCCACAAGGCCCTCCAGGAGATTGATGCGGTGAAGAAGATAGAAGTGGGTAAGGCATTCATTATGTAAGGCAAGCATGTGAAGGAAACTTTCCTTTTTCTTACCCGAGTTCGGAGCTCTCCAGGAGCGTTCACAGATCTTCCACGCAGTGTACTGGATGCCGCGGAGTTTTACCGAGCTGAGGAGGGGAGCTCGACAGAAAAGTTGTTCTGGTCTCAGTATACTGGGACCGAACACCCAATGCCCTTGAGCGACCAACTGAAGCAATTGGTCGAGCTTCACAAGGCGGACGAACAGGCCATGAGGAGCCTTATAGTCCGGATGTGGCCTGGCGAGCCCCTGTCCGGCAGCTACTTCGGTCTGGTGAGGCGGCTTGTGGAGGCCTGCCCATGGCTTGAAGTCATAAAGCGGTTGATACGTCTCCAACGTATCTATAATTTTTGATTGCTCCATGCTATATTATCTACTGTTTTGGACATTATTGGGCTTTATTATCCACTTTTATATTATTTTTGGGACTAACCTATTAACCGGAGGCCCAGCCCATAATTGCTGTTTTTTTTGCCTGTTTTAGGGTTTCAAAGAAAAGGAATATCAAACGGAGTCCAAACGGAAAGAAACCTTCGGGAACATGCTTTTCTCACCGAATACAACTCAGGAGACTTGGACCCTACGTCAAGACAACTAACAGGAGGCCACGAGGTAGGGGGCGCGCCTACCCCCCCAGGCGCGCCCTCCACCCTCGTGGGCCCCCTGTTGCTCCACCGATGTACTTCTTCCTCCTATATATACCCACGTACCCCCAAACGATCGAGGCAGGAGCCAAAAACCTAATTCCACCGCCGCAACTTTCTGTATCCACGAGATCCCATCTTGGGGCCTGTTCCGGAGCTCCGCCGAAGGGGGCATCGATCACGGAGGGCTTCTACATCAACACCCTAGCCCTCCGATGAAGTGTGAGTAGTTTACCTCAGACCTACGGGTCCATAGTTAGTAGCTTGATGGCTTCTTCTCTCTTTTTGGATCTCAATACAAAGTTCTCCCCCTCTCTTGTGGAGATGTATTCGATGTAATCTTCTTTTTGCGGTGTGTTTGTTGAGACCGATGAATTGTGGGTTTATGATCAAGTCTATCTACGAATAATATTTGAATCTTCTCTGAATTCTTTTATGTATGATTGGTTATCTTTGCAAGTCTCTTCGAATTATCAGTTTGGTTTGGCCTACTAGATTGATCTTTCTTGCAATGGGAGAAGTGCTTAGCTTTGGGTTCAATCTTGTGGTGTCCTTTCCCGGTGACAGTAAGGGCAGCAAGGCACGTATTGTATTGTTGCCATCGAGGATAACAAGATGGGGTTTTCTTCATATTGCATGAGCTTATCCCTCTACATGATGTCATCTTGCTTAAGGCGTTACTCTCTTTTTAACTTAATACTCTAGATGCATGCTAGATAGCGGTCGATGAGTGGAGTAGTAGTAGTAGATGCAGGCAGGAGTCAGTCTACTTGTCTCGGACGTGATGCCTATATACATGATCATACCTAGATATTCTCATAACTATGCTCAATTCTGTCAATTGCTCAACAGTAATTTGTTCACCCACCGTAGAATACTTATGCTCTCGAGAGAAGCCACAAGTGAAACCTATGGCTCCCGGGTCTATCTTTATCATATCAATCTCCTACTACTTTGTTATTTACTTTGCCTTTATTTTACTTTGCATCTTTATCATAAAAATACCAAAAATATTATCTTATCATATCTATCATATCTCACTCTCGTAAGTGGCCTTATAGGGACTGACAACCCCTATTTGCATTGGTTGCGAGGATTTATTTGTTTTGTGCAGGTATGAGGGACTCGCGCGTAGCCTCCTACTGGATTGATACCTTGGTTCTCAAAAACTGAGGGAAATACTTACGCTACTTTACTGAATCATCCCTTCCTATTCAGGGAAAACCAACGTAGTGCTAAAAGAGGTAGCAAGAAGGATTTCTGGCGCCGTTGCTGGGGAGGTTTACGCAAAAGTCAACATACCAAGTACCCATCACATACCCTTATCTCCCGCATTACATTATTTGCCATTTGCCTCTCGTTTTCCTCTCCCCCCAATTCACCCTTGTCGTTTTATTCACCCTCTCTCTCTATCCTCCCTCTCTTTCTTTATTTGCCTCTTTTTGCCCGTTTGCCTTTTTGTTTGCTTGTGTGTTTGTTTGCTTGTTTGTCGCGATGGCTCAAGATAATACTAAATTGTGTGACTTCACCAATACCAACAACAATAATTTTATTAGCACTCCGATTGCTCCTCTTACTGATGTTGAATCTTGTGAAATTAATGCTGCTTTGCTGAATCTTGTCATGAAAGATCCGTTTTCCGGCCTTCCTAGTGAAGATGCCGCTACCCATCTAAATAGCTTCATTGATTTGCGTGACATGCAAAAGAAGAAAGATGTGGATAATGATATTGTTAAATTGAAGCTATTTCCTTTTTCGCTTAGAGATCATGCTAAAGCTTGGTTTTCGTCTTTTCCTAAAAATAGTATTGATTCATGGAACAAGTGCAAAGATGCTTTTATCTCTAAGTATTTTCCTCCCGCTAAGATCATCTGTCTTAGAAACGATATTATGAATTTTAAGCAACTTGATCATGAACATGTTGCACAAGCTTGGGAGAGAATGAAATTAATGATACGTAATTGCCCTACTCATGGTTTAAATTTGTGGATGATTATACAAATTTTTTATGCCGGATTGAATTTTGCTTCTAGAAATCTTTTAGATTCGGCCGCGGGAGGCACTTTTATGGAAATCACTTTAGGAGAAGCTACTAAACTCCTAGATAATATTATGTTTAATTATTCTCAATGGCATGCTGAAAGATCTACTAATAAAAAGGTGCATGCGATAGAAGAAATTAATGTTTTGAGTGGAAAGATGGATGAACTTATGAAATTATTTGCTAATAAGAGTGTTTCTTCTGATCCTAATGATATGCCCTTGTCTACTTTGATTGAGAATAATAATGAATCTATGGATGTGAATTTTGTTGGTAGGAACAATTTTGGTAATAACGCGTATAGAGGAAATATCAACTCTAGGCCTTATCCTAGTAATCCCTCTAATAATTATGGTAATTCCTACAACAATTCTTATGGAAATTATAATAAGATTCCCTCTGATTTTGAATCTAATATTAAAGAATTTATTACTTCACAAAAGAATTTTAATGCTATGATTGAAGAAAAATTGCTTAAGATTGATGATTTGGCTAGGAACATTGATAGAATTTCTCTTGATGTTGATTCTTTGAAACTTAGATCTATTCCACCTAAGCATGATATCAATGAGTCTCTCAAATCCATGAGAATTTCCATTGATGAGTGCAAAGAAAGAACCGCTAGGATGCGTGCTAAGAAGGATGCCTTTATAAGAGCGTGTTCTTCTAGTTCCTATGAAAATAATGATGAAGATCTAAAAGTTATTGATGTGTCCCCTATTAAATCTTTGTTTTGCAATATGAATCTTGATAATGATGGGACTGAATATGATCCACCTTTACCTAGAAGGCGTTCCAAGAATTCTGAATTTGTTGATCTTGATGCTAAATTTGACAAAAGTGGGATTGAAGAAATTAAAACCCTAGATGTTGTTAAACCCACTATTATGGATTTCAAGGAATTTAACTATGAAAATTTCTCTTTGATTGATTGTATTTCCTTGTTTCAATCCGTGCTAAATTCTCCTCACGCTTATAGTCAAAATAAAGCATTTACTAAACATATCGTTGATGCCTTGATGCAATCTTATGAAGAAAAACTTGAATTGGAAGTTTCTATCCCCAGAAAACTTTATGATGAGTGGGAACCAACTATTAAAATTAAAATTAAAGATCATGAATTATATGCTTTATGTGATTTGGGTGCTAGTGTTTCCACGATTCCAAAGACTTTGTGTGATTTGTTAGGTTTCCGTGATTTTGATGATTGCTCTCTAAACTTGCACCTTACGGATTCCACTATTAAGAAACATATGGGAATAATTAATGATGTTCTTATTGTTGCAAATAGGAATTATGTGCCCATAGATTTTATTGTTCTTGACATAGATTGCAATCCTTCATGTCCTATTATTATTGGTAGACATTCCTTAGAACGATTGGTGCAATTATTGATATGAAGGAAGGAAATATTAGAGTTCAATTTCCATTAAGGAAAGGCATGGAACACTTTCCTAGAAAGAAAATTAAATTACCTTATGAATCTATTATGAGAGCCACTTATGGATTGCCTACCAAAGATGGCAATACCTAAATCTATTCTTGCTTGTTATGCCTAGCTAGGGGCGTTAAACGATAGCGTTTGTTGGGAGGCAACCCAATTTTATTTTTATTCCTTGCTTTTTGCTCCTGTTTAGTAATAAATAAATTATTTAGCCTCGGTTTTGGTTGTGTTTTTTTGTGTTTAATTAGTGTTTGTGCCAAGTAGAACCGTTGGGAAGACTTGGGGAAAGTCTTGTTGAACTTGCTGTAAAAAACAGAAACTTTAGCGCTCACGAGAACTGCTGTCATTTTTATTTGGACAGTTCTATTTAGTTAATTCGTTTTGCAGATGATTAATAGATAAATTCCTCACATCCAGAAATTTATTTTAGAATTTTTGGGGTTCCAGATCTTGCGCTAGCTACAGATTACTACAGACTGTTCTGTTTTTGACAGATTCTGTTTTTCTTGTGTTGTTTGCTTATGTTGATGAATCTATGGCTAGTAAAATAGTTTATAAACCATAGAGAAGTTGGAATACAGTAGGTATAACACCAATATAAATAAAGAATGAGTTCTTTACAGTACCTTGAAGTGATCTTTTATTTTCTTTTGCTAACGGAGCTCACGAGATTTTCTACTTTAAGTTTTGTGTTGTGAAGTTTTCAAGTTTTGGGTAAAGGTTTGATGGATTATGGAACAAGGAGTGGCAAGAGCCTAAGCTTGGGGACGCCCATGGCACCCACAAGATAATCTAAGGACACCTAAAAGCCAAAGCTTGGGGATGCCCCGGAAGGCATCCCTCCTTTCGTCTACTTCTATCGATAACTTTACTTGGAGCTATATTTTTATTCGCCACATGATATGTGTTTTGCTTGGAGCGTCTTGTATGATTTGAGTCTTTGCTTGTTAGGTTACCACAATCATCCTTGCTTTACACACCTTTTTAGAGAGTCATATATGATTTGGAATTTGTTAGAATACTCTATGTGCTTCGCTTATATATTTTGAGTTATATAATTTTGCTCTAGTGCTTCACTTATATCTTTTAGCGCACGGTGGTGGATTTGTTTTATAGAAACTATTGATCTCTCATGCTTCACTTAGATTATTTTGAGAGTCTTAATCGCATGGTAATTTGCTTAAAATCCTAATATGCTTGGAATGCAAGATTAATCATAAAACTTTCTTATGAGTGTGTTGAATACTAAGAGAAGCTTGATGCTTGATGATTGTTTTGAGATACGGAGGTAATAATATCAAAGTCGTGCTAGTTGAGTAGTTGTGAAATTGATAAATAGTTGTGTTTAGGTTTGGAAGTCCCGTAGCATGCACGTATGGTAAACGTTATGCAACAAATTTGAAGCATGAGGTGTTATTTGACTGTCTTCCTTATGAGTGGCGGTCGGGGACGAGCGATGGTCTTTTCCTGCCAATCTATCCCCCTAGGAGCATGCGCGTAGTACCGAGGTTTTTGATGACTTGTATATTTTTGCAATAAGTACGTGAGTTCTTTATGACTAATGTTGAGTCCATGGATTATACGCACTCTCACCCTTCCATCCTTGCTAGCCTCTTCGGTATCGTGCATTGCCCTTTCTCACATTGAGAGTTGTTGCAAACTTTGCCGGTGCATCCAAACCCCGTGATATGTTACGCTCTTTCACAGATAAACCTCCTTATATCTTCCTCAAAACAGCCACCATACCTACCTATTATGGCATTTCCATAGCCATTCCGAGATATGTTGCCATGCAACTTTCCATCATCCCGTTTGTCATGACACGCTCATCATTGTCATATTGCTTAGCATGATCATGAGGTTGACATCATATTTGTGGCAAAGCCACCATTCATAATTCTTTCATACATGTCACTCATGAATCATTGCACATCCCGGTACACCGCCGGAGGCATTCATATAGAGTCATCTTTTGTTCTAGTATCGAGTTGTAAATAAATAGAAGTGTGATGATCATCATTTTCTAGAGCTTTGTCCCAAGTGAGGAATAAAAAAATAGAAAGGCCATAAAAAAGAGAGAAAAAGAGAGAAGGGACAATGTTACTATCCTTTGCCACACTTGTGCTTCAAAGTGGCACCATGATCTTCATAGTAGAAAGTATCTCATGTTATCACTTTCATATACTAGTGGGAATTTTTCATTATAGAACTTGGCTTGTATATTCCGAAATGGGCCTCCTCAAGTGCCCTAGGTCTTCGTGATCAAGCAAGTTGGATGCACACCCACTAGTTTCTTTTGTTGAGCTTTCATACATTTATAGCTCTAGTGCATCCGTTGCATGGCAATCCCTACTCCTTGCATTAACATCAATCAGTGTGCATCTCCATAGCCCATTGATTAGCCTCGTTGATGTGAGACTTTCTCCCTTTTTGTCTTCTCCACAGAACCCCCTCATTATATTCTATTCCACCTATAGTGCTATGTCCATGGCTCATGCTCATATATTGTGTGAGAGTTTATAGGTTTGAGATTACTAAAGTATGAAACAATTGCTTGGCTTGTCATCGGGGATGTGCATGATGATAGCATTCTTGTGTGACAAAAATGAAACATGACTAAACTATATGATTTTGTAGGGATGAATTTTCTTTGGCCATGTTATTTTGAGAAGACATAATTGCTTAGTTAGTATGCTTGAAGTATTATCATTTTTATGTCAATATGAACTTTTGTCTTGAATCTTTTGGATCTGAATATTCATACCACAATTAAGAAGAATTACATTAAAATTATGCCAAGTAGCACTCCGCATCAAAAATTCTGTTTTTATCATTTACCTACTCGAGGACGAGCAGGAATTAAGCTTGGGGATGCTTGATACGTCTCCAACGTATCTATAATTTTTGATTGCTCCATGCTATATTATCTATTGTTTTGCACATTATTGGGCTTTATTATCCACTTTTATATTATTTTTGGGACTAACCTATTAACCGAAGGCCCAACCCAGAATTGCTGTTTTTTGCCTGTTTTAGGGTTTCGAAGAAACAGAATATCAAACGGAGTCCAAATGGAATGAAACCTTCGGGAACGTGATTTTCTCACCGAATACAACTCCGGAGACTTGGACCCTACGTCAAGAGAACTAACAGGAGGCCACGAGGTAGGGGGCGCGCCTACCCCCCAGGCGCGCCCTCCACCCTCGTGGGCCCCTTGTTGCTCCACCGACGTACTTCTTCCTCCTATATATACCCACGTACCCCCAAACGATCGAGGCAGGAGCCAAAAACCTAATTCCACTGCCGCAACTTTCTGTATACACGAGATCCCATCTTGGGGCCTGTTCCGGAGCTCCGCCGGAGGGGGCATCGATCACAAAGGGCTTCTACATCAACACCATATCCCTCCGATGAAGTGTGAGTAGTTTACCTCAGACCTACGGGTCCATAGTTAGTATCTTGATGGCTTCTTCTCTCTTTTTGGATCTCAATACAATGTTCTCCCCCTCTCTTGTGGAGATCTATTCGATGTAATCTTCTTTTTGCGGTGTGTTTGTTGAGACCGATGAATTGTGGGTTTATGATCAAGTCTATCTACGAATAATATTTGAATCTTCTCAGAATTCTTTTATGTATGATTGGTTATCTTTGCAAGTCTCTTCGAATTATCAGTTTGGTTTGGCCTACTAGATTGATCTTTCTTGCAATGGCAGAAGTGCTTAGCTTTGGGTTCAATCTTGCGGTGTCCTTTCCCGGTGACAGTAAGGGCAGCAAGGCACGTATTGTATTGTTGCCATCAAGGATAACAAGATGGGGTTTTCTTCATATTGCATGAGTTTATCCCTCTACATCATGTCATCTTGCTTAAGGCATTACTCTGTTTTTAACTTAATACTCTAGATGCATGCTAGATAGCGGTCGATGAGTGGAGTAATAGTAGTAGATGCAGGCAGGAGTCGGTCTACTTGTCTCGGACGTGATGCCTATATACATGATCATACCTAGATATTCTCATAACTATGCTCAATTCTGTCAATTTCTCAACAGTAATTTGTTCACCCACCGTAGAATACTTATGCTCTCGAGAGAAGCCACAAGTGAAACCTATGGCCCCCGGGTCTATCTTTATCATATAAATCTCCTACTACTTTGGTATTTACTTTGCCTTTATTTTACTTTGCATCTTTATCATAAAAATATCAAAAATATTGTCTTATCATATCTATCAGATCTCACTCTCGTAAGTGGCCTTATAGGGACTGACAACCCCTATTTGCGTTGGTTGCGAGGATTTATTTGTTTTGTGCAGGTACGAGGGACTCGCGTGTAGCCTCCTATTGGATTAATACCTTGGTTCTCAAAAACTGAGGGAAATACTTACGCTACTTTACTGCATCATCCCTTCCTCTTCGAGCAAAACCAACGCAGTGCTAAAAGAGGTAGCAGCGGTCCTTCTACATCGAGGGTGCGCGCAGGGCTTTTGCCCGGGCGAAGGTGCACTGGGCAAAGCTGGATGCCGTGAAGCTGGTGAAGGAGGGGACGCCGGAGGGCAAGGAGCATCGCTGCCCCGAAATGTATTATGAGAGTGTCCTGAAGGGTTCCCGCCTTGTGGCGGATGAATGTGTCAGGGATGTAATTTTTAAACGAACATGCTCATGTGATCCTGTAATATGAAACGTGTTCATTTGCGCCATGCGACGCTTTTTTAATTTAAAATATTGCCTTCGGTGTGGCCGTTTATAAAATCTGAGAGTTGGCCAGTCGTTGGCTTCTGCCCCCATGTAACTAGTACTGTGGTGTTCGGGATAAACGTGAGCACTCTTTACCCCAATTTTGGGTCCTTCAAGGGAGGTGTTCAGCGCAACGAACCAGGCAATCAGACTATAAGGCTTTATCACTCTCACTTAGCCATAGAAGTCTATAATTTTAAATTTTGGCGAAGCCCCTAGTATTCGGAAGGCCGAATTTGGGGCGCTATACATGCCTAAGCCGGACAAGGCCGACTCCTCGCCCGAATCGGAAAAAGTCTTTAAGGACTTGAGACCTCTCGAACAGCGACCAGTCCCTTGCCTTATCATGACAGTGAGTTTTCGGCTTTCTCTACTGAGGTGCTCGGCCGGAAGAACCGGGACACAATCACAGTAGTTCTCCCACCGCTACCTTAGCCGATATAGAGGAACGTAAGGTACCAAAGCATGGGAGCTAGGCAAACCCAACTATTGACCCAAGACATCATTCAGAGCTGATGCATATAGTGCTATAAGTTCGGGGTGCCGCACTGTCAAAAGTGTTCGGACTTCTCGCGCAGTATTATGTGCTAAACGAAAGCCCCTGGCGTACTGACCGTACCCGAATGTACAGGTGCGGATTGTCGTAAATGGACATATAAGAGAAAAAAGTTGAATAATGCAATAATAGACCAATGTTATGCATTGTTATTTAAATAATACGTCGAAACGTATTGGTACAAGTAGTGCAATAAGCAGAAAGTAGGACTATTTGACATGTCCTATCCAAGGGCAAGCTGTGTATGGATAGTATAAAGCGGGTATATCGATTAGAGACCACCTGAGGGTTCCCGTGTACATCTTAGCTTCTTGCCGCCTTGGTTGTTCCTTCCCGTAATGTGTCTGGCAATCGTACTACCGGAAAGGGCTTCCAGAGAGTTAGGTCCTGAAAGAGAAAAAATGATAAAGGTATACAACCCCTAGGGCGGTTAAGCCGCATTGCGGGACGTGCCCTGATCGTGCCCCCACCAATGTCCATGGTATTTTCAGTGCGTAATTATGTACGCGCGGCATGGATTTCGTCGCTTGACCGAGACTGGGATGGGGGCCGAATTGCTAGGCGAGCTCTGAGCGTGCAGGCGATCCTATTGCAGTTTAGTCTGGACTCGCTTGAAGGTGTCCGGGGGATGTATCGCCGAATTAGTGGTTTGCCTTAAAAGGTTGCCTTGTGCTTCTGCTGCGAGGGCCGTAGTGTGCTCTTCCGTGCTGAGCGAGCGTTATGTGTTTCCATTTACTGTTATGACCCTCCTAGGTCCTGGCATCTTGAGCTTGAGGTATGCGTAATGCGGCACTGCATTGAATTTTGCAAATGTTGTTCGTCCGAGCAGTGTGTGATAGCCACTGCGAAACGGGATGATATCGAAGATTAACTCCTCGCTTTGGAAGTTGTCCGGTGATCCGAAGACCACTTCCAGTGTGATTGAGCCCGTGCAATGGGCCTCTACACCTGGGATGACGCACTTAAAGGTGGTTTTGGTGGGTTTGATCCTTGAGGGATCGATACCCATTTTCGCGCTGTATCCTAATAGAGCAGGTTTAGGCTGCTGCCGCCGTCCATAAGGACTCGAGTGAGGTGAAATCCATCGATGATGGGGTCTACGACCAGTGTGGCGGATCCGCCATGACGGATACTGGTGGGGTGGTCCCTGCGATCAAAGGTGATCGGACAAGCGGGCCATGGGTTGAACTTTGGGGCGACGGGCTCCATCGCATAGACGTCCCTTAGTGCACGCTTCCACTCCCTCTTGGGAATGTGGGTTGCGTATATCATGTTCACCGTCTTCACTTGTGGGGGGAACCCCTTCTGTCCTCCCGTGTTCGGCGGCCGGGGCTCCTCCTCGTCATCACTATGCATTCCCTTGTCCTTATTTTCGGCATTTAACTTGCCAGCCTGCTTGAACACCCAACATTCTCTGTTGGTGTGATTGGCTGGCTTGTCGGGGGTGCCGTGGATTTTACACGAGCGATCCAGTATGCGATCCAAACTGGACGGAGCCGGAGTACTTCTTTTAAATGGCCTTTTCCGCTGACCGGATCTAGAGCCTCTGAATCTGGCATTGACTGCCATATCATCGTTGTTATCGCCGTTGTTGCAGCGCTTTGGTCTATTACGACGTGGTCTGCGTTGGCATCTTTGGTATCCAAAGTGCCCAGATTCCTTGATGTGTTGTTGTTGTGAGCCAGCCAGCTATCCTCGCCCATGCAAAAGCGGGTCATGAGTGTCGTGAGGGCTGCCATAGACTTCGGCTTCTCCTGGCCAAGGTGGCGGGCAAGCCACTCGTCGCGGATGTTATGCTTGAATGCCGCTAGGGCCTCTGCATCCGGACAGCCGACAATTTGGTTTTTCTTGGTCAGGAACCGTGTCCAGAATTGCCTGGCCGATTCCCCTGGCTGCTGAGTTATATGGCTCAAGTCATCAGCATCTGGTGGTCGCACCTAAGTGCCCTGGAAATTGTCAAGGAATGCATCTTCCAAATCTTCCCAACTGCCAACAACTGCTGGCAAGCTATTCAGCCAATGCCGCGCTAGTCCTTTGAGTTTTAGTGGGAGGTACTTGATTGCATGTAGATCGCCACCGCGAGCCATGTGGATGTGAAGGAGGAAATCCTCAATCCATACAACGGGATCTGTTGTACCATCATACGTTTCGATATTTACGGGTTTAAAACCCTCCGGGAATTCGTGATCCATAGCTTCATCAGTGAAGCATAGGGGGTGTGCGGCGCCTCTGTGCCGGGCTATATCAGGACGCAGTTCATATGAGTCTTGTCTGCTATATTCGGCCCGGCCGGATTTACCTTTGGTGTATCCGGCGCGACGATCATCGTCTCGTGTTAGCGCGCGCCCGTGACCCGTATATTGACCTTGCAAGTTTTGCCCCGCTGTCCAATACGTCTCGCAGGTCCAGTGTGTTGCCCCGGGCCTTGGTATTTTTGATTGAGTGGTGACGGGGTGCAGGCTGAACTTCAGGCTGAAACGCCTTTCTGTCTCGGCCACGCGGTGGCCGGTCAGCCGCATCGTACACTGGTGATGGAGGTTTCAATGCTTCCTCCTCTAGGTGAGGTAGCAACCTGCGTTTTGGGTAACTCTTGGAGGGGCGCTCGAGTTCATATTCCTCGGACGCAAGGACTTCGGTCCATCTGTCTGTTAGCAAGTCTTGATCAGCTTGAAGCTGTTGTTGCTTTTTCTTCAGGCTATTTGCTGTCGCCATAAGCCGGCGCTTGAAGCGCTCCTACTCAACGGGATCCTCAGGCATGATAAATTCTTCGTCGCCGAGGCTCACCTTGTCTTCGGAGAGAGGCATATAATTGCCCTCCTCCGGTTCTCCATCTGCTGCCTGCTCTGGAGGGCTAGCTTGTTCATCCTCCCGCTCTACATCGTGCTGGAGGGGATTATGGTTGTCTTCGGCACTATCTGGAGTGTTATTATCTCCTGTGCCGGTATCACTACTTTTGTTGTCGCGGGACTTAGAGCGGCTCCACTGACGTTGGCGCTTGGGTTGCTTCTTGGAGGGGTCTTCCTCCGCTGTCTCATCGCCATTGCCTTCTTTGTGGGTGTCCACCATGTATATATCATATGACGAGGTGGCGGTCCAGCGCCCTATGGGCGGTGGTTCCTGTTCATCTCCTGCATCGTCATCCATACCGTCGATGTCTTCAGAGTCGAAGTCGAGCATGTTAGTTAAATCGTCAACAGTGGCTACTAAGAGGGTGGTGGGTGGGAAGCGAATTTCTTCGCCGTCCGCATCCCATTCTAGCCGGACATAGGTCGGCCAAGGTTCTCCTGACAAGGAGAGAGACCTTAAAGAATTTAGCACATCGCCGAAAGGCGAGTGCTCGAAGATATCCGCGGAGGAGAACTCCATGATCAGCGCCCAGTCGGATTCGATGGGCACGGATGCAAGCGGTTTGGAGTCCGTGGCCGGAGACGAATCCAGTGGTTCAGCGACACGGCTCTCGTAAGGGGTGAAGTCAGTATCCGGCTCTATCCCCACTGAGAGTGCGGCCTCCATGGCGAGGTCCATCCCTCCGCTCTCAGATGGCGCAATTTGCTCCGGATTGACGGCCGGAGTAGTTGCAGATGTGATCTCCAAAATATTGTCCGACGACAGAGTTACGTCATGCTCGTCGTGACTGTGCGGCGCACCTGACATGGGCTCGAATCCGTCGAAGATCAAGTCTCCGCGGATGTCGGCAGTGTAGTTTAAGTTTCCGAACCTGACCAGATGGCCAGGGGCGTAGCTCTCGATCTGCTCCAGATGGCCAAGCGAGTTGGCCCGCAGTGCGAAGCTGCCGAATACGAGGATCTGTCCGGGGAGGAAAACCTCACCCTGGACCGCATCGTTACCGATGATCGAAGGGGCCATCGAGCCTTATGGTGACGACACAGTGGAACTCTCAATGAAAGCACCAATGTCGGTGTCAAAACCGGCGGATCTCGGGTAGGGGGTCCCGAACTGTGCGTCTAAGGAGGATGGTAACATGAGGAAGGGGACACGATGTTTACCCAGGTTCGGTCCCTCTTGATGGAGGTAATACCCTATGTCCTGCTTGATTGTTCTTGATGATATGAGTATTACAAGAGTTGATCTACCACGAGAGCATAGAGACTAAACCCTAGAAGCTAGCCTATGGTATGATTGTATGTTGTCCTACGGACTAAACCCTCCGATTTATATAGACACCGGAGGGGGCTAGGGTTACACAGAGTCGGTTACAAGGGAGGAGATCTACATATCCATATTGCCTAGCTTGCCTTCCATGCCAAGGAGAGTCCCATCTGGACACAGGACGAAGTCTTCAATCTTGTATCTTCATAGTCCAACAGTCCGACCAAAGGATATAGTCCGGCTGTCCGGAGACCCCCTAATCCAGGACTCCCTCAGCGGGTATCGTTATTTTCTGACCTTCACAGATGATTTGAGCAGATATGGGTATATCTACTTAATGAAACACAAGTCTGAAACATTTGAAAAGTTCAAAGAATTTTAGAGTGAAGTAGAGAATCATTGTAACAAGAAAATAAAGTTTCTATGATCTGATCGCGGAGGCAAATATTTGAGTTACGAGTTTGGCCTTCATTTAAGACAATGTGGAATTATTTCACAACTCACGCCACCTGGAACACCACAGTGTAATGGTGTGTCCGAATGTCGTAACCATACTTCATTAAATATGGTGCGTTGTATGATGTCTCTTACCGATTTGCCTTTATCATTTTGGGGTTATGCATTAGAGACAACCATATTCATGTTAAATAGGGCACCATCTAAATTAGTTGAGACGACACCGTATGAACTATGGTTTGGCAAGAAACCTAAGCCGTCGTTTCTTAAAGTTTGGGGATGCGACACTTATGTCAAAAGGCTTCAGCCTGATAAGCTCGAACCCAAAACGAATAAGTGCGTCTTCATAGGATAACCTAAAGAAACTATTGGGTATACCTTTTACCACAGACCCGAAGGCAAGATCTTTGTTGCTAAGAGTGGATCCTTTCTAGAGAAGGAGTTTCTCTCGAAAGAAGTGAGTGGGAGGAAAGTAGAACTTGATGAGGTAATTGTACCTTCTCCGAAATTGGAAAGTAGTTCATCATAGAAATCAGTTCTAGTGATTCCTACGCTAATTAGTGAGGAAGCTAATGATAATGATCATGAAACTTCAAATTAAGTTACTACCAAACCTCGTAGGTCAACCAGAGTATGGTCCGCACCAAAGTGGTATGGTAATCCTTTCTGGAAGTCATGGTACTCGACCATGACGAACCTACGAACTATGAGGAAGCGATGATGAGCCCAGATTCCACAACATGGCTTAAGGCCATGAAATATGAGATGGGATCCATGTATAAAGAACAAAGTATGTTCTTTGATTGACTTGCCCGATGATCGGCGAGCCATTGAGAATAAATGGATCTTCAAGAGGAAGATGGACACTGATAGTAGTGTTACTATCTACAAAGCTCGAATTGTCGCAAAAGGTTTTCGATAAGTTCAAGGTGTTGACTACGATGAGATTTTCTCACTCATATCGATGCTTAAAAGTCTGTTCGAATCATGTTAGCAGTTCCCGCATTTTATGAAATCTGGCAAATGGATATAGAAACTACATTCCTTAATGGATTTCTTAAAGAAGAGTTGTATATGATGCAACCAGAAGGTTTTGTCAATCCTAAAGGTGCTAACAAAATGTGCAAGCTCCAGCGATCCATCTATGGACTAGTGCGAGCATCTCGGAGTTGGAATATATGCTTTGATAAGTTGATCAAAGCATATAGTTTTATACAGACTTGCGGTGAAGCCTGTATTTACAAGAAAGTGAGTGGGAGCACTACAGCCTTTCTGATAAGTATATGTGAATGACATATTGTTGATCGGAAATGATGTAGAATTTTCTGGAAAGCATAAAGGAGTGTTTGAAAGGAGTTTTTCATAGAAAGACCTCGGTGAAGCTGCTTACATATTGGGCATCAAGATCTATAAAGATAGATCAAGACGCTTGATAAGATTTTTCAATGATTACATACCTTGACAAGATTTTTGAAGTAGTTCAAAATGGAATAGTCAAATAATGAATTCTTGCTTGTATTGCAAGGTGTAAAGTTGAGTAAGACTCAAAACACGACCACAGCAGAAAATAGAAAGAGAATGAAAGTCATTCCCTATGCCTCAGCCATAGGTTCTATAAAGAATGCTATGTTGTGTATCAAACCTATTGTGTACCTTGCCATGAGTTTGGCAAGGGGGTACGATAGTGATCTAGCAGTAGATCACTGGACAACTGTCAAAATTATCCTTAGAGGACTAAGGAAATATTTCTCGGTTATGGAGGTGATAAAAGAGTTCGCCGTAAAGAGTTACGTCGATGCAAGCTTTTTACACCGATCTAGATGACTCTAAGTCTCGATCTAGATACATATTGAAAGTGGGAGCAATTGGCTAGAGTAGCTCCATGCAGAGTATTGTAGACATAGAAATTTGAGAAATACATACGGATCCGAATGTTGCAGACCCGTAGACTAAACTTCTCTCACAAGCAAAACATGATCAATCTTTGGGTGTTAATCACATAGCAATGTGAACTAGATTATTGACTCTAGTAAACCCTTTGGGTATTAGTCACATGAAGATGTGAACTAATCACATAAAGATGTGAACTATTGGTGTGAAATCACATGACGATTTGAACTAGATTATTGACTCTAGTGCAAGTGGGAGACTGAAGGAAATATGCCCTAGAGGCAATAATAAAGTTGTTATTCATATTTCCTTCATGATAAATGTTTATTAATCATGCTAGAATTATATTAACCGTAAACTTAGTACATGTGTGAATACATAGACAAACAGAGTGTCCCTAGTATGCCTCTACTTGACTAGCTCGTTAATCAAAGATGGTTAAGTTTCCTAGCCATGGACATGTGTTGTCATTTGATGAACGGGATCACATCATTAGAGAATGATGTGATGGACAAGACCCATCCATTAGCTTAGCACTATGATCGTTTAGTTTATTGCTATTGCTTTCTTCTTCACTTATACATGTTCCTATGACTATGAGATTATGCAACTCCCAAATACCGGAGGAACACTTAGTGTGCTATCAAACATCACAACGTAAATGGGTGATTATAAAGATGCTCTACAGGTGTCACCGATGGTGTTTGTTGAGTTGGCATATATCCAGATTAGGATTTGTCACTTCGATTGTTGGAGAGGTATCTCTGGGCCCTCTTGATAATGCACATCACTATAAGCCTTGCAAGCAATGTGACTAATGAGTTAGCTGCGGGATGATGCATTACGGAACGAGTAAAGAGACTTGCCGGTAACGAGATTGAACTAGGTATGAGGATGCCGACGATCGAACCTCAGACAAGTAACATACCGATGACAAAGGGAAAAACATATGTTGTTATGTGGTTTGACCAATAAAGATCTTCATAGAATATGTAGGAGCCAATATGAGCATCCAGGTTCCGCTATTGGTTATTGACCGGAGATGTGTCTCGGTCATGTCTACATAGTTCTCGAACCCGTAGGGTCCGCACGCTTAACATTTGATGATGATTTGTATTATGAGTTATGTGATTTGATGTACCGAAGGTTGTTCGGAGTCCCGGGTGAGATCACGGACATGACGAGGAGTCTCTAAATGGTCGAGACGTAAAGATTGATATATTGGAAGGCTATATTTGGACATTGGAAAGGTTCCTAGTGATTCAAGTATTTTTCGGAGTACCGTGGAGTTACGGGAATTCACCAGGAGATGTAATGGGCCTTAATGGGATTTAGTGGAGAGAGGGGAGAAGGGCCAAGAGGTGGCGCGCACCTCGCCCCTGCCCAAACCGAATTGGACAAGGGGTAGGGGCGCGGCCCCCCTTTCCTTCTCCATCTCCATCTCTTTCCTTCTCTCCTACTCTAAATAGGAAAGAGGAGGGGAATCCTACTTGGACTGGGGAGTCCTAGTAGGATTCCCCACACCTGGTGCGCCCCCTTAGGGTCGGCCTCCTCCTCCCTCCTTTATATACATGGGCAGGGGGCACCCCAAAGGCACTCCAAGATTTGTCTTAGCCATGTGCGGTGCCCCCCTCCACAGTTACACACCTCAGTCATATCGTCATAGTGCTTAGGCGAAGCCCTGCGCCGGTAACTTCATCATCACCGTCGCCACGCCATCATGTTGATGGAACTCTCCTTAGGCCTCAAGTGGATCAAGAGCCCGAGGGACGTTATCGAGCTGAACGTGTGCTGAACGCGGAGGTGTCGTACGTTCGGTACTTGGATCGGTTGGATCGCGAAGACGTTCGACTACATCAACCGCGTTACTAAACGCTTCCGCTTTCGGTCTACGAGGGTACGTGGACACACTCTCCCCTCTCGTTGCTATGCATCACCTAGATGGATCTTGCGTGTGCGTAGGAATTTTTTTTGAAATTACTGCGTTCCCCAACGGGGGGCACCCCATAGACACACAAGTTTATTGTTTATCCGTGTGCGGTTCCCCCCTCCACAGATTTCCACCTCGGTCATATCATTGCAGTGCTTAGGCGAAGCCCTACACCGGTAGCTTCATCATCACCGTCATCACACCGTCATGCTGACGAAACTCTCCCTTGACACTCAGATGGATCAAGAGTTCACGGGACGTCACCGAGCTGAACGTGTGCAGATCACGGAGGTGCCGTACCTTCGGTGCTAGGATCGGTCGGATCGTGAAGACGTACGACTACATCAACCCCACTGTCATAACTCTTCCTCTTATAGTCTACGAGGGTACGTGGACAACACTCTTCCCTCTCGTTGTTATGCATCACCTAGATAGATCTTGTGTGTGTGTGATACGTCCATTTTGGATCATGCTTTTATATCGATATTTATTGCATTATGGGCTGTTGTTACACATTATGTCACAATACTTATGCCTATTCTCTCTTATTTTACAAGGTTTACACGAAGAGGGAGAATGCCCGCAGCTGGAATTCAGGGCTGGAAAAGGAGCAAATATTAGAGACCTATTCTGCACAACTCCAAAAGTCCTGAAACTCCACGGAAGTCAGTTTTAGAATATATAAAAAATATTGGGTGAAGAAAGCACCAGAGGGGGGCCACCCACCATCCACGAGGGTGGGGGGCACGCCCCCCTGTCTCGTGGGCCCCCTGGTAGGCCTCCGGTGCCCATCCTTGGCTATAAGAAGTCTTTCGCCCTGGAAAAAATCACAAGCAAGCTTTTAGGACGAACCGCCGCCGCCACGAGGCGGAACCTTGGCAGAACCAATATAGGGGTCCGGCGGAGCTGTTCTGCCGGGGAAGCATCCCTCTGGGAGGGGGAAATCATCACCATCGTCATCACCATCGATCCTCTCATCAGGAGGGGGTCAATCTCCATCAACATCTTCTCCAGCACCATCTTATCTCAAACCCTAGTTCATTTCTTGTATCCAATCTTTGTCTCAAAACCTCAGATTGGTACCTGTGGGTTGCTAGTAGTGTTGATTACTCCTTGTAGTTGATGCTAGTTGGTTTATTCGGTGGAAGATCATATGTTCAGATCCTTTATGCATATTAATACCCCTCTGATTATGAACATGAATATGATTTCTGAGTAGTTACGTTTGTTCCCGAGGACATGGGAGAAGTCTTGCTATAAGTAGTCATGTGAATTTGGTATTCGTTCGATATTTTGATGAGATGTATGTTGTCTGTCCTCTAGTGGTGTCATGTGAATGTCGACTACATGACACTTCACCATTATTTGGTCCTAGGGGAAGGCATTGGGAAGTAATAAGTAGATGATGGGTTGCTAGAGTGACAGAAGCTTAAACCCTAGTTTATGCGTTGCTTCGTAAGGGGCTGATTTGGATCCATGTGTTTCATGCTATGGTTAGGTTTACCTTAATACTTCTTTTGTAGTTGCAGATGCTTGCAATAGGGGTTAATCATAGGTGGGATGCTTGTCCAAGGAAGGGCAGTACCCAAGCACCGATACACCCGCATAACAAATTATCAAAGTAACGAACGTGAATCATATGAACGTGATGAAAACTAGCTTGACCATAATTCCCATGTGTCCTCGGGGGTGCTTTCCTTTATATAAGAGTTTGTCCAGGCTTGTCCTTTGCTACAAAAAGATTGGGCCATCTTGCTGCACCTTATTTACTTTTGTTACTTGTTACCCCTTACAAATTACCTTATCACAAAACTATCTGTTGCCGATAATTTCAGTGCTTGCAGAGAATACCCTACTAAAAACCGCTTGTCATTTCCTTCTGCTCCTCGTTGGGTTCAACACTCTTACTTATAGAAAGGACTATGATAGATCCCCTATACTTTTGGGTCATCAAGACTCTTTTCTAGCGCCGTTACCGAGGAGTGAAGCGCCTTTGGTAAGTGGAATTTGGTAAGGAAAGATTTATATAGTATGCTGAAATTTACTGTCACTTGTTACTATGGAAAGTAATCCTTTGAGGGGCTTGTTCGGGGTATCTTCACCCCGACCAGTAGAGCAAAGAGTTGCTCCTCAACCTACTGAATCTACTGAAAATGTTTACTTTTAAATTCCTTCGGGTATGATAGAGAAACTGCTAGCTAATCCTTTTATAGGAGATGGAACATTGCATCCCGATTTGCACCTAATCTATGTGGATGAAGTTTGTGAATTATTTAAGCTTGCAGGTATGCCCGAGGATGTTATCAATAAGAAGGTCTTCCCTTTATGTTTGAAGGGAAAAGCGTTGACATGGTTTAGGCTATGTGTTGATATTGGATCATGGAACTACAACCGATTGAAATTGGAATTTCATCATAAGTTTTATCCTATGCATCTGGTTCATCGTGATCGTAATTATATATATAATTTTTGGCCTCGCGAAGGAGAAAGCATTGCTCAAGATTGGGGGAGGATTAAGTCAATGTTATATTCATGCCCCAATCATGAGCTCTCAAGAGAAATTCTTATTCCAAAAAATTATGCTCGGCTTTCTCTCAATAATCACTCCATGCTTGATACTTCTTGTACTGGTTCTTTTACGATGAAGACTATTGAATTCAAATGGGATTTATTGGAAAGAATTAAATGCAACTCTAAAGATTGGGAACTCGACAAAGGTAAGGAGTCAGGTATAACACCCAAGTTTGATTGTGTTATATCTTTTATGAATACCGATGCTTTTTGTGAATTTAGCACTAAATATGGACTTGACTCTGAGATAGTAGCTTCTTTCTGTGAATCATTTGCTACTCATGTTGATCTCCCTAAGGAGAAGCGGCTTAAATATCATCCTCCAATTGAAGTAAAAGTAGTTGAACCTATTAAATTTGAAGAAAAGACTATCACTTTTAATATTGATCCTATTGTTCCTATCGCTTATATTGAGAGACCACCCTTCCCTGTTAGAATAAAGGATCATGCTAAAGCTTTAACTGTGGTCTACAAAAGTAACATTAGAACACCCAAACCCTCTGAGCAAATTAAAGTTGAACCTAGTATTTCTATGGTTAAAGATCTCTTGTCTGATAGTATTGATGGGCATGTTATTTACTTTTGTGATGAAGCTGCTAGATTTGCTAGACCCGATACTAAAAATAAACATAGACCTGTTGTAGGCATGCCTGTTATTTCTGTTAAAATAGGAGATCATTGCTATCATGGCTTATATGATATGGGTGCTAGTGAGAGTGCAATACCTCATTCTTTATATGAAGAAATTATGCATGATATTGCACCTGCTGAGTTAGAAGGTATTGATGTTACAATTAAGCTTGCCAATAGAGATACTATTTCATCGATTGGGATTGTTAGAGATGTTGAAGTCTAGTGTGGGAAAGTTAAATATCCTACTGATTTTCTTGTTCTTGGTTCCCCACAAGATGACTTTTGTCCCATTATATTTGGTAGACCCTTCTTGAATACTGTTAATGCTAAGATAGACTGCAAAAAGGATATTGTTTTTGTTGGTTTAGGGGATATGTCTCATTATTTTAATTTTGCTAAATTTCCTAGACAACCCCATGATAAAGAATTTCCTAGTAAAGATGAAATTATTGGTCTTGCTTCTATTGTCGTGCCTCCTAATGATCCTTTAGAACAATACTTGCTAGACCATGAAAATGACATGTTTATGAATGAAAGAAGGGAAATAGATGAAGTATTCTTTAAACAGGGACCTATTTTGAAACACAACTTGCCTGTTGAAATTCTAGGGGATCTTCCTCCACCCAAGAGTGATCCCGTGTTTGAGCTTAAACCATTGCCTGATACTCATAAATATGTTTATCTTGATGAAAAGAAGATATATCATGTTATTATTAGTGCTAACTTTTCAGAGCGGGAAGTAGAGAGATTATTGAAAACTCTGAAGAAGCACCGTGCTGCTATTGGATATACTATGGATGATTTTAAGGGCATTAGTACCACTCTATGACAACATAGAATAAAATTAGAGAAATACGCTAAACCGGTTGTTGATCACCAACGACGGTTAAATCCTAAGATGAAAGAAGTGGTAAGAAAATAAATACTAAAGCTTTTGGAGGCAGGTATAATTTATCCCGTTGCTGATAGTCAGTGGGTAAGTCCTGTCCATTGTGTCCCTAAGAAGGGAGGTATTACTGTTGTTCCTAATGATAAAGATGAATTGATCCCACAAAGAATTGTTACAAGTTATAGAATGGTAATTGACTTCCACAAATTAAATAAAGCTACTAAAAAGGATCATTACCCTTTACCTTCAATTGATCAAATGTCAGAAACATTATCCAAACATACACATTTTTGCTTTCTAGATGGTTATTCTGGTTTCTCTCAAATACCTGTGTCAAAAGAGGATCAAGAAAAGACCACCTTTACTTGCCCTTTTGGTACCTTTGCTTATAGATGTATGCCTTTTGGTTTATGTAATGCACCTGCTACCTTTCAAAGATGTATGACTGCTATATTCTCTGACTTTTGTGAAAAGATTGTTGACGTTTTCATGGATGATTTTTCCGTATATGGAACTTATTTTGATGATTTCTTAAGCAACCTTAATCGAGTTTTGTAGAGATGTGAAGAAACTAATCTTGTCTTGAATTGGGAGAAGTGCCACTTTATGGTTAATGAGGGCATTGTCTTGGGGCATAAAATTTCTGAAAGAGGTATTGAAGTTGATAAATCTAAAGTTGACGCTATTGAAAAGATGTCGTGTCTAAAGGACATTAAAGGTATAAGAAGTTTCCTTGGTCATGCCAGTTTTTATAGGAGGTTCATTAAAGACTTCTCAAAAATTTCCAGGCCTGTGACTAATCTCTTACAAAAAGATGTTCCTTTTGTCTTTGATGATGATTGTGTAGAAGCATTTGAAATACTTAAGAAAGCTTTGATTTCTACACCCATTGTTCAACCACCTGATTGGAATTTACCCTTTGAAATTATGTGCGATGCTAGTGATTATGCTATAGATGTTGTCTTAGGACAAAGAGTTGATAGGAAATTAAATGTTATCCAATATGCTAGTAAAACTCTAGACAGTGCCCAGAGAAATTATGCTACTACTGAAAAAGAATTTTTAGCAGTTGTATTTGCTTGTGATAAGTTTAGACCTTATATTATTGATTCTAAAGTAACTGTTCACACTAATCATGCTGCTATTAAATACCTTATGGAAAAGAAAGATGCTAAACCTAGACTTATTAGATGGGTTCTCCTACTACAAGAATTTTATTTGCATATTATTAATAGAAAAGGAGCTGAGAACCCCGTTGTAACATCCCAAAATTCTAAATTTTGGAATGTTATATTAAATAAATAATTATGATTGTTTGTTTGTTTGTTGTGTGATTGATTGAGTGGAAATTGAAACTTTTGAAAGTTGCATGAGAGGGAATAAAAGGACTTCCCAAAACTTTTCATCTTGCATTTTGATCTTCCTGAATTCAAATTCATTTCATCACAAAACCCTAGAGTGAAGATAATATGACTTCTTCCATTTAAAGAAATGAAAAGGGGTTTGAAAATGATTTGAATTCCATTTGAAACATTTCAAATTTATAAACTTTAAGCAACTCAATGAGTTCATAAAATGACTTCTTCAAATTTGAAGGAAAAGAGTTGGAACTTTCAAAGAAATAATTTGAAAGTCACTTTGAAGTTATTTGGATTTCCAAATTTCAAATCCTTTTGGGAGTTATTTAGTTTTAATTAAAATTATTTTTCTCCTAAAAATAAATAAAAGGAAATAAGGGTAAAATGATTCCCTTCAATGGAAAATTAGGAGAAAATAAATTTGAAATCATTTTGCTATTTTAAAAATGATTTTTATTGATTTTAAATGCAACAGTAGCATTGTTTGACTTTTATGATTTTTTATGAAATTTAGTTGAACTTGAAAAATACTTCATCTTATTGCTGCTATTTTTCTGAACATTTTGGTATATAATATGCCTATGTAAATATTTTACTTATTTTCCTCTCTTGCAGTTTTCTGTTCTGTTTGTTTTTAAAGAAAAACAAATCACCCAGGCGCCACCTAGACCGAAACAGGTTTCGGCCCAGGGCAAACCATGTGGCCTAGCCAGCCATTAAGGCCCACGGCCTGCTCCCGCGCCCGAAGCGCCTTCCTGTCGCTCGCCCGCTCGTCTCTCTCCCTCGCTCATCTCTCCCCTATCGCTGACCCACGGGGCCCACTCCCCAGGTCGTCCCTAACCTCCCGCAAACCCCGCTGGATGAGCACGCACACGCCGAACCCGCTGGCCGAAGCTCTAGGGATAGAGCTTATCCCTCGCCCCCGAGCCCTCTCTCCGCGCCTATAAGAAGCCCTGGACCCCCGCTCTCCATTCTGCCACTTCGTTTCGCCTCACACCACCTGTAGCCGACGCCCTCCTACTTTGGATCTCGCCGGAGCCGGAGCTTCCTTGCCGGAGTAAAACACCGTCAGTAAACTGCCCCGACCCTGTTCTTCTTCACCAAACTATTGCCCGAGTCCAGGAGCACCTTGTTGACATGTTCTTGTGCCCCTAGGACCGCCGGTGACGCCACCCCGACGACCTGTGTCCTCACCGGAGCACGGGGCCACCGCTCTCGCCTCGCCCGTCCTGGCCACCCCGAGGATCGCCGCCGCCACCACCGCGACGCCCACGCCGCGATGCATCTCCCCGTCTCCTTCCCCACCATCGAGGACCACCGCAGTCGCCGCCCTGCCATCGCCCGAAGCCAGCGCCGCCGTCTCCTGCTCCTCGTCGTAACTTCTGTAAGGCGACCCCCCGTTTGTTTAGTTTTATTTTATTATTTTATTGTTGGTTTAGTATTAGATCGGTTAACCGGGGTTTCCTTAAATTGCAGGTTTTATTAAAAAAACCGATCAGTTTTTGTTTTAGTTAGCCGCCGTCGCCGTTTTACTTAGATAGTGACTGTTCGCCGTATAAGCTTCCACAGCGACGCTGCTCAGCCACCCGCAAGCCGCCACGTGGCCAGGGCCTGTTCGCAGTTATTTCTTTTTCTGTTTAGTCCCTGAGTTTTACAGATTAGTCCCTGAACTTCCGATAGCCGTCTCTTTTTAACGTAGGTCCAAATTCGATGAAACCAGTGGCAAAATGTTCGTCTCGAATAGATTTATCCAGAGAACCAACTTTGAAAACTTTTGGCCAATTTAAAATTTGAATTTATTTAGATTTGAATTCAAACTTCAACTGACCATAACTCCTAAACCGTAGCCCAGATTGAGTTGATACTTTTTGCGTTTTGTCACCGTAGGCAAACCCTACCACTTGGACCGAGCTCATGGCACTTTTCACACACTTAGGATCTATCCATAGTAGTTTTTCTCGTATGCCTTATATGTACCATACTTCACATCACCAATTTTGAACCGTATGTCACATGTTGTTTTGCACTTAGTATTTTTTTATAGTTAAGTGTGTGGTGTTTTCATTTGGATTTTTCGAGGCTTTTCATGTTGAATGTTATTTGGTTCTCCGAAATGATTGCTTATGTGAATGCAATGTTTGACTTTATAGATTTTCATCGGAGAGTGACGAATAGTTCTATTAAGTAAATTTCTGAGAGCGATTTAATCTTCATCAACTATTACCAGGCAAGTTCACATTTGACCATTCTTCCAATTACCTATGTTTATATTATGCACTTAGTCCTTTTGTGGTAGGATTGCATGGTAGGATTTATTGTTACCAGATGGCTATGTCGTGACCTAGTAGTTCATTTGAGGTAGGTCTGATTTATACATCCTTGTCACCGCGTGTAAGTTTATTTTTGCCTCGCTAAATGTGGACGTGGTTTGGGAAGCGAACATGGTGAGACATGAGTGACAAAGTAGTAAGCAGGACCAAGACATGTAAATGAACTACCTGGGCGGTATTTGGTTTGAATGGTGGCGAAGTACAGTGGGAGCATGCATGGTTAATCCATGGTGGTGCACCACTAGTGGTCGGTCGCCCAGGCTCAAAGAGATCAATCGTATTATCATGTCTAGAAGCTTACGTGTGCAGCCACAAGCCAATATGGGCTCTGGCTTAGTTGAGTAGTTAGTGTGACCCCTTCCGGGATGGGCTAGCAGATGTAGAAGGATGTAGGTGTACCGGCCTATCCGTGGGTTAAGGGGGGAACATTTTCGAAAGACTATGTCTCGGTCATCCTGTTCTCAAACGTTAGACAGAGTGAGAACTTCAAGGGAGGCGATCGAGTCTTGTGGGGAAAAGTGCACAAACTTCTGTAGAGTGTTAAAACCTAATCGATTAGCCGTGTCCCCGGTTACGGACAACTTGAGCATCTAGTAGTGGAAATGCTGGGAGATCTCATCACTCTTAATTAAACAGTTGGGAGTTAAGTGAAGCTTTGGGAATGGATTGAGTTGGGTTTACCAACTCATCGTATGATATACAGTAGTGGTAGAATAATATCTTTTATTCTAGGAAAAAATTAGCTTTATGCTAAAAAACTAAACTTAGAGCTTTCCACCAGCCAAATTGCATGTACAAATAGGTTCATTATTCTTATGATGTGACTTGCCAGTACATTCAATGTACTGACCTACATGTCTGCAATGTCTTATGTTGCAGGAATTTTCTACGACAAGTAAGAGTTACATTGTAGGGTTGCGGTCTACACTCAACTTGTCGTTGGCGTTGATGGGACTCCACCCCGTTCGATTGTTTTCGCTGAGATTTATGAGGTATATATCAGTTTTACGTTATTTATACATGTGATTGCACTTTGATATATACATTGATGTACCGTGTGTGCCAGCATACCGATCCAGGGATGGCACGGATATGCAGAGGCTTGACCGTTTGAGGTCGGGTCACTACACCTGTCGCAGACAACTTGTCTAGGTTAGAGAATGTTCTTGATGACCCACTACCTATAGATGATAGCTTTCCTGATGAACAATTAGCTGTCATAAATGCTTCTCGTGCTGCTCCATGTTATTCTAATTATGCTAATTACATTGTTGCTAAATTTATACCACCTAGTTTCACATACCAACAAAAGAAAAAGTTTTTCTATGATTTAAGACATTACTTTTGGGATGACCCACACCTTTATAAAGAAGGAGTAGATGGTGTTATTAGACGTTGTGTACCTGAGCATGAACATGAACAGATCCTATGCAAGTGCCACTCCGAGGCTTATGGAGGACACCACGCTGGAGATAGAACTGCACATAAGGTATTGCAATCCGGTTTTTATTGGCCTACTCTTTTCAAAGATGCCCGTAAGTTTGTCTTGTCTTGTGATGAATGTCAAAGAATTGGTAATATTAGTAGACGTCAACAAATGCCTATGAATTATTCACTTGTTATTGAACCATTTGATGTTTGGAGCTTTGATTATATGGGGTTGTTTCCTCCCTCTAATGGGTATACACATATTTTAGTTGTTGTTGATTACGTTACTAAGTGGGTAGAAGCTATTCCAACTAGTAGTGCTGATCATAACACCTCTATTAAGATGCTTAAAGAAGTTAATTTTTTTTTGAGGTTTGGAGTCCCTAGATACTTAATGACTGATGGTGGTTCACACTTTATTCATGGTGCCTTTCGTAAAATGCTTGCTAAGTATGATGTTTATCATAGAATTGCATCTCCTTATCACCCACAGTCTAGTGGTCAAGTAGAACTAAGCAATAGAGAGCTTAAATTAATTTTGAAAAAGATTGTTAATAGATCTAGAAAGAAGTGGTCAAAGGAACTTGATGGTGCATTATGGGCCTATAGAACTGCACATAAAAATCCTATGGGTATGTCTCCATATAAAATGGTTTATGGAAAAGCATGTCACTTACCTCTCGAACTAGAACATAAGGCATATTGGGCCATTAAAGAGCTCAACTATGACTTCAAACTTGCTCATGAGAAGAGACTATTTGTCATTAGCTCACTTGATGAGTGGAGAACTCAGGCCTATGAGAATGCCAAACTGTTTAAAGAAAAATTTAAAAGATGGCATGACAAAAGGATACAAAAACGTGAGTTTAATGTAGGTGATTATGTATTGTTATACAACTCTCGTTTAAGATTTTTTGCAGGAAAACTCCTCTCTAAATGGGAAGGTCCTTACGTTATCGAGGAGGTTTATCGTTCCGGTTCCAGAAAAATCAACAACTTCGAAGGCACAAATACGAGGGTGGTGAACGGTCAAAGAATCAAACATTATATCTCAGGTAATCCTATAATTGTTGAAACTAATGTTATTGAAACCGTAGCCCCGGAGGAGTATATAAGGGACACCTTCCAGAATGTTTCAGCCTCCGAAAAGGAAGAGGTATGTGGTACGGTAAGTAAACCGACTCCAAAACAGTTATAATAGCAATCTTTCTCCGTTTTGGAATATTTAAGAAAATAGGAAAATAAGAAGCAGTCCGGAAAGGACACAAGGCGTCCACGAGAGTGGAGGGCGCGCCCCCTGCCTCGTGGGCACCTCATGTGCCCTCCGGACTCTGTTTTCTTGCACGATACTTCTTTTGGTCGATAAAAATCCATTATATAATCTCCCAAAGGTTTTGACCACCGTACCATGCAAATATCCTCTGTTTTTGTTTCGATTTGTTTCTTCTGCAGATTTAGATCGAGATGTCTTCTCAAGAGTCAGTTGGGGAGAGCCAGGTATCCCACCCGACACCGGGACCAGGAGCAAACAGTGATACTGACCACTTTGGGCCATCAACGGAGGATGAGATAGAGGCCGACTTGAAAAGGATAGATGCCATGGAAGAGGATGAAGAAGTTACTTCTCGCTTCCGAGCCGGATTCACGATGGGGGAACTACAGATCTCAGCTATTCCAAACTCGGTCATCCCTTCCAATGTTAGATTTCTTTCTTATGAAAATATGAAAAGAGTGTTACTTGTTCCCCTGCAGCTATGCAACATCCATGGGTGAAATAATGGACCTCAAGCAGCAAGTCAATAAGCTCGAGGAAGAGAATCATATCCTGAGGGGCACCATAGCCAAGAATATCACATCACCACCTCTGAAGAAAGAGACATAAATATAGGGGTATGGGCACTCCCCTTGGCAACTGCCAAGCTTTGGGGAGTGCCCCGGTATCGTATCACCATCACACTTTTATCTTTACCCTTTTTCTTAGTTTGATCCTTTTGGTAATATCTTGATCTAGTAGAATAAAGTTTTAGTATGATTTAGTTTTGAGTTTTGCTTTATGATCCTTCTATGTAATCGAGTCTGTGAGCTATATATAATAAAGATTAGTTTTGAGTCAAGGGCTTGGTTATCTTGCTATGATCTTGAGGGAATAAAAGTAATAATAAAAAGAAATAAAGAGATCATATTGATCTTATGGAGAGTAATGACTTCACATATAAAGAGTATGATGAATAAAAGTTGTTGAGAGTTGACAAACATAGTTTTGGTCATCTTTGCAATTAATAAGAAGTAATAAAGAAAGAGAGGTCTTCACATATAAATATACTATCTTGGACATCGTTTATGATTGTGAGCACTCATTAGAATATGACATGCTAAAAGGTTGATGTCGGACAAGGAAGACAATGTAATGGGTTATGTTTTCTTATATCCGAAATAAATTATATTTTCATGGATCATCCAACATGTTGAGCTTGCCTTCCCCCCTCATGCTAGCCAAATTCTTTACACCAAGTAGAGATACTACTTGTGCTTCCAAATATCCTTAAACCCAGTTTTGCCATGAGAGTACACCATATCTACCTATGGATTGAGTAAGATCCTTCAAGTAAGTTGTCATTGTTGCAAGCAATAAAAATTGCTCTCTAAATATGTATGATTTATTAGTGTGGAGAAAATAAGCTTTATAAAATCTTGTGATGTGGAAGAAATAAGAGCGACAGACTACATAATAAAGTTCCATATCACAAGTGGCAATATAAAGTGACGTTCTTTTGCATTAAGATTTCATGCATCCAACCATAAAAACACATGACAACCTCTGCTTCCCTTTGCGAAGGGCCTATCTTTTATTTTTGTCTTATACCTTATACAAGAGTCATGGTGATCTTCACCTTCCCTTTTTACATTTTATCCTTTGGCAAGCACTGTGTGCTGGAAAATCCTAATATATATAGATAATTGGATGTGGGTTTTCATAAACTATTATTGTTGACATTACCCTTGAGGTAAAAGGTTGGGAGGCAAAACTATAAGCCCCTATCTTTCTCTGTGTCTGATTAAAGCTTCATACCCATAAGTATTGTGTGAGTGTTAGCAATTGTGAAAGACTAAATGATAGTTGAGTATGTGGACTTGCTGAAAAGCTCTTATATTGACTCTTTCCGATGTTATGATAAATTGCAATTGCTTCAATGATTGAGATTATAGTTTGTTAGTTTTTAGTGAAGTTTCTGATTCATACTACACATTGTGAATAAGATTTTTACTTTAGCATAAAAAATCATATGACAATATATATATATATATATATATGTATATATATATGTTGCTGTTATAAGAATGATCATGATGCCCTCATGTCCGTATTTTATTTTATCGACGCCTCTATCTCTAAACATGTGGACATATTTTTCGTTATCGGCTTCCGCTTGAGGACAAGCGAGGTCTAAGCTTGGGGGAGTTGATACGTCCATTTTGCATCATGCTTTATATCGATATTTATTGCATTATGGGATGTTATTACACATTATGTCATAATACTTATGCCTATTATCTCTTATTTTACAAGGTTTACACGAAGAGGGGGAATGCCCGCAGCTGGAATTCTGGGCTGGAAAAGGAGCAAATATTAGAGACCTATTCTGCACAACTCCAAAAGTCCTGAAACTCCATGGAAGTTAGTTTTAGAATATAAAAAAATATTGGGCGAAGAAAGCACTAGAGGGGGGCCACCCACCATCCACGAGGGTGGGCAGCGCGCCCTACCCCCCTAAGCGCGCCCCCTGTCTCGTGGGCCCCCTGGCAGTCCTTCGGTGCCCATCTTTGGCTATATGAAGTCTTTCGCCCTGGAAAAAAAATCATAAGCAAGCTTTCGGGACGAACCACCTCCGCCATGAGGCGGAACCTTGGCGGAACCAATCTAGGGCTTCGGCGGAGCTGTTCTGCCGGGGAAGCATCCCTCCGAGAGGGGGAAATCATCACCATCGTCATCACCATCGATCCTTTCATCGGGAGGGGGTCAATCTCCATCAACATCTTCACCAGCACCATCTCATCTCAAACCCTAGTTCATCTCTTGTATCCAATCTTTGTTTCAAAACCTCATATTGGTACCTGTGGGTTGCTAGTAGTGTTGATTACTCCTTGTAGTTGATGCTAGTTGGTTTATTCGGTGGAAGATCATATGTTCATATCCTTTATGCATATTAATACCCCTCTAATTATGAACATGAATATGATTTTTGAGTAGTTACGTTTGTTCCTGAGGACATGGGAGAAGTCTTGCTATAAGTAGTCATGTGAATTTGGTATTCGTTCGATATTTTGATGAGATGTATGTTGTCTCTCCTCTAGTGGTGTCATGTGAATGTCGATTACATGACACTTCACCATTATTTGGGGCTAGGGGAAGGCATTGGGAAGTAATAAGTAGATCATGGGTTGCTAGAGTGACAGAAGCCTAAACCCTAGTTTATGCGTTGCTTCGTAAGGGGCTGATTTGGATCCATATGTTTCATGCTATGGTTAGGTTTACCTTAGTACTTCTTTTGTAGTTGTGGATGCTTGCAAGATGGGTTAATCATAAGTGGGATGCTTGTCCAAGGAGGGGCAGTACCCAAGCACCGGTCCACACACATATCAAATTATCAAAGTAACGAGCGCGAATCATATGAGCATGATGAAAACTAGCTTGACAATAATTCCCATGTGTCCTCGGGAGCGCTTTCCTTTATATAAGAGTTTTCCCAGGCTTGTCCTTTGCTACAAAAAGGATTGGGCCATCTTGCTGCACCTTATTTACTTTTGTTACATGTTACCCGTTACAAATTACCTTATCACAAAACTATCTGTTACCGATAATTTCAGTGCTTGCAGAGAATACCTTACTGAAAACTGCTTGTCATTTCCTTCTGCTCCTCGTTGGGTTCGCCACTCTTACTTATCCAAAGGAATACGATAGATCCCCTATACTTGTGGGTCATCAGTGTGTAGGATTTTTTTTGAAATTACTGCGTTCCCCAATGATACGTCTCCAACGTATCTATAATTTTTGATTGCTCCATGCTATATTATCTACTGTTTTGGACATTATTGGCCTTTATTATCCACTTTTGTATTATATTTGGGACTAACCTATTAACTGGAGGCCCAGCCCAGAATTGTTGTTTTTTGCCTGTTTTAGGGTTTCGAAGAAAAGGAATATCAAATGGAGTCCAAACGGAATGAAACCTTCGGGAACGTGATTTTCTCAATGAACAAGACCAGAGAGACTTGGACCCTATGTCAAGAAAGGAAACAGGAGGCCATGAGGTAGGGGGGCACGCCCACCCCCACCAGGCGCGCCCTCCACCCTCGTGGGCCCCTTGTTGCTCCACCGACGTACTCCTTCCTCCTATATATACCTACCTACCCCCAAACGATCAGATACGGAGCCAAAAATGTAATTCCACTGCCGCAACTTTCTGTATCCACGAGATCCCATCTTGGGGCCTGTTTCGAAGCTCCACCGGAGGGGGCATCGATCATGGAGGGCTTCTACATCAACACCATAGCCCCTCCGATGAAGTGTCAGTAGTTTACCTCAGACCTACGGGTCCATAGTTAGTATCTAGATGGCTTCTTCTCTGTTTTTGGATCTCAATACAATGTTCTCCCCCTCTCTTGTGGAGATCTATTCGATGTAATCTTCTTTTTGTGGTGTGTTTGTTGAGACCGATGAATTGTGGGTTTATGATCAAGTCTATCTATGAATAATATTTGAATCTTCTTTGAATTCTTTTATGTATGATTGGTTATCTTTGCAAGTCTCTTCGAATTATCAGTTTGGTTTGGCCTACTAGATTGATCTTTCTTGCAATGGGAGAAGTGCTTAGCTTTGGGTTCAATCTTGCGGTGTCCTTTCCCAGTGACAGTAGGGGCAGCAAGGCACGTATTGTATTGTTGCCATCGAGGATAACAAGATGGGGTTTTCTTCATATTGCATGAGTCTATCCCTCTACATCATGTCATCTTGCTTAAGGTGTTACTCTGTTTTTAACTTAATACTCTAGATGCATGCTGGATAGCGGTCGATGAGTGGAGTAATAGTAGTAGATGCAGGCAGGAGTCGGTCTACTTGTCTCGGACGTGATGCCTATATACATGATCATACCTAGATATTCTCATAACTATGCTCAATTATGTCAATTCCTCAACAGCAATTTGTTCACCCACCATAGAATACTTATGCTCTCGAGAGAAGCCACTAGTGAAACCTATGGCCCCCGGGTCTATCTTTATCATATTGATCTCCTACTACTTAGTTATTTCCTTTGCTATTTACTTTGCCTTTATTTTTACTTTGCATCTTTATCATAAAAATATAAAAAAAAATATTTTATCATATCTATCAGATCTCACTCTCGTAAGTGGCCTTATAGGGACTGACAAACCCTATTTGCGTTGGTTGCGAGGATTTATTTGTTTTGTGCAGGTGCGAGGGACTCGCGCGTAGACTCCTACTGGATTGATACCTTGGTTCTCAAAAACTGAGGGAAATACTTACACTACTTTGCTGCATCATCCCTTCCTCTTCGGGGAAAACCAACGTAGTGCTCAAGAGGTAGCACCCAACAGTACTAGGGGTACGAGAGAGAGGCAGAGCCTAGCTACGACATAGGTGTAACACCCGGTGTTTTCCGAGTTCAGACCCCTCTCAGAGGAGGTAACAGCCCTATGTCTCGTTCCTTGAGGCTTGTTTTCTTTGGGGGTATGATTACAGAGAATGCTTAACCTTTGCTTGGGAGGAGGAGTGTGGCTTATATGGAGTGCACCATGGCCTCCTTTACTCCCACATCTCTAGGGTGGTCAATGCTCATAACTACGGCAATTACACATGTAAATAGTCACAACTACGACAGTTACATGTAACAGTAGCTATGACTATACTCAAAGACCGACTTAGGATTCCCCGACCATTGCAGCTCTTGTCGTCCCTTCATCTCCTTTGTCCGAGTGCTGATAGACATGCCGATTGGAGAGGAGGTGTCCGAGTGCTTTCGAGGTGTCCGAGTGGACTTCCAGTTATATGCATCTGAATGCTAATGTGGTCCAGACACCTACCAATGATGGTGTGGGTCCCTAGGTGGGCCCCAACTAATAGGTCATTGACCCTACGGTAGTAGGTGACCTCATCAGGTACCACAAAGCATCGGGCGCGCCCGGGGCATGGTCACAGAGTTGGCCCGCTGGCAGCTCAGGAAAGAAGAGAGTGCGGCGGCGAGGAATCTTGTCTGGATCGACCGTCTTGAGCCAGACACGGAACAGACCCATGTTGTTGCGCTGCGCCATGGGCTCCGCAACCTGAACCATGAACCCGCAACCCCTCTGAACCACCTCCACCGTCTACCTAGTCCACGCGTGCGCCAGCACGCCGACCAGCTCCAAGGGGATCAGGAAAGAGAGGGCGGCGGCTGTCGCCTGTGCTTGGCGCATCCACGGCCGAAGAGAGAGAGAGAAGCCCGGGCTAGGGGCGAGATCACGATCCACCATGAGCCAGCGTATGATTGGGGGCTCGCAAATGACGAGGAAGTCCTCCGAGAAAAATGGCCTGATGGACATGTCACTTGGTTCGATGCCAAATTCGGTATGGAGCGTGGCCACCACCGCGGCCAGGACTACCTATGGCCTCGTCCCGGTGATGGTGACCATGACTTCACGGGAAAGGTGTTGCTCCATGCACCGCATATCATCCAATGGCTCCAGAAAGGAGCAATCCATTGAGGCCACCGAATCCACCGTGCCACCGGCCTCCGGCGCGGAACCAAAAAGCAAGGGCCGGCCATGCTTGCCATTGATGGCCCTCGGGCCACCTTGATACGTCTCCGTCGTATCTATAATTTTTGATTGTTTCATGCCAATATTATACCACTTTCACATACTTTTGGCAACTTTTTATATGATTTATTGGACTAACCTATTGATCTAGTGCCCAGTGCAGGTTCCTGTTTTTTGCATGTTTTTTTGTATCACAGAGTATCCATATATCAAACGAAGTCCAAATGCAATAAAATTTCACGGAGAATTATTTTGGAATATATGTGATTTTTGGGAGTTGGAATCACCACAAATGGAGGCCCACACAACCCACAAGACACCAGAGCGCGCCAGAGGCCCCTAGCACAGTGGTGGGTTGTGCCCTCCTCGAACGTCAGTTGGAGCTGTACTTCGGGCGCAAGGAAGCTTTTATCCTGAAAAAATCGTGTTAAAATCTCAGCGCAATCGGAGTTACGGATCTTCCGGAATATAAGAAACGGTTTTCGGCCAGATCTGGGGAGCGCGAAACAGAAGAGAACAGAGAGGGAGATCCAATCTCGGAGGGGCTCCTGCCCCTCCGCCGCCATGGAGACCAAGGTCCAAAGGGGGAACTCTCCTCCCCATCTAGGGCGGAGGCCAAGGATGAAGAAGAAGTAGGGGGCTCTCTCCCCATCGCTCCCATCGCTTCCGGTGGCATCGGAGTGCCACTGGGGCAACGATCGGGACGACAATCTACATCAACAATCTTGCTACCGTCAACACCAACTCTTTCCCCCTCTATGCAGCGGTGTAACACCTCTTCTCCCCACTGTAATCTCTACTTAAACATGGTGTGCAACTCCATATATTATTTCCCAATGATCTATGGTTATCCTATGATGTTTGAGTAGATCCGTTTCGTCCTATGGGTTAATCATGATCTTGGTTGGTATGATTGTATATTTTACTTATGGTGTTGTCCTACCGTGCCCTCCGTTCTCGCGCAAATGTGAGAGTCCCTCGCTGTAGGGTGTTGCAATATGTTCATGATTTTCTTACGGTGGGTTGCGAGAGTGACAGAAACTTAAACCCGAGTAGGTGGGTTATGGCGTATGGGAGTAAAGAGGACTTGATACTTAATGCTATAGTTGGGTTTCACGACCTTAATGACATTTAGTAGTTGCGGAAGCTTGCTAGAGTTCCAATGATAAGTGCATATGATCCAAGTAGAGAAAGTATGTTCGCTGATGCCTCTCCCTCATATAAAATTACAAGAATGATTACCGGTACTTGTTATCGATTACCTAGGGACAAATAAATTTCTTGTTGACAAAAGCTCCCTACTAAAACTAACTTTGTTGTGTCTTTATCTAAACAGCCCCTATATTTTATTTATGTGCTCTTTATTATCTTGCAAACCTATCATGTCACACCTACAAAGTACTTCTAGTTTCATACTTGTTCTAGGTAAAGCGAACGTCAAGCGTGCGTAGAGTTGTATCGGTCGATAGAACTTGAGGGAATATTTGTTCTACCTTTAGCTCCTCGTTGGGTTCGACACTCTTATTTATGGAAAAAGGCTACAAACAACCCCCTATACTTGTGGGTTATCAAGACCTTTTTCTGGCGCCGTTGCCAGGGAATAATAGCGCGGGGTGAATATTCTCATGTGTGCTTGTTTGCTTTATCACTAAGTAGTTTTTATTTTCTATTCTAAGTTGTTCTCTATCTTTGGTTATGGGATATGGAACACAGAACACCAAAAAAATTAGTGGTATTTGCTACTCATGGAGATGGGGAACCTCCTAAAACCCTCGATGCTCGTTATGCGAGAGATATTATGCACTACTTTGATAATCCCGAGAAAACCACATTCAACTATATAATGGGAGTAATGTTGGATCAATGTGAATACTTTAGGGATTATCGCTTGACTCATAAAGGGAAATTGTTATGGGATAAAATTCATATGGTGCATTGGTATGCTTGAGAGCTATGCTTGAGATATGATTATACTTGTTGCTCTGGGATGAACACTCCACATCTTCCCTTTTCATGTGAATTTAATGATAATGAAACCTTGGCTTATTATGTTAGAGGTATATATGATTATTATGATGGGGAACAAATAGAACAATTTGTTGCTTTTAAGAGTGCATATGAAATTGAATCTTTGTTTGAAAAGTTTGAAGATTTTGATGATTCAGTTTATAGACCGAAAATCTTGCTACCCTTAAATATTGCTATGATAATTATAAATACAATTACGATATTGATGTATTTATTGAGAATAACTCCGCTGTCCAAGAAAAGACCAATATTTTGCACGAGTCTATGGAAGAAGAAATTGAAGAAACTGCGAGCTCATTGGATGAAAAAGATGAAGAGGAGAGCTAAGAACAAATGGAGGAAGAACGGATTGATCACCCGTGTCCACCTTCTAATGATAGCAACTCTTCAACTCATACATTATTTAATTTCCATTCATTCTTACCGAAGGATGAATGCTATTATGATTGCTATGATCCCGTTGATTCATTTGAAATATCCCTTTTTTGATGAACTTGATGCTTGCTATGCTTGTGGCCAAGATGCCAATATGAGTTATGCTTATGGATATGAACTTGCTATTATTCCTTATATTAAGAATGAAATTGTTGCTATTGCACCCACACATGATAGTCCTATTATCTTTTGAATTATCCCAACTACACTATATCGGAGAAGTTTGCTCTTGTTAAGGATTATATTGATGGGTTGCCTTTTACCGTTGCACATGATGATTTTGATGAATATAATATGCATGTGCTTGCTGCTCCTACTTGCAATTATTATGATAGAGGAACTATATCTCCACCTCTTTATGTTTCCAACACGATAAAATTGCAAGAAACTGCTTATGCTATGTATTGGCCTTTACTTGATGTGCATGAATTGTTCTTGTATGACATGCCGATGCATAGGAAGAGAGTTAGACTTCTTCATTGCTTAATATATGTTGCTTTGTTCTCACTACTAAATGCCAAATCATTGCTAATTAAAATTGGCTTTGATATACCTTGGGATCCGGGTGGATCCATTACTTGAGCACTTTATGTCTAGCTTAATGGCTTTAAAGAAAGCGCTGCCAGGGAGACAACCTGGAAGTTTTAGAGAGCCATTTATTTATGTTGAGTGCTTTTATAAAGTCTATAAACAAAAAAATATAGAGGGGAACACAAAACTTTTCAAAAGGGAAAGTGAAAGTGAAAGAGACAAGCATTGTTGAAGTGGGGGAGCTCCTTGAACTTTGTTCATGCTCATGAAAACTTTGTGAATCTTTATTACAGAAAATTTCCAACAAAAATAATTATCCCCTTGTACAATTCCATTGTATTATACAAATAATATGCCAAGGTTTGCCTTCAGGATGTTTACATTGCTTGTTGGTTTGTGCGGTGCAAAACAGAAACTTTGGCTGTAGTACGTGATTTTACTTTTTTTTACCGGAACGTCAAATGGTTCTGAAACTTTTTGCACTGTGTTTCTATTCAGATTGTTTATTTGTACTAATTTTTGGAGTACCAGAGGTATGGTGAATGTTCAGATTACTACAGACTATCCCGTTTAAGACAGATTCTATATTTGATGCATTGTTTTGCTTGTTTTGATGAAACTATTGATTCTATTAGTGGATTAAGCCATGAAAAAGTTATATTATAGTAGCTACAATGCAGAAACAAAATATGAATTGGTTTGCAACAGTACTTAGAGTAGTGATTTGCTTTATTATACTAATGGATCTTACCGAGTTTTCTGTTGAGTTTTGTGTGGATGAAGTGAACAAAGATCGAGGAGGTCTCGATATGAGGAGAAGGAGGAGAGCCAAGAGCTCAAGCTTGGGGATCCCCAAGGCACCCCAAGTAAATATTCAAGGAGACTCAAGCGTCTAAGCTTGGGGATGCCCCGGAAGGCATCCCATCTTTCTTCAACAAGTATTAGTATGTTTTCGGTTTCATTTCGTTCGCATGACATGTGCAAATCTTGGAGCATCTTCTACTTTTAATTTTCACTTTTCTTTTATGAACCATGCTGGTATGAGATAGTCCATGGTTTATTTATAAAATGCTCATCGCACTTCACTTATATCTTTTGAGTGTGTCTTTATAGAATGCTTCATGTGCTTCACTTAAATCATTCAAAGTTTGGATTGCATGTTTCTCTTCACATAGAAAACCGTTGTTTGAAGAATGCTCTTTTGCTTCACTTATATTTGTAAGAGCATGGTCTTTTTTAGAAAGAATTAGACTGTCATGCTTCAATTATATCTATTTAGAGAGTCAAAAGGAATTGGTCAATTGCATGGTTAGTCATAAAATCCTACATAAAACTTATGGATCACTAAATATGATATGTTTGATTCCTTGCAATAGTTTTGCGATATAGAGATGGTAATATGTGGGAGGTACTAGTGAATGGTTGTGTTTAGTAGGAATATTGGTGTTGAGGTTTGTGATTCCCGAAGCATGCACGTATAGTCTCTCGTTATGCTATGAAGTTGGAGCATGATTTATTATTGATTGTCCTCCTTATGAGTGGCGGTCGGGGACGAGCGATGGTCTTTTCCTACCAATCTATCCCCCTAGGGGCATGCGTAGTAGTACTTTGATTCAAGGGCTAATAAACTTTTGCAATAAGTATATGAGTTCTTTATGACTAATGTGAGTCCATGGATTATACACAGTCTTACCTTTCGCAATTTGCTAGCCTCTACGGTACCGTGCATTGCCCTTTCTCACCTCGAGAGTCGGTGCAAACTTCGCAGGTGCATCCAAACCCCGTGATATGATACGTTCTATCACACATAAGCCTTATTGTATCTTCCTCAAAACAACCACCATACCTACCTATTATGGCTTTTCCATGGCCATTCCGAGATATATTGCCATGCAACTTCCACCGCTTCCATTTGATGACTTGAGCATTCATTGTCATATTGCTTTGCATGATCATATAGCTGACATAGTAGTTGTGGCTCAGCCACCGTTCATCATTTTTCATACATGTTACGTTAGATCATTGCACATCCTGGTACATTGCCAGAGGCATCCATATAGAGTCATATTTTGTCATAGGTATCGAGTTGTAGTTTTTATTTCTTTTGAGTTATAAGTAAATAGAAGTGTGATGGTCATCATTATTCATTTTTAGAGCAGTGACCCAGTGAGGAAAGGATGATGGAGACTATGATTCCCCCACAAGTCGAGATGAGACTCCGGACAATGAGAGAAATATATATATATATATATATATATATATATATATATATATAAAGAAAAAAAGAAAAAAGAAAAAAAGAAAAAATAGAAAAAAAATAAACAAAGAGAGAAGGGGCATTGTTAGTATCCTTTACCACACTTGTGCTTCAAATTAGCACCATGTTTTTCATATGGAGAGTCTCCTATGTTGTCACTTTCATATACTAGTGGGAATTTTTCATTATAGGATTAGATGCACACCCACTTAGTTTTCATATTGAGCTTTCATACACTTATAGCGCTTGGTGCATTCGTTGCATGGCAATCCCTACTCCTCATGTTGATATCAATTGATGGGCATCTCCATAGCTCATTGATTAGCCGCATCGATGTGAGACTTTCTACTTTTTTGTCTTCTCTATATTTACCCCTATCATTATACTCTATTCCACCCGTAGTGCTATATTCATGGCTTGCGCTCATGTATTGCGTGAGAGTTGAAAAATCTGAAGCGTGTTAAAAAGTATGAACCAATTGATCGGCTTCACGATGAACCAATTTGTCTTCTCTATATTCTTCATGCACTTTTGCTACTAATGGTTATGTGCAAGAGAAGAGAACCATCACGATGGATGATGTGTTCATCTACCATGAGCATACGTACTTTGCTTTGTTTTGTGCGTGTGTAGGATACTTGGACTTCGTGTTGACTTCCACTTCACGTGAGCTGACCATTCGAGCTCTCAAGAGCGAGCCTCATATATTCTACCACGACTCGCTTATACACCGCATTTGCTTGCGCTTCGACATTCTAAAGGATGCACAAGGACACGCCTTCAAGGTGACTTCTTCCTTGAACATGGATATCCCGGATCATACTACTTGTGTTGCTTGCACCATGAGACCAATTGGTCATCTTGGACTACTTGACTGCACACATGTTAGAGATCTTACTTCGACTTTCCATTTTCACATTTTCATGCCTCATGACATATATACCTTGTGTGTTGCGTCCAATTCTTGGATTACTTGCTACTGTCATATGGTTGGTTGCGGCAATATCATTTCTTCACATATGCCATGTCCCATTGCTTGTCACATGATTGACTTGATTGCCTCACACATGATGAACAATTGATCTTTCTATTGTGTTGAGCGTCACACTATCTTCACTACACCCTATGCTTGTTATGCTTGGATTGTCTTGCACTTGACACATGTGTTTAGACATATCATCTTCTTTGGTCTTGTGAATGATTCTTATGCCTACCATATACCTTTCATTGAGCAAATTGTGAATGCTTGCTATGAGCTTGAGGTAGATGCTTATTCTCTTGTCACACATATTTGCATTGTTGAGGAAATCGTTAACTGGTAACTGCTCGGTTGGCTGGCGAGTAGGGGATTAATAGGCTAATCGGCAAGTTAATCGGTCATTTAATCAATTAATCGGACGATTTATCAGTTTATCAGCTACTCGGCGACCCTACGAGTAGGGATTAATCGGCAAGTTAACTGGTTAATCGGATGAATTCTTGAACAGGGCATATTTGCATCACTACCTCACATTTAGATGCTTGTCCGACTGACGTGCCACCGAACGTCCGACACTCTACAGCGCCGAGATGACCGGCGTCCATCGGACGTCCGACACACCTTCTACCCAGACAGAAGTCCCAGCCAGCGCACGCTCCAGCGACCAGATGCCCAACAAGGACCGGACGTCCGACACCCCCAGCGCCTGGACGACCGAGCCCCTCCAGACGACCGAGACAACTAGTCCAGTATGAAAATGTCAAAAGAACGAAGGCCATCGGACGACCGACGCACCGGACGTCCGACCTCGACCGGAAGTCCGACGCCGCCTGATACGAGCCGAAACGCTGGACGTCCGACATCTACCGGACGACCGGACCCCCGCTAGCGACCATTCGTCCGGTAACTGTTGGACAACCGAAGTCTGTCTGTGCACAGCGTGTTGGGCCGAGGCCCATGTACCCCTTCGCCCACTTAGACTATAAATAGGACTTCCCCTTCTCCTTTCTAGGATAGCAAATATGATAGCTCATTTGTATGTGAGCTTTGCTCCTACCTACCTCTACTCTTGAGAAAGAGAGAGAGACTACCACTCCCATGGAGTTCAAGGCCTCCATGTGAGAAGATCCTGCGAGATATCATCAAGACCCCTCACGGGAAAATCCTTCTAGGATATCATCAAGACCTCCTCATGGATATGACTTTACCTGGTATCTTTCCTTTTGTTGTTCATGTACCTTGTGGATCTTGTATGTTTGATTGTCTAGTGGATGTGTGATTGGACTTGTTCTTGAGTGTTCCTCTTGTGATTTCCCTCGTGTTTCCCTTCGTGTTCTTCGTGGGATCCCCTTCATTTCGTGAAAGATCGGCCCTAGGGTTTCTACCTTACATCAGCAGGGTGCCACCGACATGCGCTCCTGCCCATTCACCGACGAAGAACTCCTCCGCAGCATGCAATCATGACTAATAAGCCCCCGTGCCACCGCAACGAACACACAGAGTATCATTTGTGCAGTCGCTCAAGATGTGTTAGTCGTCTCCGCAGTTGTAGCAGCATCCATGGAGGGCGGCCGGGATGTAGGTCCGCGGCGACCACGAGGTAGGGAGGGTGGGTGAGAGTCGATGTCGCGATGTAGGCAGGGGGAGGCAAGGTTGGGCTGCGAGGGCGGCGGGAGGTCTTGGGTTCGCCACTCTGACGCAGCCGACCCTGGAGGCGGGGGGCGGGAGCTCCTGCCGGCACTGCCCTGGACGATTGGGCCGAAGGCTGTGTCGAGCACCTCGGGTATGACGACGATGGAACGGAGAGCCGGCCTAGGAGGGGGAGAAAGCGACTCCGACAAGGAGGAGGAAGCCGAGGGAGACCTGTGAGGCCATCGGAGAGGGGGGTGGACGCCGACACTGGAGTAGTGGCCGGCGGGGGAGGGGAGGGGGGAGGGGGCGCTCAGGGAAGGAAGCTCTCGCTCTCGCTCAGGGAAGGAAACTCTCGATCTCGCTCACGGAAGGAAGCTTGGAGTCAAAACTCTGCCACTTTGTCTCACATTATCATGAACTCACAATGATGGAAAACACGTGTGCCACTTATCATTTAATTTTTTTATTACCTTTAGTGTTCTTTGTACTATTACGATTGAAGATGAATAGATTGTAAGTTTCTCGTGCAAAAAAAAGTAGCAGAGTAGGCAGTACATCTGGCCGGACCCTGCATAGTCTTTCTGACTTGGATCTTGGTTGTTCTTTTAAACTAGCGGGATCTTGATCAATCCCTGCATCATTGAAGTAGCCCAGCATGCCTGCATGGGCTCCACACGGTTTTTCCAAAGTCGCTTTCTTGGAGGCGTTCGCGAATTCTTCCACACCGATCGAGCATCCTGCTTGATTCGCGGCCTTTTTCCAGCGTCCGCCCCGTGCAGGTGGCATGATCGCCCCTCGCGCGAACTGCACTGTTCCCTCCCAAGTCCCCGGCAAGCGTAACACGGGGAGCTTCAAACCGG